>NC_040913.2:15880007-16196510 GCF_004126475.2 Phyllostomus discolor
TGGCACATGGGTGTCTATTGCACAGTTCCCACACAGGCACTTTTGTCTGAGGGTGGACACTAAATCGTTGTTCTTGAGAGAGGGGTATGAGCGAGGGGCATCTTATTTATCCATCTTGCTAATATAACTCCCTAATCATATGTTTCCATACATTTTTCATGAAGATTTATTATTCACAAGGCTAAGCAATATTATGTGTCTTAATTCTCAGAAAATTTAAGATAAAACAGTCTATCTCTCCATTTATAATGATTGCATTTTTGCCTTATCAATCATTTTTGTCCTTGAGAAACTTGCAATTGTGTTGCAAGAACAAATTAACTCACGATTTAAAGGGATATTGAAATCTTTAAAAGTTTTAGTAATAACTATCAGACAAAATACTTCACTTATATAGGCTTTTCCTAAAATATATAATTAAGAAAATTAAATTTTACCCCTTGTAACTATCTTAAGGAAAAGTTATAATCTAGTAAAATTTTGAACCACACAAAATGATGAATGATCACTTCTGCTTCAACAGCTAGAATTACGTGATAAATGACCACAAAGCAATTTGAACAGTTAAGTGCACAATAAAAAAAATGTTGCAAAGATCAATTGTGTAATAGATTGCATTTATCAGCTATATACTCCTTTCTTGAACTATTTTAAAGTGAGTAGCAAATTTATTGCATATTGCATCAAAATTAACCTTGCTTTGGAAGTTGACAATATTAACACTTGAATTTCTAGTGCAAAAAATTTAAGAGAATAAAAGTGTTTTCTCTATTGGACTTCTTCAGTTCACTAGAAATGTTCCTATAATTTGAAAAGCAAATGGATCAATATTTTTCTTCATTCTATTAGTTTTACTCTCTGAACAGTTTTACATCTTATTAGGGAGAACAAAATGTAAATTTTGTTGTCATTTTATAAGTGTACATAATTATTAATTTTGTAGTGATTTCTTGGGAGTAATCTGTGTAAATGAGACCTGTTTAAAACAATCTGGTAGAGACCTTTAGGTTTTAGCTAAGTTTGAAAGATGTTCATTCAAAATAAAGAAATGTTTATTTCAAATTACTAAAATAAACAACAAACCACTATAATTTACCCTAACTTCACCTTAAATAAAAAAGAGAAACATAGATGTCAACACTGTAACATGTGGCACGCATGTTGTTTTCCTCCTCATTTCATTGTCAAAGTAGCCTGGACCATCCAATATACAGATGTTAGGACACTATTATAACATGTGATAGGGCAATCTAAGAGTTTCTACCTTTGATCAATTGATGACTTAGATTTAATGTAAACTTTTATGTTCAGTGTATTAACAAAATAAACTTGCCACATGTTCATAATTCTGTTTTGTTAGAGATTCCATACCACAACTCTCCAAAACCATTTCATATGTAAAAAGAATGTCATTATTGACTTAGAAAAGCAAAGAACAGCTATTATCCCTAGTCCAGAGAATTGAAATAGAGCTCCCATTTATATTAAAGAGAAAAATACTACTGTCTATTAATGGGCATAGATAAATTTAAGTAAAATATCCAGGATGTTGCCTACAAAGTAACTTTTCAACTTCATTTTTTCATTGGCCAAGAGGTAATTTCAAAATTGTATATGTGGTGAGAGATAAATGATAACTAAATGAGATATAATACATATGTACATGGCCTAGAAAAATTTAAAAAGGCAAACATTGGAATAAATTCAAAATTTAAATAATGAATGATCTTTAAAGGTAATCACATTTGAATGTTGAAAATTGTTACAAAGTAGTAACCTATTTTACTAACTAATAAGTATTCACTAATTTTTAAAAGATTTTATTTATTTATTTTTCGAGAGGGAAGGGAGGGAGAAAAAGAGAAAGAGGGAGAAACATCAATGTGCAGTTGCTGGGGGCCATGGCCTGCAACCCAGGCATGTGCCCTGACTGGGAATCAAACCTGCGATGCTTTGGTTCACAGCCCGAGCTCAATCCACTGAGCTAAGCCAGCCAGGGCTGTATTCACTAATTTTGTACAATATGCTTAACCTTGTTTCAATGAAGAAAATGCTAAAAAAAAGTATAGTATCAGAAATGAAGTATTCTTGCAATGGGCTTAAGTACAGATGAGATTCCCCTGGGTAAATAATTGACTAAAAAGCATGTTGATAAAATTTAACAAACAAACAAAGACAAATATGATGGTAGGGAACAGGAGGGAATATAAATTATTGTATATTTCACTAATAATCTAACAACATACAAATAAAAATTTAAAAAATAGAAGATTAATGTTTTCAATAATGCCTGCAGAAGAGGAAAACTTCAAAAGAGATTATTTTTTTAACTTTACATTTAAAACCTAAGGTCAGAGAGCACCTTTTTTCTTAAGAGTAAAAAATCATTAATGACATGTACATAGCTCACACTCTTCCAATTATAAATTATGTTTTCCTTCTCATCATGGAAGTCTCATTTATGTTTATTTCCTTTATTACTTAACAGCAAATGTTACATAAGACAGCTGATAACTGTTTATTAATTACTTAGTTTAGAAAAATGTGTTCTTATTATCTGAGGAAATAAATCACATACCTCAATATAATACATTTCATTTCCTTTGTTTAGAATAATTTTAAAGATAATTTAATTTTATCCTTATACTTTTAACTATTTATTTGCCCAGATGTATGAACATATGTTCACCTCCTGTTCTATATTCAAAGCAAATTATAATAATGATTGGTAGTAAAAACCTAATAATATAACAGTAGACCTAATATATATTGTTAAAGAATCATCTAACAATGTTATATCTACCTATTTCCTTTCAACTGTATCACGTTTCAAAATTAGAGAAAAAATAATGTTATGTATTATTTCTGCTAAGTTAGTATGAATAAGACAAAGGTTTTTCTCTGATTTATGTAAAGTTATCTGTGAAGGTGACAGATTAGTGGAATATTATTCAAACAAATGTCTCCCAGACTTACTGCTGACAGGGTATAAAATTCTACACAGACTTTGATGCCATTTATGTACTCAGATCAGTAGAAAATGTCAGCTCCGTAGAAAAAATCCAATATTTAAAGACATTTCAATGTTTTCACTATAAGTAGAATCCATATATAGTTATTTAAAAATGAAGCCTTACAGTCGTAGGCAAAGCACAAATAAATGATAAGTATGGCGGTATAAAAGTGTGACAGTTGTTCTCCAGCTACCCTGTGTCCAGTAAAACTCCTTTTCTTTATACATGTAAGGAAGTTAGTCAAGACTGGACACATATATTTATGCTTTGCTTATTTTTATAAAGCATCGTGAAATGTTCTGAAATAGCTCTTACATTTTTCTTTGTAACTCGCTTTCTCCCCTTTCACTTTTCTGGATTTATATTTTCCTTGATTTTGCTCAAGTATTTTGTAAATGCCCTGTGGTACAAAAATTTAAGGTGCTCTGAGTTTGTAAAAATAACCTTATAATAAAAACTACCATCAAGTTATATGACAGACACTATGCAACTGTTTTATGTAACTTAAATATTTAATCCAGTAACTGTTCCAGATGAATAATAACCCCATTTTACAGATCAAAGAAAAAGGAAAAAATGGAATTCAAAGAATTTCAGAATTTTGCTCATGGTTATTGCACTCAGAACCAGAGTTTGAATGTCATCCTATATAATTCTGAAGTTTTTCAGGGGGAAGAAGTTCTGCTTTAAAATCCACTAACACAGAAGAAAGATCTGGGAAGACGGCAGAACAGGAAGCCCCAGTGGTGATCTGTTTCTTCACTGAGACAATAATTGCCCTGGAAGAATCTGTCTGATGTGACTGTTTTGGAACTCTGGAGTATATTGAGAGCTTGCAAGTGTTAGGGTAAGGCTTAGAGTATAAATTGTGGTTAATTTCTACCAATTTCACTTCTTAGCTCTGTTATATCCATCACCCACCTTCCGGCTATGAGGCTGATTATGTTATTAAAGCTCAAAGGACTCTGTTCTTCAAATATTAGGTGTCTGTGCTCTGATCACTGTTTGTCGTTTCTGACTTCACAAGGGGACACAAAGCAGTGGGCAGTCATTCTTGTACTTCCCCATACAGTTGCAAGCCCTTCCTCCACCAGCTAAAAAGTGATTACCAGGAGATTTAAAAGCCAGTGTACTTTCCTCTTGCTTTCCATTTGTCTCCTTTTTTCCCTTTCTGGAGGCAGAAATTAAAAACTAGCACATCCAAAAGCAACTGTATGCAAGAGTGCAATTAGAAAGTCACTACACATGACCACGGAAAGGTGCAGGCTTTCTAAAATATCAACTAACTGATAAACCTTATTCAAACCACGTGAGGCTAAAAGAGAGGAAACACACATTACTGACAGCATAAAATACACAGATTAAATCACTATGGTTTTACAGGTTTCAAAATACTGAAGGGATGTTACAAATGCATGAATACATTTAATAATTTAAAGAAAATGGGTAAATTCCTTGAAAGACAAAAATACAAATATGTATTGAAGGCTCTGGCTGGTGTGGCTCAGTAGACTGAGTGCCAGCCTGTAAACCAAAGGGTGGCCAGTTCAATTCCCAGTCAGGACACATGCCTGGGTTGCTGGCCAGGTCCCCAGTAGGGGCCATGCGAGAGGCAACCACACATTGATGTTTCTCTCCCTCTCTTTCTTCATCCCTTCCCATCTCTCTAAAAATAAATAAATAAAATCTTTAAAAAACATATTCAAGAAGAAATAAATACGATAATTAGCCATGTATCTATTAATGAAAATAAATTTACAGATTAAAATTTTCCCAAGAAGAAAACTCCTAGCCCAGATGGTTTCACTAATAAATACCACTAAACATTAAGAACTACTATCTCACCATATACAATAATTAAGTCAAAATAGATCATAGACCAAATAGAAAACCTCAAGTTCTAAAATATTTTTTGAAAACCATTGGGAACTTAGGTTTTTAGATATGATAAAAACACATTCATTAAAAAACCTACAAGTAAATCATATGCCATCAAAATTCCCAACTTTTGTTCTTTAAAAAACACTGTTCTGAAGATTAAAAGACAAAGGAAACTAGAAGACATTATTTGTAAATCATGTATATAATATGGTATGAGAACCCAGATTTTAAAAAGAAACTGAAAAATTCACAGCTCAGCAATAAGGGGAAGAAAAGACTTCAATTTAAAAATAGACAAAAGATTTGAACAGACATTTCACCTACAAAGCTCTATGGAACTAATAAGCATATAAACACATTCTCTACATCATTCGTTATTATGGGTATCCAAACACAGACAACAAGGTACTGCCATATACCTTTCAGAGTGGCTAAAACTAAAAAGACAGGACATGAAGTGTCGGTTAGTATCAGCAGCTGCAATCATATGGTGCTGCTCAGAATATAAAATGGGGCCACCACTTTGGAAAACATTTCTTGAAGTTAAGCATACACTCATAATTCCACTCCTACTCTCAGGATAAACAAAAGTATATCTCAGAGAAAGAATATGTCAAAAATATTTTACTAATTTTTGATGTGCTGATTTTTTACAAATTATTTTACAAATAATGTCTTCCAGTTTCCTTTGTCTTTTCATTTTCAGAAAAGTGTTTTTTAAAGAACAAAAGTTGGGAATTTTGATGGAAGACAATTTACTTTAGTTTTTTTTAATGATGTTTTTTTATCATACCTAAACACCTAAGTTCCCACTGGTTTTCAAAAAATATTTTAGAATTTGAGGTTTTTACTAATTTTAATGGTAGAAATGGGAGATGGGAAACACTACAGTATGCATTAATGTATATCACTTTGGAACCAGATGAGCACCTTGCATACAATGGCAGGCCTGTCCAGAAAGTATCCAGCCATGTGCTATGAAAAATAGAGACATTTATTGAAGAAAATATAAGATACAAGAAACATTGTACATAGGAAAATGATGTCTCAGTCCCCTTCAGAGCAAACACCTTGTGACCTCATACAGTTCTCCCAATTGCCATCAGCTGTCCCATCATATTTTCCTGAATCTCATCAATGGTCTGAAATCTCTTCCCTTTTAAAGGTGATTTTAGTTTTGAGAAAAACCAGAAGTCACAAGGTGCCAAAACTGGGCTATAGGGGGACTGTCTCACTTGAGTGATTTGACCTTTGAAAACACTGTGCACAAGATGTGATGCATGAGCAGGCAGGTTGTAGTGATGAAGCTGCCAATCAGCAGTTGTCCATTGCCACGGCCTTCTGAATCATCCAAATGGTTTCCATGGAAACTTTCAAGTTTAATGTAAAATTTAATGCAGTTTCATTGCTCTACCTACTTAGTCATTTTGAATGTGACAGCCACACAGTACATGTACTCACTCAATTGTGTCTGCTTCCCCCACTGACTAGCACGGTGAAACCATCATTGTTTAGTCATGTGCAATTCAGTCTACTCACCTTGGCTGCCAGGTTACTTCAATGTCTTGCAAACATTTCTCGTTATATAAACAATGGCTGGACTTTTTTCAAACAGACCATGTATGTTACAATTGAATACTATTCAGAAAAAAAAAAAGGAAGGAGCAAATGATACAACATATGTGACTTTCCACATAGTCTACTGAGTGACAGAAGCAAGTGCATACCCCACCTCCTAGGTCATGAATACCATATTATTCCATGTACCTAAAATCACAGGAAGTATGAGCTAAACTACAGTAACAGAATGCAGACCAGTTGTTGCCTAGGAATAGATAGGAAGCAAAGAGAGGTGGAGGATGTGAATTTGTGAATGTAAAAGAACAAAAAAAAAAAACATTCAGGGGGGATTTGCCATTATCTTGATTGTGGAGGTTGTTCTGGTTAAACACATACTCCAAATCCTATCAATTTGTACACTTTAAACATGTTGCAACTGATTGTATAACAATTATACCTCAATAAAACAAAAGTTTCAAAGAAATTATATGTATTAAATGGAGGTGGCATAACCAGCATGTATTTCTCTATCAAAGTACCCCTTCACCCTCAATAAATACATCTACACTCTTCTACAAAGTCTCGTTTCCTGTAGAAAAGCAATGTGTATGATACACTGACATTTGATCTTGGAATATGAAGATATAAATTATAATCCTTATTTCACAATATTTAATGAGTGACCCTGAATAATTAACCTTTATGGTTTTTCAATTCCCTCTTTCAATTTGGAAGGCAGAACAATTTAGAATTTTTATACAATTTAACACTGTAATTATAAAGAGGTCTATCATACTCTGCTGGTGTGAATTTTAGCATTTGTGACTATAGCTTAAGAATTTTTTTTCAGTGTCTCTCTACATTCCATCCAGATTATTTTAAAATGATAATTACTCTATGGAAACAGATTCTGTGATAGTTAGGAAACCCATATTCATAAGCAATATATCATAATTATATACCTAACCATAAATATATAATACATGTAATTATATATTATATAAATAATACACATCAAACATTATATTTATCCTTTTCTTTAAATGTAACTAATAGTATGATGTACAAATGATTTTTAGTTATCATGAAAAAATTAAAAATAGCAATCAGTTATCTACTTTTCCATTTTTCATGTTTTTTCTTTAGCAATATTCTTGGCATCTGTGTTTAGAACATTAGCCAAGTACTTGAATTCTGGGTATAGACCAAAATCAACCTGTTTCCTCAATTATTTTACATCTTCACAAGAGAAAGAGAGAGAAAAACTGAAGCATGTGTCTAGTAATTAAAACTTTTTCACAGGAAAACTGAGAGTACCTAAACTCTAATTTTTCTAGAAACTCCCTTTAAAATTTCAGAGGGATAGGCACTGTGTTAAGAGATTTAACCACATTAGTTTTATTGGGATGTGGCCAAAGTGATTATGTGTTTATCTCCCCATTCATAGAATATCATGCCCAAAGGAAGAACAATGGCATCAGTTTTGGACTATTCTTGGAAACTGGTAATTCATACTAATAAACACAAACACTCTGAAGGGTCATTTAACAGGAAGAAATAAAAATAATGTTTGCCATTAATAATTTATAAATGTTGTATTATTTAAATTTATATATCAGTAATGTATATCTTCAGCTCATTTTAGAAATGTGTCACCCAGAGACTTTAAAGATATAGGAATGTTCTATATTGAATGCAAATTGTTACAGTAAGATGTAGAATAAACTCACTTTACAATGGAAAATATATATTCTATGTAATTAAATTCATTTAACTAGTTAATCCTGTTAAATTTATTATAATAATTTGACATTTTGACTCAATAAAATTGACAGATGTTCTAGAAATCAAACATATATATATATATATATATATATATGTATATACATACAATACTCTTATTTTTTTTAGGAACATAAAGTATAGCTAAATGAAATGAGAGATCTTTAAAAATCTATCTTTATTTTAAGAACACATAAAATATGTCAACTAACTTATTTACTAAACTTCAAACTGTAGATGAGAGATTTTTTAAAATAACAATCAAAGAGAGAAGGCTTCTTAGGCTTCTCAGGGCTTTTAAAATAATTTGCCAAAGCACATTGTCTTTTTCCATTACAAAATCTTATAATTTTAGCATATGACTGAGCTTTTAACGAATTTTTAACAAAATAATGTGGTATTTTAAAATACGTATATTAAAAAAGATCCTATTATGTTTGTACATACTCTAAGGAAACATTATGTTTCCAACATTCTGTCTAAGGAAAAGTTTAAACTTAGAAACCCTTTAATTCTAAGTGCATCACTAAATCTCTAAAAGAGCCAATTTGGAAAAAGAAGGTAAAAATATATTATTTCACAACCTAGTTTTGCAAAAGCCAGTTAAAATAATTTGTTAACCTTCAACATGTATGAGTTTCCACCTGTAGAGATTATATTTACTACTATGATAGATGTTAGAGGTCCAATTTCTCTTTTACTGATTATAACATATATATTTATAAAATATAGTTTACCCTGATCAATAGCATTCATTTTTTTAACTTTTATAGGAAACACCAAATAGTTTCTATCTATACCATTTTGAAGAGATAGTTTTAAGTAAAGCTATCTGTAGAGCTTTTTTTTTGACACCATGGCCTCTAATTCTAAATTGTTATAGTTGTTCTATATTCTCATGCATACATCTTTTGAGGATACATCTCCAATAGCTCCTCAATACTCCAATAGCTAATAAAATATAGCTAATATTCTATGAATAGTATCTTAGAATTTTCTAACACACAAAGTTTGTTTTTCAACAGACAGAATTGTCATTGACCTTCATGTGTACCTAGTACTCTCAAGTAGTGAAATACAAATAACTTTTGGCCAAACCATACTGCTACTCATAATTGAGATTCTATTTATGGGTCCTCACCTCTAAAGAGCTTTCCCTGAATCCCCACACCATAGATAACTCAGCTAAACTTCTCTGCAGCACTCCTGAGCTTGAACTCATGCCTAGTTATTCAACCACAGCCTGCAACTCTTGTGGGCAGTCTTCAAACTTCACCTTAGTTTGCCTTGTAATCCCTCTGCCCCATAATCATGTGCTTCTGTATGGAATTGTTTATGACACAGTAATCTCTTCCGACACCTTCACTCAGTGCTTTTTTGTAATATTGGTGCTCCATAAATATTTGATGAATTAACATTTTCAGGTACTAACTACTGAATCTAATAATTACAATTTATAGTTTTCCTAAGGATTATAACTAGAAATCCAAAGTGGTTCTATAAGCTTGAAAGAAAAAAAAATGTTTTTAAAACTAAAGTGATACTTGCCAAATATCATTTTTCAAGCTGCTGATTATAGTGGTTCTTAATTAAGCAAAACCTCCCTAATTAACTCCATTTCATATTTCTATATTTAAGTACATGATTTGCAATGAATAATTTGGTTTTATTTATACCTCTTTTATAAAGCTTCTATGTATTATTTCTTTTGTGATATCTGTTTATGCCTTCTTTACCTTCATGGCTAATTACATAGGATTATGATTTATATTTCTGACTGAGTGATTATTATGTAAGTGTTGACTTATGTGACAATTGCACATTGAACTTTCTGGCATGAAAAAATTATGCCAAAGTGAAATAAATGTGTATCAAAATATGGGAAGTAGCAGTCTATCTAATTCAAGAAAAAAATAGATTGAAGACCAATGTTTTTTTTTTTTTTTATTGTGGGGACTAAAGAATGTGTACATAGAAGAAAAGAGAATAATATAACTTTACTTCCTAAAATAAAATTAAATTTACAATTCTCCTGCTTTGCAACATTGATTGTATATGAATTTAGCATATGTTAATTTGCACAAAATTTTTATTGTATAATATGCCAGGCCTTCTGATGATTTTGCCAAGTGAAATGCGATGACACATGGACCTTAGCCTTCAGAAACTCAGCTGTGCAGGGAGTTTAAGTCACCTGACATATTGATGTTCTTACTGAATCTCACATGTCCTGCAATGAATTATATAATAAAAGGAGCTTCACTGAATTGTACAGAGTCTCATCACTTCAAAATATTTGGGTTGGAAATGAAGTGAAAACTATTCTCCCATTTTCTGCCTCATATTCCTACAGAATTCTGGCTTTGAAGATCATTTCTCACTTTGAAATATGTACTACATTCTATATATCACCAACTTTATATCATATTAAAATCTGACTTTACTATTATCATGCAAATACCCCATATATGAATATAAGCAATTAAAAATATAAAAATATGTCCTGGTTGAGGAGCTCAGTTGGTTAGAACATCATCCTGATAAATCAAGGCTGTGGTTTTGTTCCCCGGTCAGGACACCTACAAGAATCAACCAATGAATGTATAAATAAGTGAAACAACAAATCAATGTTCACACCCTCGCCTGCCCCCCCAACTTCCTCTCTCTTTCTAAAATCAACGAATAAAAAAATTAAAAGAATATATAAAAAAACAAAACAATCTGAAGAGTTGAAAAAATTAAAACAAAACTATGTACTAGCCACATAATAAGATTGTTACCAGAGGAACAGCCTAGGTTTTACAATTTTATATCTTAAATTATTTGGAAGGCGTCATAAATGATACTGCTTTGTAGACTCATTCTAGTTCAAAGTTAGGGGTTATTATTGTTTCATAACAAGTTTCATAAAACTTCAAGCAGACTTTACAGTTAAAGCGTCAGGGAGAAACTACACAAGGTAATTTCACTCTGCCTGTGGGCAACACTATTGTTACCCAAACACTCCTGAATGTGCCCAAAATCAACAGTAATGCAATAAGAGCTCACATCCTGGTGTCACTTCAAAAACAATTCACAAGTATAAACAATTTAGAAGTAAAAGAACAAAGAGCCTCAAGGTAAGATTTTTTAAAATGCCAGAAAAAAACGATCCCCACTTCATGATCGACACCTATGATTTTTCCGAAGTTCACTTGTTCTAATATTAGAATTTTAAGTAGCATAGCTATTTATTTTCTTTGAACACAATACACTTTCATCTTTACATTAGCAGTTGAGTAGACAGCAGGTACTATGAAAAAGCAGGGAGAGAGCCCTGATTGCTTTCAGCAGGCAAGGCCAAAGCACAGTGGAGTGTAGAGGGAAGAAAACTTACAACAGAACAATGAGACGCTCAGCACTTGTGAGAGAACTGCGTGAGAAGAAAGCGTGCGCAGTGAATGGGAGGACTTTCAGTTTGGCACGTAAGGAGCTTGGAAGTGGCCGTGTCCTAACAAACAAGTAAAAACCTGAACAGACTGAAAAACTAAGTATTCTTTTTGGATTCCAGAAGGCGGGGGGGACACACGACAAATTGCTGCCCCAGGTTTGAAGAGACAGACAGGTGAATACAGGAAGTCAGGTCCTACCTGTGCAGAGAGTTGGGAGGGAGTAGAGAACACTGTGGAAACCAGCAGAGGTAGTAAGAAAGGTTCTGGGAAGTCTTCGTGAAGGCAGGTCCTCCCCAGCCACTTACTTTGGTGTACTTGATTTCTAGATTGGGCATGGGCAAAGGCAAGAGGTACATGTGCGTTGTGAGGGCGGTGGCATTGGCCTTCACCTCACCATACTTCTTAAATCTTGCTGAAAGTCCCGGTGATCTTGCAGACTAGGCGGTGTCTGCCCTGCAGCCAGAGCTCAGCAATCTGTGCCTCAGGTGCGTACTTGCCTGTTTATAGACAGGTATCAAACTGGGGATCTTCAAATTGGACCTGAGGGTAGCTGGGAGAAAACCCCAAACTGATAAAGTATTGGAGGGTCAGCTTGGTGATGACCTTCAGTGTTAAAAACTTCGGGTAGACACAGCCCAAGAGGAGCCCCCACAATATTGGGATATTTAGCTTTAGAAGATTGACCTAATTCCCACAATAAATATTGGGGGGAAATTCCCTTGTGTTTCATGCAGGGAGAAGGGAAAATATCACCTTGAATCCAAGTGGGCACTCTGCTCTTAACAAGGCCTTTACTCAGGTAAACCATTTAACCACGAGAGCATACTGCCCAAGGAGTTCTCAGGGTCTAAATGAAGGGGTAAGGGGAACATCCAACTCCAGAGCCAACTCTAACTGTCCAGTATCACTTAAAGGGGAACATAAACCTGAGAAAATCCTGCGAAACTCACAGCCCAGAGACATAGGCTAACTAACAGAGTGAGGCCTCGTCATGGCACTCTAGAACACTCTCCCTCACCCCACACCTCAACACCACATTATCAAAGTCTTATTTACAGGAAGCTCCTTTCACCCAGTATATCACATCCAGCTAAGAAGGAAAACATTACAAAGGTATATTACAAGACAAAATTTGAAGAGACAGAGCAAGCGTCAGAACCAGACATAGGAGGGATGTAGGAATTGTCACACTGGAAATTTCAAACAACTCCAATTAATATGCGAGGGCTGAAATGAATAAAGTGACAGAATGCAAGAACAGATGGCCAATGTAAGCACAACAGAGAAAGCCTAAGAAAGCACTAAAAATAAATGTCAGAGATAAAAAAAAAACATTGTGACTTAAACGAAGACTACCTTGCTGGGCTCATTAGTAGACTAGACACAGCTGAGAAGAAGAAAGAAAAAAAATCAGCTGAGCTAGAGGATGTATCAATAGAGCCCTTGAAAACCAAACAGAAAGAAAAGGAAACGTTGGGGGAAAAAAAGACACTGCAACTACAAAGGGTGTAACATATGTGTAATAGCAAAGTAAATGCGCAGAAAATGGGCCATACCCTATAGGGGAAACCAGAATAGTCAGCCTTACATGCAGGTCAGAGTTGGCGAAGAAGTATATAAGATTGGCTGTGGTGCAAGAGATCAACTAGAATAAGCCTGAAAAATGCCTGTTAGAGAAAATGACAAAGAGCATTTTAATGTCCTGAAGAAGTTTATTTTAGAGGAGCAGTGATCAAAAGAGTCAGAAAATTGTGGGTTGCAAAAAGAGTTGGAATAGATTAAGTGGTGGCATTAAGCATAGCCTTTCATGTCATCCAAGATACCAATGATTTCCCCTGAGCACTTTCTCTACCTGATTTCCCTCATGCTACTATAATTTATTGAGGGCTTTTAAAGCGGATAAAGGACAAAACCCTCTTTAATTCTTGCTACTGAAGCAGAGATTTAATGACCTATTTTTATTTTATGTTCTGATAATTTTCACTCAGAACATTTTATTTTTTAAATTCTTAAGACATTGTTAAAGATTTTATTTATTTATTTTTAGAAAGAGAGAGAAACATCAGTGTGTGGTTGCTAGGGGCCGTGGCCTGCAACCCAGGCATGTGCCCTGACTGGGAATTGAACCTGTGATGCTTTGGTTCTCAGCCCGAGCTCAATCCACTGAGCCACACCAGCCAGGCCACTCAGAACATTTTAATGCAGAAAATGCACTGTAACTATTAATATTGAAAACATATAAGGATTGATTGATCTTTGGCCTTTAAGCATTATAAAAATAACTAGAAATGCAGTTGTATGTATAATTTTGTATTACACATATACCATCACAGAGTTATAGTGTCCAAACTTGAAATAAATTAAAAATGTATTTTATTTGCAAATAGACACTAAACTCTCAAAAGATAGACGGGGGACCCCATAAAATGGAATTATCTTTGGAGCGGGGGGCCCCTTGTAGTACAGGCCCATTGTAGTACAGGCTTCTCCAGCCAGGTGACTGTTCCAGGAACAGCTAGCATTGTTGTGAGAAGCTGTTTTTGGCTTCAGTAAATTTTTGAAGGTTTTTCCAACGCATTTGCCTATTTCATAATGGGTGATTTATCGGCACACCTGTCCACACTGCACTCAGCGTTCAGTAGTTTTTGACCAAGAATGGCATGAGCCCCGTACTCCACCTCCCTGTTTACCCCATGCTGCCCCAAGTGATTTTTTCCTTTTATTTCCTTGGCTGAAAAGTTTCTCAAAGGGAAAATTTTGCTGATGCAGATATGGAAGAGGTGAAACAAAAAAGGGCCAGAAGCATTAAAATGCATCGAAATCAATGAATTCAAAACTATTTTGAGCAGTTGAAAAAACTTCTCCATAAGTGCATTGCATCAAATAGAGAGTACTTTGAAGGTGGCTGAAATTTAAACATATAAGACTAAATACACACTTTTTTATAAATAAATTCTGTGTTTTGGGGGTCCCCTTCATTCTTTTTGCCTTTTCATATCCACTCTAGATGTTTTCGTCTGCTCACTGTTCTGGGAAATTGAACTAAATATGCTATGTAAATATTTTTCTTCGTCCAAGAATTTCTGATTTGTTTCAAGTTAAACCTGCTAAGCAATTAGAGCAAGGGAGTAGAAAGAATGCAGGTTTCCTGAGATCTTTTCCCAGAATGGGAAAGAAAGAAAGGGAGGAAGAGAGGGAAAGATAGAAAAGGAGGAAGGAATGAATGAAAGACAGAAGGAAGGAGGAAGAGTATATGTAAATAAAGTGTTACTTTAACATTGGGTAATGATAAATTTCTCACTTGAATTATTTGTCCATAAAAATTATTCCCTTTCTTATTAATATCATCAATTGACTAACCAAAACTGAAAATAAGGGTTTGAATGCAGAAACCTTCATCTTGTTCAGTTCTCAGAATCAAATTTTTCACTAAGCTCTAAGCCGTAAACATCTCTAATATATCTCTTATACATCCCTTTATATCCACCATGACTACCAGTGATGTGGTAGCTTTGGACCAAGCTCTCACTATCTCCCAGATGAAATATTGCAACATGAATCTTGATTATCTCCCTGTCGTGCAGTAGCTGTTTAAATTAACTAAATGTTGAAATTAGTGAACTGAATGCTTTCCTATAGTTAGTTCCCTGTGGAACATAATATTTGATCCATGACTAGAAGGTGAGACATTTACCTCTATGAATTTTGGGAACAAGAAGTAACAGCCAGTGAAATGGCCCTAAGATGGGAATGCACTTGGCGTACTGAGGCGAGTACAGTGTATGACTAGATTTGGTTAAATAAGGGAGAGGATAATAGATAGGAAGGTTATTTACACGCTGACAGATATCTCTAAAAGAGGCTAAGAACAAGCTACTATTGTCTACCTGGAATGGCCGTTTACTGAGTTCAATATTTTTGTTATGGGTAGAGAAAACATTAGAGTTTTGAGTTAAATAGAGTTTCTACACATTCTGTTTGTGTTTTAGTGTATAGAGAGGGTGTGTGTGTGAGAGAGAGAGAGAGACAGAGACAGGGACAGAAAGAGAGCTTTTGTATTTTTTAAGGTTGAACTGAACGGCTTTGGTTGGACTAATGGAGGTGAGGGGTGATTGCGAACTCTCAGTATTTGTGATGTTCATTACATCCGTCATCTTATAGGTTCCAATAGCAAAATATGATAACTAACTCATATAATATAAAAACTTGATGATAAATTAAATCACAACTTACTTTTGGAAATTATTTAAGACAACTGTATCTGACACAGAATAAGTGAGAACCATGTACAATTAGCTACGTATGAAATTGCATGCAGAAAGTGTGGTTGCTGTATGCTTTTTGAGAGTCGGGCTTTGCTTCATGATGATGAACTGTATGCAGCATGTGTTTAACATGAAGTCAATGGGGCAAACTGAAGTGACTGATAAATGATGTATAATAAAATCTCCGAATGTAGATTATGTTATATATAAAATTAATTGCCAAAAATTTGAGAAGTGCCAATAAGAAAAAAACTGAATTTAGTTAATCAGGTCTGGTTTTAGCTAGGAGATAGAATTTTATCTAAACTTGCATATAAGGTACACAAATATCACTGACAACAGTAAAATTTTCTAAAGTTTGTGAGGTATCTAAAGAAAAAAATTCTATATGCAGGAAAGAAACGGCAACTAATAATAATGTTACACATATGAAGTCATGCTGAGATCATGTCCTAAAATTTAAGAACTTATAAAAATGAAGATTTGGAAAAAAACCAAAAAACAAATATCTATTAATCAGATGTTGCATCTGAAGTTTATTTTTCAATTTAACAGAAATCCCCAACCAGTTTGAATGTGTGACAATGAAATATTTTCATAGACAAAAATCTGGATGATATATATACCTTAAACATATGAAATAATTATATGTAAAGCTCTGAGAAAACAATCATAGGACAAAGCTGTATTATGTACTTATTGTTGCATAAGAAACCATCCAAAAATCGGTGGCTCTAAAGATAAGCATTTATCATTGCTAAAAAGCACATAAGCCTAATAAGCTAAACTTATGGTTGTAGTAACTCTTCTGGCTTCAGCAGTGCTTACTCATGTATTAGGGTTAAGCTGGAAAGCATACTGCAGACTGGCTGCTTTATAATGCCATCACTCCATGTGTGGAAGTTGCTTGGCTGTTGGCCAGCAAGTCTTGTTCTCATGGCATGGCATGGCATATATCCTGGAGAACAGTTTGAACTATGCAAGTCTTTTAAGGCCTAAACTAGCAAGACTCATTGGTACTCTACCACTCTGACTCATCCCACTAGTCAAAACAAATCATAAGGCCGTCCCAGATTCATTTCCAGTGGGAAATAGATATCATTTAATAGACCTATAAAGTCAGAGTGCATGGAGCATAAGATACAGAGAGGGGGACACTTTTAGAAACCAATTTACCATGCTCTGCTACATGCCCTCAACATTCATGCCTTTCACACTTGCAAACTGCATTCAGTTTACCTCAAGAAATTCTCAAAACGCATCTTCAAACCACGACATCATGTTCAAAATCCAGAATATTATGATCTGCATCAGTCCAGGTAGAATTGTTCAGATATAACATTTCTTGACCTCAGGACCTGCAAGTTAAAAACACAACTGATCTGTCACCCAACACACCCATGAGACAATGACGAGCAGACACAGAATACCAACAATAGATACAGTCATTTATCATGAGGGAGAATGAGAAGCAGAAGGCAATTACTGTGGATCCACAGAAATTCTGCACTACTTCTGGGCATGCATTGCCAGGTTAAATTATTCTAAGACTAAGAAGTGTTGCATTAATAGATTTTTCTGCTTCCTGGATGTGTCTTCCAAGTACATGATTTAAAGGAATCTCAATTTCTCCCTTTGTGATATCCACCCCTCCAATAATATTTTGATGACTTCTGCCATATCTATAACTCCCTAATTCTCACATATCAAAACCAAGACTAATTGAACAATTTAGTATTAAGCTAAGTAAAAAATTATGTGCAGGAATCTGCAATCAGAGAGGCCTATATTTTGACTAGACATAAAGACTGTTTAAATTTTACATTGGCATTGGCACGCAAGATTTATGTGAGTTCAATAACAACAAAAATTTTGATAATGGTTTTACATTGCCAGGCCATATAAGTTATAGGCAAAATGCAACAGCACTGAGATGAATGACTCTATTTGGGCATTTTGACACTACATCTTGGGAGATCTGAAAGACCATATACTTAAACCACAATGATTATTTTAATTTATAGTTCCATCATTTCAAGTTTTGAATAAAAAACATATCATCAAAGTAGAGTGAAAGTTGATTTAGTGTTTTGGCAGATCATTGGGAGAATTCCCTGTTCATTTCCCTCATTGGTTACATATATATAAAAAATTGCCTATACAGAAAGGTACATAGCTTTCTTGGGTTAATTGCTATTCAAAGAAATTAAAGTTCCAAGAGATCTCTTCTTTAAAGTTTGAATAATATCCTGTACTCTTTCACCTTGCAGGAGACTGAGGCTCTTTACCAACAAAACTCTTCTGACAAATTTTTAGGCTTCCTATGAGTCTGATTGTAGTTAACCCCATCTGATGAAAGCCAAACACACTTACAGCAAACACGAGAACTCTGAGACTTCCTGGTCCTCCAACCTGGATTGAATCTGTGAGATGTAGTGATTACAATGTAGCTAGAATTACCTGAAGAGTTTAGGTTTAATGTTTCACAGCTATAATTTTCTGATTTGAGAAATGTTGTTTCTCAGAATAACTCTTCATTTAAAAACTAAAAAGTAAAAGAAAATGTTATCCTGGCTGGTGTAGCTCAGTGGATTGAGGGCCAGCCTGTGAAACAAAAGGTCACCTGTTCAATTCCCAGTCAGGGCACAATGCCTGGGTTGCCAGCCAGGTCCCCAGGGTGGGGGCACTCAAGAGGCAACCACACCCTGATGTTTCTCGCTCTCTCTTTGTCCCTCCCTCCCTTTCTCTCTAAAAATAATTAAATAAATACAATCGTAAAAACAATAAAATAAAGTTTCGAGGGAACATTAGAGACAGAAAGACTTGTGTGGCAAGAGGCTAGAAAGAAGGAAGTTCAAATATGTCAGCCTTTTTAGTGCTGTTTTCTCCTCAAGGCATTTCCAAACTGGAAAGTGGGAGCTGAGAGACTAAAAAACAGAGATTTTAATAAACTGTTGAGGTCATGTAGAGGACATTTACTTCACAGAAATTTTCAAAATTTCAAGTGAAACAAAGCATTTTGGGTTATTTTTCTGTTATGTCTGAGTTTTTCTGTTATTACCCCATGTAGGGCAAATATTCAAGGAAATCAATGACTGTACTATTTTCCCCTTTAGTTAGTCTCTTTTATAAGAATTGAAAGTCTTAGGTATATATTACACAAAATCTTTTCGGGAAGAATTTCTATTGAGAATCTGATAATGAAGGCTACATACCTGATTTTGAAGATAAGCTAGAAGAGAAAGTCGTTGCTTCTGGGGCATTCAGGACCAGCATAGATTGGGGTAGATGGCTATGCTGGTTTTACTAGCAACTTTGTGTGAGGGGCCTTCTGTCCATCAGTAACATCAGTGCTTCACACAGATCAGATAACTGACAGAATAATTCTCTGATTCCTGCAATTTCTGTGCTTTTTAGATTTGCTGAAGCTACTGGAGACTTGCCCTAACCCCTACCAGGGATTTTGCACAGCTTCTACTTCTTTAGAGGACACAATAAACAACTGGAAAGCAAGCAAAACATTTCTCTTGATGTCAAGTAACACACCAATGTCCCACTGTTTTGCTACCGTTTACTGCAAAACTCCTCAAATTGTGTCCTTATTCTCCCAGTTACTCTTCAATAGTCTAGCATGCCAAGTTCTTTCAAGTGCCTTTGCCTCCTGCTGCTGATCCTGCTCTCACTGAGGTCAGCAGTGATTGTGCTGTTGCTTAATGTAATGATCAATGTGTATGTCCCTCATCTCACTCTATGGTTCACTTCCCTTAGGTGTCTTTCACTTACTTGGCTTCTAGGACATGATGCTTTCTCAGTTTTTCTCCTCCCTCACCAGCTGTTCCTTGGTTATCTCTTTAGATATTTCATCCAGTGTCCCAGATTTCTGTCCGTGGTCAACTTCTTCAGTCTGATGGTCTTAACAGTCTCATTCTATTTCATGATTGTAATATTGCCTATACTACCAATTTATGCTTCTATGCAAAAATTACCCATTTCATAATTGTATACACAATTGCCTATTGGACATCTCCATATGACTATCTAGTTAACATCTTCAATTTGACAAATTCATGTAAGAGGAAAACTGATTAGCCCAAAACTGTAAACTTGGTCTTTCATCCATTCCAACTCTGCTCCACCTGTAGATCATCCCATTACATTGTCGGTGATTCTGTCAAGTTGCCCAGTTGAAGAACTTTGGAGCTATCTTTAAATCTCCTCTTTATCTCAGACTTTATGCTTAATCTCTTATTATCCACTGCCCCTACATTTAAAATAAATCTTGAATAAAGCTACCTCCCATCCTCAACACTGACGCCACCAGGTCTCAGCCATTATCCTGTTTCACCTGAATCACCACGATGCATCATTATATGTCACCTTGCTTTTACTTTCATCTTCCATGGTCTGTGTATTCTCAATGTGACAGCCAGCCAAAGTGATATTAACCATAATGCAAAGCGTGTTTCTTTTTTAATCAACAGTCCCATGGCTTTTGTGTAACAACAACAAAAAACAAAACTGAAGTCTTCGTGATCTTCTAAAATCCTTTCTACTCAAAATACCGTTTTGATTTCCTCTTCTACTTCAATTTCACTGTAATCACAGCACCCTGTCTTTCATCCTCTTTGCCAGTCATTCAGGAAATCCTAGCTTTCTGTTGATGTAATACCTTTTAGTATCATTTATCACCTTCAAATTTCTACTGTTTTCAGATCCTTTCACATCTTGCCGGGACTATTGTAAATCTCCTATTTATTTCCTGATCTGTCATCTTTTGCTTTTCCGTTGAAATTTACACCTTACTTACCAGAATGATCATTCCAAATTATAAACCTCATCTTATTATGCCACTGTTCTAAAACTTCCAATTATACTCCATACATTTGAAGGCATCCAGCACATTATTTACCATTGAACCTATTCAGTTCTATGACATTTCTATGCTCATTATACTGATTTCTCCATTTATAGAATATACTCTGCAATTTCACACCTCAGGACTTTTGCTTAAGTTATTGCTCTTGCTGGAAACCGTTCTCATTTCTCAATTTCTATCCTTCTGACTTAAGCCTAGATCAATTTACTATTTAACTGACTCTATAAGGAGCTTTTCACAGTTACTACATACTCCTGAAATGCATGTAATCTCGCATCGATGCTATTTGCAATGCTTTCCCTGGAAGATAAGAATCATGTTTGGTTTTTTTTGTTGTTTAATTATAATCCTCATTACTTAGAACTATGCTTAGAAAATAAATGGCTGATAAATAACATGTCTTGTTGCCACTTGCCATTAGCGGCATGGTAATAATATTTTGCTTGTCTGCCTTGCAGCATGGTTAAATTTAAATAAGATGCATGTAATACTCTTTCTCAACATGCAAGCATGCTAAAAATATGTCAGTATTATTCACTGAGAAGCCCTTTTTCCTAAAAGAAAGTTTATTGCTATTGAAAAGCTATAGCAGTCTTTAATGCAAATTTTCTCCTGAATTATTGCAAAGATATACAATATCCTCTGCTACGAACATAGAAAAAAGGAACATCTATCACTACATTTTTGATTGAGAGAAGCCATTATTAATCCCACCCCTGTTGTTGGAACTTCAAGAGTGCCATAGTTTGTTAGGAGATGTTATGGCAAAAATTTTGTTAGCCGAAAGGTAAGGAAGGCTGTACACCACAATTTTGATCACTTGAACTGTCATCAATGCAAACATCCACGCCAACTCATTCTCATATTTTAACATGAGCAGCTACAATAATGTTTTATTAAATTATACATCAGGAGTGGTACTTCATATAGTAAATATTTTCCAAGTATGTTATTTTTGTTTATTGTATGTTTGGCCTAATAAAGTTTAAACATTAATATATTCATATCAATCAACACTTACTTTTCATTTTTTTTATTTTTATTGAGATATAATTAACACATAACTTTACATTAGTTTCGGGTATACAACAGAATGACTATAATTTGCACACATTGACTATTCTGTTCTGTATATTACTTTTTCATTTTGTGGGTACTTCCTTACAAATTATCACAATGCAAAGGGAAAATGTTGATGATTATCTAAACAATTGGAATCTTTAATTATATTTATTTAAAAAACTATGGTACTTTTACCCAATGGAATACTATTCAGCGGAAAGAAAGAAGGAGCTCCTACACTTGGTGACAGCATGATTGGAACTGGAAAGCATTATGCTAAGTGAAATAAGCCAGGCGGTGAAAGCCAAATACCATATGATTTCACCTGTAAGTGGAACCTAATCAACAACAACAACAGAAAAAGCAAGTAAAATATAACCAGAAACATTGAAATAAAGAACAAACCGTACCTGGCTGACATAGCTCAGTGGATTGAACCCCGGCTATGAACCAAAGTGTCGCAGGTTTGATTCCCAGTCAGGGTACATGCCTGGGTTGCAGGCCACAGCCCCCAGCAACCACACATTGATGTTTCCCTCTCTCTCTCTCTCTTTCTCCCTCCCTTCCCTCTCTAAAAATAAATAAATAAAATCTTAAAATGTATATATAAAAAAAGAACAAACCTACAGTAACCAGAGGGGTGGAGGGAGGAGGATGACAGGGGAAATAAAGGGAAGGTTCATCAAGGATCATGTGTAAAGAACCCATGGACAAAGCTAACAGAAGAGGGAGGATTGAGGGTGGGGCAGGGAAAAGTGGTGGCAGGAAAATGGGGACTACTGTGCTTGTACAACAATAAAAATGAACTCCAGACATGGATGTACCCTCTCGTAAATCCATTGAAACACCAAAAAGAAATGACCCTCAATTTTATGCAATGCATTCTAGAGAATTAAAAATATAGGACAAGTTCCCACATTATAATACAACAGTTCAACAGAACTACCTTGATACAAAGACCTGAAAACATCTTATACAGTGTGTGCATATAATATATAGATAGTTAATCTTCTTCTATGACATAAATTTCTTTATGCTTTCCAGTTGAGCTCCATACCTCTGCTTGCTCAGCAATGTTATTAGAGAGAATTGATCTATACTGAGAGTTTAATGTATTCACTGGGGCTCCTCCAGAATCAAATAAGACATGACAGCCTATCCAATTATCAAAAGTTTGGCTGGTCCTTGCCTTTTTAGCATACACTTTTTTTTTTTTTTTGGTGCCGGGCTTGCTCATTTGCTAGCCCAGTTCCCAAACTTAAACACTGCAAGAATGAAAGCATTTCATCCCCTGCTTAATCTGGGAATTGTTAATCATTTGAAGTTTATTTCTTTTGTATTTCCTTGCATCTGCTGTTTTTTATCAGTTTTAAAGAAAAATGTAATTTTCAATTATCCAATGATTTCTTATTATTACAGAGGAGTGAATATATTTTACATCCTTCTCTATGCTAACCAAAGATAATCTTCCAAATGCATTTTATACCCTGAATTTGCTTTTGTATTATTAAAAGGAGAAAAAATAGCAAGCAATAAACATAGTGCGTGTTCAAATTTTTGTCCCACAAACATTTTCAAATAATAACACTACAAATAAATTATATGTTTTAGTGAATTTATAATTTGGAAAGAATATACAAGTAATATCCAAAAATATTCATTGATCCATACCAAATTAAAGATAAAGTAAAAAAGCTTTAATTTTTGTTGTGTTTTGTCTCCCACAGGTTTTTAGAGGTGGCAGCTATATTTACTTTAAATCTCTACAAAAGTTCACCAGAGCAATTTTCATTTCCTAGACTGTGTTTGCAATAGAATCCATGGGTTTACTTTTGAAATAAGAAGGAGGAGGAGGAGGGAGGGGGAGAAGTAGGAGGAGGAGGAAGAGAAGAAAAAGAAAGACAAAAAGAAGAAGGGGAAGGTGGAGGAGAGGGGAGAGGAGACCGAAGTACAACTATGGAAAAATAATTTATTTGTGGTTCAAATTACTGCTCTAATAGCATGTGTAGCTCAGTCAGGAGATACTTTGCTGTTATAATAATGACAAGGAGAGCTTTAAAGTGTGAC
Organism: Phyllostomus discolor; assembly: GCF_004126475.2. Classification (NCBI taxonomy): domain Eukaryota; kingdom Metazoa; phylum Chordata; class Mammalia; order Chiroptera; family Phyllostomidae; genus Phyllostomus; species Phyllostomus discolor. Next base: position 15,903,946 of record NC_040913.2, read on the forward strand.
TATGCTGTCCTTGGCTGAAGGGAATCTGCCTCCCTTTAAAGTGAAAATGGGATGTGGGAATTGGGTTTTCTGCCAGAGTTCCAGGCTCTGTCACAGGAGCCTCTTCTTTAGGAGCAATGCAGTGAATTCCCACCTGCAGAGAGAGTCCTTTATCCTTCTGCAGCAGGAGACCTGGATTCTCACCCCTATTCACCCCAGGAAAAAAATCTGTGAGGCTGGGCTGGGTTACCATAAACCCTAAGAGACCAAAAAGATGTGTGTCCTCTAGACTCACAATGCTATTTCATGGAGAAGTAGCCTATATGATTGGATAAAGGTATTCAAATAATTTAAGACACAAATATTAAGAGAGAATTTAAGTATTCTAGATGTCTTTATTCACCCTCTGCTTCATATTTGCCTTCAAATATTTATCCAATGAGTTATTCGGACGTGCAGACAAAACCTCCAAGGAAGCTGAGAGGTGTGCTAAAGAAGCAATGTAAATCATCCCACCAGTAGGAATCTTCTGGGCAGTGTCATAGGTTATACATTTTGTTCTGAAGCCATCTTTCTTTCATGTCCTTCTAAACTTAAAAATCAGTAGTTCCCCTCTGTGCTATCAGTGCAAAGCAAAGAACTTTTAACTATTATTTAAGACCATTGAGAACAGAATCCCTGTCTAACTTTCGTCATTATTTCCTAATGCAGAGCACAAAACAGCCATTTTGTTAAAACTGGTTCCCACAGTTACTCATGAATATTATTTCATCTGAATGCCATACCCTCCCATGTTCTAAAACTGTACTCCTAGGAAATTTCCATTAACTACTTCTCTCTATTGCATTTTAGATTTGTCCTGAACTTTTATGTTACTCAATCAAGCGTCTTATGTTTCCTTATTTTGTTGATTAAATGTCTTATGCTCACACATATAAAACATATGCACTGCTTTTGTAGGTCTTTAGTAAAGAAGCAGGGAATCTTCTTATTCCAATAGTAAGTGCTTTCTGAAGTCATTAAACTACCTTGTGTACCAAGATTTTAGATACATTTTAAAATCCTAATTTTCATGATTACCAGTAATTGCATCCCAGTTTTTGAATAAAGAAATCAAAATTTGGGAAGCTGATGTGTCTTACGAATTGCAAAGGTATTCAACTGTCAAAAGCAGAATTCCAGGTAGATCTGTCTAATTCTAAAACCCATTTCTTGTCAACTTTATTGTACTCCAGCCATTGTGTTTCTCCATGTAATTTCTGTTATTGTTGCCTTCAGTGGCTTCTGAATAATTTGGATGCATGATACAATATATCACAGGTGCTTAGTAAATACTTGTAGAGTGATAACTCCTTTCCTGTTAGGTTTTTCCAGGGGTCTTGGTGAGAATGAAAAAAAAGAAAACCCTAAAATCCAAACTGCAGATTATGGGTTATATTTGGACACTTATACTATCCTTTTCCTATTTTGAGCTCAAAGAGGAAGAAGTCCTAAATATGGGAGTAAAAACTATAGAAAATAGGCCTGGAAGAATAGTTCAGTTGTTTGGAGCACTGCCTCCAAACTCTAAGGTTGTGTATTCAATCCCCAGTCAGGACACATAAAAGAATCAACCAATGAAGTGAATGGAACAGCAAACAAATACCTCTCTCTCTCTCTCTCTCTCTCTCTCTCTCATTTCTATCTCTATTTCTCTCTCCTCTTCCTCTCTCCCTCTTCCTCTCTCCCTCTTCCTCTCTCTCTCTCAAATCAATTTAAAAATACTGCAGAAAGTGACTGAGTTAACTTGTCTGTATATGGAATAGATGTTTATGGTAGTCCTTGACCGATAGGGTACTATCTAAATTCAAACTTTAAAGTGTTTAACTAGTAGTAGACGAAATTTAGGTTGTTGGGAAAATGCAAACCCATTGATACCAGCAGGCTTCCCTCCATGATAGTATTTGCATGATTGAAAACATCTTTCCACGGACAAAACAGATGGAAGTTGTAGCAGATGGATATTGTAAAGATATCCTGCAAAGAGAAAGCCAATAGGCTATCTCCAAGTAAATTCAGAGTATGTCATTACTTTGGTGAATTTATAACTTTCACAATGGCAGAGATTTTTATGTCTTGTTCTCAATTTTATTCTGTACCCCTTACATAGCACCTGGAATAACTGCATTACTGAATTTATTTTGTTCAAAATTAACCACTAGAGAACAGTTCCATCTCTAAGAGAAACAACATATTAACCAAGGTAAGTTTATTTTTTTAAAACAAAACACTCAGTAACTGACATAGGTACAACAATATACATGTCTGCAATTAAAGTGAATTCTGTCCTCAGTAGATCTACATGAGATTACAATTATTTTATAAAGTTGACTTTGTGTGCAAAATAATCACAGCCATTGGCAGATAAGTTAGATTAATGAAATGTTCAACAGTTTGGAGCTAACATGGCAAAATGTATTCAATTCAATCACAAACTTAACCATTAAATGAAATACCAAACATCTATAGCTACATTGTTCTTTCTCTTTGGGTAGAATTGGAAAGAATATGCCCTTGGTTATTCTGCTCTTCTATAAATCCTCATCATACCAACACCATTTTCTCACGGACTCATTGTTTCTTTAGAAATATTAATAAATTGTGTAAATGCAAGCCTTACATGGTAGTTATGTGTATTTAGTTAACTATGTTAAAATAGTTGAAATTTTATTCATTATTCAACATTATATCACTTTCTAGTATATAAACAATTATGATTATTATTTTATTTTCCATAATAGAATTTTAAGGAGTAGAAAACTGCAGTCCAAAAGAGCATAGTACCTATATATATATTAGAAATTAATTTTTTAAATATTTATTGACTATAAGAAGACCATAAACAAAACTTAAGGGAAATAGACAAAATTACTCATTAGAGTATATGTGTATTCATTATTATGAAAAAAGAAGACTCAGATGAAAGCATTAAATAAAAACTAGTAAAGAGTATTTAATGTTTTCTTTTTTTTTTAATATTTTGTTTATTCATTTTTACAGAGGGGAAGGGAGAGAGAAAGAGAGGGAGAGAAACATCAGTGTGTGGTTGCCTCTCATACGTGCCCCACTGGGGACCCGGCCTGCAACCGAGGCATGTGCCCTGACCGGGAATCGAACCTGCAACCCTTTGGTTCACAGGCCAGCACTCAATCCACTGAGCCACACCAGCCAGGGCTAATGTTTTCTTAATGGAATGTGATTATAGTATTACAAAGCTTTGCTATAATAGTGAGTTACCCAAAAATTACAGTGGCTTAAAATAAGTGTTTAATTGTCATCCATACAGTATGTGTCTGTAGGTTGGATGCAGCTTTGCTCCAGGCAGTTGCTGGGCTTTAGGCTAGTGTTTCAAGCCACTGCTCTGTTGCATTTCAGGTGTGACTGGCATGTCTCTTTATTTCAAAACACAGGGAAAGTAACATCACCTATATAATACCTGAGCATTCTACAGGTAAGTAGAAGACTAAGAGCTGGTGTAGATATGTAACACATATGTTGGGCTGGCCAAAACGTTTATTTGTTTTTATTGTAAGATGGTTCTTGTAGTGCTTAGTTGTCTTTAACTTCATTCAAAACAATTTTGTTAGGTTGTATTGTGACAGCTGTCATACCAGCATTCATTAAAAAATATTAATTGGTGAATTTTTGTGTACCCATTTTAATATTAAAGACAGGAGAAAATATGCAACATTTTCAGCATATGATGCTTTGTTATTTCAAGAAAAGTTAAAGCACCAACGAAACACAAAAAAAGATTTGTGCAGTGTATGGAAAAGGGACTGTGACTGATCAAATGTGTCAAAAATGGTTTGGAAAGTTTCATGCTGAAGATTTTTTCCTACACAATGCTCTGCAGTCCGGTAGTCCAGTTAAAGTGGATAGTAATCAAATGGAGACATTAATTGAAAACAATCAACTTTGGATACTCAAAATATCCAAATCAATAAAGTTATTGGTGAAAATGAAGAGTGTCTTCTCTTTTATGGAAAAAAAAACTAAATGGCCTTTTTGGCCAACCTAATAGTTTCTTCTTGAAAATTGTATAACTATATTTGCTCACGTTGGCCAAAACTAGTCACATAGTCATTCTAGCCAGTAGAATAGTACATTACACTCTACCTACAAGAAGGTATCTCAAGTCAACACTTCTCCAGATGGATGTATCTTCTCTAGTCTCTTACAAGAAAGGGAAGAGTCAACGACGAGTAATAATCTATCACAGGTATATTATGATACATACATTTAATATTTTAAACTTAAAACATAACAAGTGACTGAATGTATTTTTCACAAGATTAATGGAGAATTAAAGACATAAATCTTTGCTAGTGATTTTCTTCTATTGTTAACAGACTTTTTAAAAGGATTTTATCTATTCATTTTCAGAGAGAGGGGGAGGGAGGGAGAAAGAGAGGGAGAGGAAAATCAATGTGTGGCTGTCTCTTGAGCCCTGCCCTACCAGGGACCTGACCCACACCCCAGGCATGTGCCCTGACTTGGAATTGAACCTGTGACCCTTTGGTTCTCAGTCTGGTGCTCAATCCACTGAGCCACACCAGCCAGGGCAGTTAACAGTTTTGAATAAACAGAAGTTGTATTCATTTATTCTGAGTAAAATGCTTAGAAAAAAGATTTTGATTTGTTTATGGTTAGTATGGTTAGTATTTTATTAAAAAAAAACAACAACAGGTATTCTCTTTTTGTATCGTAGTGGAAAGATAGATTCCCAGCGGTCCAAAGTGTAGAGTTCAGCTAGACATCTTTCATATTCTCTCTGGGAGAATGAAGACGAGTCCTGACTTTCCTTAACTCTTCTGTTAAAATGGGAAAATACCCAACTCAATGTATTCTCAATGCCATGTTGTAAATTCTTATACATATTACTGACTTATGGGAGCATCTTTGTGCTGAAACACAAAAGCAGCCTTCAAAAATTACTTATAAAATCAGTCTGGATTTAACATCTATTTCAGCAGGGGGAGGTTTACGGTGTCGGTGAATAATTATAATCATAAAAATACATATGTGCAGAAAGATCTCTTGGATGCTTAGACAAGTTATTTTTCTTTTTCCTTTGTAAGTAATCACTATGGAGGTCACCATGCCTCAATTCCCACCTCATCAAGTTCATCATTGTGAATTGCACCTCTTGGACAAAAGAAGTCATTTCCCATGTGTGGAGGTGCTACAATTTAGCCCAACACCCCCTGTGGATGAACATTTGAATACTTTCACCACCATTGCTATTACAGGCATTGTTGCAGCGAATAGCCCTGTGCCCTCATTTTGCACAATATGTTTGGAATAGATTCTTAGAAGTGAAATTGCTAGGTCAAATGGTAAATTTGTACTATATTGGCAAATTTCCCTCTATGATGGTAGTATTTTGCATTTTTATTATCAGCGAATGAAAGAACTTATTTTCTCAAGACTCTTCAAGGACACACTGTCACAATTTTAGACTTTAATACATCTAATAAGTGAACGTTGTATTTCAGGGCTTTGTTTTCTTATTAGATGTCAGTTTGAGCATCTTTTCATATGATTAAGAGCCACTTAGATGTCTTTTTCTGTGAATTTGTATCCATATTGTTAGCCTATTTTAATAGGGCTGTGAGACTTTTTCTACTCCATTGTTTAGAGGCCCTTTAAATATCAATATCTTTTTTAAGATAGGAACTTGGAAATTATTTGTTACAGAATCCGGATCTGTGTTGGACCTGAGACATAGCTCGCACACTGAAAAGTAGTTTAGTCTTTTCATGTAAAATGCAGTTCCAAACTTATCTTCTAACATTTTGCCTCTGAGACTGTGTGAAATGATTAACCATATGTTCTGGTGTCTTTGCCATGGACCTCCTCCAAGCCCATGATGAGTCCTAGAACTTCCAGTTTCCCATACTCCTGTCTTACTCCATCTCCTGCCTCCTCTCCAGAGCCACACCTTGGCCTGCGCTGCCCCACCCTCTCTGAGGATGGCAGCAGCAACTTTGCAGTACAGCCATGCTTCCCTCCATGCAGTGCACGTGGTGCCATTCCCTCATATTTGCATCTCTGCCACTACTGTCTATTAGTGTTTTGCATTTGTTTACAATATTTCTGTAGCTGTTATTGATTTATTAATCTGTTCTTTTATGGCTCTGGATTATGTCACATTGGGAAGTCCTTCCTACTCCAGTGTTATTAAGGTACTCATCTGTGCTTTCTCCGGGTTTATACAGAATATAACTTTGTCACTAGATATTTTTATTCAGTTATACATGATACTAACATATTTTTGATGTATAATATTTTCAATTTATCATACATTGAAGTCTTTTTTTTCCATCTCTTTTTTCAGGTTTTCAACAGTTCTCATTTCACAGCCTACTATTATATGGCGTCTCTTCTATGTGTCCCTACATATTTGCACTTTTTGGTTCTTCTTTTGTTAGAATAGCAAGTACTTTATTAAATTTTGTTTAGTTCATGTTGAAATGTTAGACTGCATTTTTTCATCAGCTATGTAAAACAAGTTCTATTTTTTATCCTTTTTTCATTGCATTGCTGTTTAGGGTGGACTTTGTTTTTTTGCTATTTATATTTGTGTTTAATGAATTATCATGGGCTATTAAAAGTAGCAGTGATAGGATTCATCCAGATTGGTTTCAAAGCTTTCTGAGCTAAATAATTTGTTTATTTGCTTCTGCAATAGACTTAAAAACATAGCACCTCTAGCTCCCAGAGATCTGAAAGGAATGTTGAAGCAATAGTTCTGGCTTTGTTACAGCGCACTTCTTCATTTTGACAGGTAAGCCTTTATTTAGAGAAATTCTATTTGCTCAAACTTCTCAAATCTGCTACTTCCGGGAAATAACTCTCACCCCGAACTCCAAGTCTCCTCTCTGCTTCTCTAGAAATTCTGCTACATTCCAAATTGATTGTCATCACAGTACCCATCTTCTGGTTGGACCCTCTCCTTGTAGAAGTCAGTATCGTAAGTCCTTGCTAATGAGGGATTAACTGATGTTCTGTGTGCAGTCCTATCCTAAATTGAGGGTGGGCTGACAACTGATATCCTCTCATGGGAGAGAGAGGCTGGACATGGTGGACCAATTGACAGCCGCCAGGGCAGTGACAGTCACCCTAGTCTCAATATGGGAAGTGGAGGGTGTGTAACCATAATATCAGTGTTTCCCTCCCTTAGTTACTTTTTTCCCCGCAGTTTGGACATAAGGATGACTATCAACTAACTGAAAATATGCATGGAGTAATCAGTATTCTGGAACTTTCCCCATTGATATTTAAACCAGAACAGAACATCATCATCACATTACTCCAAAAACTAATTGCACAAAATCGGATTCAAATTTTAAGGCCCAGTCTCAGAAACATCCAGCCAGCCACTGTGTAATTTCACCCCAGTCATTTTATTGACCTCACTGTAATAGAGCACACAATTCTATGTGATCTAATAGTTTTCATCCCATTGGGTTAGGGACAATGGTCTTTCTAGTGCTTTCTGAGCTTGTAATGTCTAGGCCTTTAGTATAGATACCCTGTTTACTTCTGTGGTATACTCCCATGTATCTACCTCATGGGTTGCAGTAGACCTGGGATTTTTGCAACATTTGAACACAATTTGCTGCCTGGGGATTTTTCTCCTGATCCCACATTCCTTTAAAATTCAGAGTGTTAGTTTGTTGTTACTGTAGTTATTATTCCGCTTAATATTCTGTATGATTACCTGCACGCTCTCACCAGAAGAGCAATTCTGCTTGGAGATTTGGAAACAATACTTTAAGTTCCTGAATATAATTTATTTTCTCTTAAATTACAAAGCTTAGCTTCATAAAATATAATTTAAGATTCACTAGTAGAACCTCATCAGATTCAATAGTAGAGGCAATTCACTTAAATACTTTTTATTCATTTTACCTTTTTCCTTTCCATAGAGGAGTATTTTTATCTATTTCTCCCAAGTTCACCACCAGAATAGATATTAAAAATTATATACACCCTGCTTTCAAAAAACATAAAAGAAGCCATATCACCTTTGACCTTGTGAATAACAAAGCTGAATTAATACAAGTTCACTTGTTAAGCCACTTAACACAAAATATTCAATGCAGTGTCATTTATGCTTGATAAAGAAACTTATGAGACTATCGAACATAGACACACTTTGACAATGTTCACAAATAACAGCATTTTGTCTTTGAAGAAAGGGGTAATTACGAAGTTTTACTTTGATCTCAATCACTTTCTCAATAACGGACATGCTTAGATTGAAGTGTAAGATAAGATCAAATATTTTTCCTCCTGCTTTGACTCAAGCTTGTTTCTTCTCAAATGAAATCTAATTTTAGTCGTCAGGATCCTGGCTGTTAGTGTCTCAACTAACGCGACTATTTCCGTCTTGATATGCAGAGGTCATTTTTTATGATATTTGATTCTATTGATTCTAAATTTGCAAAACTCAAACACCCCATGAACTCTTAAAGTCCACCATACAAGTCAAATTTGGGTATCCTGGTGTGTGCCAGAGGGCAGATTTAAGGGGGAAAAAAGAACAAGAGAAGAAATGTGGCATCCTAGGATGTAAACTTGGATAGGGAGAGAGCATGTTTGAATATATATTGGTGGAGAAAGAGAAAGGAATTGGGTATGACTTAAAAGCAACAAAATGAAAAGAAAGTAAAAATAAAGTAAAACTGAAAAGAAAAAAAAATGAGAAGTTAATTCCACGTGAAAAGAAAAAAAGTATCACCAACAAGGAAGGAATGTGTCACAGTACCGAAGAAAAATTGTAAAGTGTGGCTAGTTACAAGATTATCAGGAGCACGTAAAATATGGCATAGGGAATATAGCCAATATTGTAATGAACTTGTGTGACCCAGGTGGGAACTGGAAATATTGGAGGAACAACATTTGCTAAACACTATACTGTATATCTGAAACTAACACAAAATACCACTGGATGTAAACTGTAAATAAAAATGAACTACAAATTTGTGTACAGGTCATGTGCCATATCTTCTGGTCAGCCCATCTCTCCTGTGCTTGAGAGTCTTCTCTTACGCGTTCTGGATGTGCGAGGTAGAAACCACAAAACTTGCTTGCTGGTATCCCTGTCAGTTAGGAGCATCACCCCAGGGAGGCCACAGCACCCAAGTATCCAAGCACTGATCAAAGAGTCGCTATGAAGGTAGTTTGTAGATCTCATTAACTTCCAAAATCAGTCAACTTTAAGTAAAGCGTGTTATCTTAGGTAATCTGGGTGGTCTGAGTCAATCAACTCTCAAGTCTTCAGAGAGATGAAGACTTACCTAAGAATGCCACATGTGGACAGCCGCTGAGGCCTGTGCCCTAGGGTTTCAGCCTGCCCCTCCTTCTTACCTATCTTGCAGACTTTGGACTTGCCTAGCCAGCCTCACACAATCTTCGAAGTCAATTGCCTGCACTACAACTGTCTTTTTATTTCTTTTATGTTTTGGGAGACTTTGTTACGTAGCAATTCTCTCTGGCGTGAGGGGAGTTTTGTCCTGGGCATAAAACACAACCCAAAAGTGTTCTTTCAGCAAGCACTCTGGGTTTGGAAATTGACCTCAGAATAGAGTTGGGGAACTGAGAGATACTTTCATTGGACTATCCTAGTAAAACAAATTTGAATTTAAAAAAAGACAGCTATCTTAAGATAATGGACCATCTATTGTTACCTTTAAATAATCAGGGGAAACTCTCTTTGACACAAAAAGGATTCCAAATAAAGCGGGGTTAACCTAATAAGGAGTTTCAGATAAGCCTATTGTTCCTGAGAATTGTTTTTTTTAAGATTTTATTTATTTATTTTTAGAGAGAGAAAGGGGAGAGAGAGAGAGAGAGAGAGAGAGAGAGAGAGACAAGCATCAATGTGCGGTTTCTGGGGGTCATGGCCTGCAACCCAGGCATGTGCCCTGACTAGGAATCGAACCTGCAGCACTTTGGTTCACAGCCCGCACTCAATCCGCTGAGCTACACCAGCCAGGGCTAAGAATTGTTTTTTAAGTGCATTACTTTTGGTTCCTAGATTCGCCACTGTCAGCAGTGTAAATGTAAGTCAGTGAGCTTTTGGGGGTCTCTTGTGCACAGTAATTTTAATCAAATTTTGCTCAAAGAAAATAATTAAGATTTAAAATCTTTCTTTTGATAAATACATACTGCCACAGTGACATTATAAATGTTATGCTTCCTTTAAAAAATATTTCCTGTCTGGCAATTTTGTCTAGTTAAATGAGTACTTCTAATAGTTTCCAAATACTCATGGTTTTCTGAAGTTCTATAAATCTAAACAATTTTAATTATATAATTACTACGGACTACACTGGATCTATTAACTATTGATAAATGAATATTTTTAGTAAGTGTTTTTTGTTTTGTTTTTCCTATGGAAGTTGAAACTTTAAATTCTAATACAGGTATAGAAACTGAACCATTACTAACACAGCTGATTTATATAATTTGCCACACCACAACTACTTATTAGATAGAACTTATAAATTCTTAGTGTTAATAAATATATTAACTTATAACAATCCTCAACTTGGGAGGCTGTATTTATGTATTTCTACAGTTTTATTGAGGTATAATTGACATATTATGTAAATGTAAAATGCACATTTTTTGATACACATGTATTATAAAGTTATAGCCACCACAGCCTTAGTTCACACCTCCATCATGTTACAAAATAAACATTATTTTATGGTGAGAACATTTAAGATCTACTCTCTTAGCAATTTGAAAGGATTTAAAGAAATATCATTAAGTATAATCACCCTGCTGGACATTATGTCCCCAGAACTTACCTTACAACTCAAAATTTGTACTCTTTGATCAAAATGTCTCAATTTTCTCCACCCCCCAACCACAGATAATTACAATTTTAATCTCTGCTTTAATAAATTGGCTTTTTTAGATTTAATATATAAGTAATATTATGCTGTATTATCTCATTTTGTTCTTATTTCACTTAACATAATGCCCTCAAAGTTCAATGCTGTCCAAAATGGGAGATTGTTATTTCTCAAAGCTAAATATTCTGTTTTTACATAAATAAATATATACTTCATACTACATACAAATAAACCTACATAAATTTAGATTTTCATTTATATGTAAATATATACCACATTTTCTCTACTCATTCATCCACTGATGGATACTTAGTCAGTTTCCATTTTCTGGCTTGTGTAAATCACGCTGCAAATAACAGGAGAGTGCAGACATCACTCTGAGACCCCTTTTGAATCTTCTTTGGTTATATATTCAGAAGTGAGATTTCTAGATTATACGGAAGTTCTATATTTAGTTGTTTGTTTTTTGAGAAACCTCCACTCCATACTGTTTTCCAGAGTGGCTGTACACATTAACAGTCCAACCACAGGTCCCTTTCTCCACATTCTCACCAACACTTAGCTCTTCTTTTTGATGGTAACCTTTTAAACAGGTGCAAGGTGACAGTTCATTGTGGTTTCAATTTGCATTTCCTTGACAACAGCGATATAGAACACCTTTTCACATATTTGTTAGCCATTTGTATGTCTTCTTTGGAAAAAGAAGTTTAGTTCCTTTGTGTACTTTTTATGTCTTTTATTGTGTGTGTGTGAGTCATATGAGCTCTTTATATATTTTATATACAGAAATATATGTGTGTGCTTTTTGTAGTTGTACAGAAGCTTTTTAGGTTGATTCAGTCCCACTTGTTTATTTTTGCTTTTGTTGCCATTGTCTTGGGTGAAAATGCAAAAAATATTATTTCCAAAGCCAACATCCAAAAGCTTATGTTTAAACACACTATTATTTCTTGCAGGAGTTTTATGGTTTCAGTTCTTACATTCAAGTTCTTAATATTATATATTTTGAGTTGATTTCTTTGTGGGTATGATGTAAAACAGGTGTTAAGCCTTACTCTTTTATATGTGAGTATTCAGTTTCCCCAGCAACATTTATTGAAGAGGCTATCATCTCCTAGTTTCTATTCATGGCTCTTTTGTCAAAAATTAAATAACCGTTAATGTATGAGTTTATTTCTTTAGTCTCTACTTGTCTTACTGAATTGTGTGTCTGTTTTTATGCCAAAACAACACTGTCTTCATTGGTGCAGATTTGTAATATCATTTGAAATTAGGAACTGGATGGTCTCCAGCTGTGTTCTCCTTCCTCAAGTTTGTTTCCATTATTTGGGGTCTTCTGTGGCTCCACACAAATACTAGATTTAATTTTTTTCTGTGAAAAATGCCAGTGGTCTTTTGATAAGAATTACATTGAATCTGTGGATGGTTTTGGGTAGTACGGTCATTTTAACAATATTAATTTTTCCAATCCACAAATATAAAATATCTTTATTTACTTGTATCTTCTGCAATGTTCTTTATTAATATCTTACAGTCTTTAGTCTTTAGTGTACATATTTTTCACATATTTCATTAAATTCATTCCTAATATTTTATTCTTTTTTGATACAATTTTAAACAGGTTTACTTTGTTTCTAATCATTCAGTTTTAGTGTATAGAAATGCAATAGATTTTTTTGCATATTGATTTTGTATCATGCAGCTTTACTGAATTCATTTATCCTAACAGTTGTGTGTGTGTGTGTGTGTGGAATCCGTAGGGTTTTCTAGGCATAATGCTGTGTCATCTGCAAGTAGAGATAATTTTATATCTTTTTTATTGTGCCATTTCATTTCATTTCATTTCATTTATTTTTTGTTTAACCGATCTGGCTAGAGATTCCAATACTGCTCTGATCAAAACTGGTGAGAATGGAAATCCTTGTCTTCAATCTGATCTTAAAGGAGAAGCTCTCAGCTTTTCACCATTGAGTATTGATGTAAACTTGTCATATAAGGCTTTTATTATGTTGAGATATGTTGTTTCTATATCCAGTTTACTGAGAGCCCTTATCATGAAAAAAATGATACATTTTGTCAAAACCTTTTTCTGCATCTACTCCGATCAGCAGAGTCTGGGAGAATCTTGGAGAGAATGACAGAAAAAGCCTAGAGTGTCTTTAAGAGAGAGTTATTAGAAATATCAATCTTAACGATTCTGCTAGGGAGTACAGAGAGAAAGTTAAAAACACAGTAAAGGAACTCTAACTCACATTGCAAAACACTTAAATAATTGTGAACAGATTATTGGTTGAAATATGGAGGCTAAAGGCACTGCTATGAAGAACACAGAAGGAGATGAAGAACATGTTACTGGAAACTGAGGTAAAGGGGATTCCTATGATACACCAGCAGAGAGCTTGGCAGAGTTGGGTTTTGTAGTTACAGGGAAAGCAGAACTTATAAAGGTGGAAACTGAATATTTAGTTGAACAAATTTGCATTCAATGTGTGGAGAATATGAACTATTTTCTTCTTGTTTTTACAATAGAGTTTAGGATGAGTGAAATGAATTGCAGGAAAATATTTAAACAAAAAGAAACTAGCACTGTGATTTGGACATTTTCATCCTATATTGATTACAAAAGGTGATAAGATTAAGAGACTTGCTGTCACAAAAGTATAGAGAAAAGTGATCGTGTGGCTGAATCATTGAAAAGATTAAGTAACAACTCATCAAGCAAGTCATCACAGCAGAATCACATTTAAAGTTGGAAGTATGCAGGACTGATTTCTGAAGGAGCTTCTTGTCTAATAGCACATAAATCCATACAAATTCATACAAATATGCATGCATACATACATACATATATACACATAAGCATTACATAACAAATGAAATATAAAATAACATACTAAAGAGACTTACAAGTTTCTTGTGAATATTGTACCAGCGGAAGCATTCACAACTTATATTAAGTGAATCTGAAAGAAGACAAAATAAAAGAATTTGTAGGACCCCCAAAATTCTACATGCAAGAAACAGGCTGCAAGCACATGCTACCATTGATCAAAAAGGAATAATGAACCCTGGCTGGTGTGGCTGAGTGGATTGAGTGCCAGCCTGCTAAGCAAGAGATCGCTGGTTCAATTCCCAGTCAGGACACATGCTTGGGTTGTGGGCCAGGTCCCCAGTAGGAGGGAGTCAAAAGGCAACCACACATTGATATGTCTCTCCCTCTCTCTTCCCATCTCAAAATAAATAAATGAAATCTTAAAAAAAAGAGGAATAATGACTCAGAGGATAAAGTTAAGAACTAATGAGCATTATTTGCTTGCCTTGAAATCCAATGGAATTTGCCTAACTGAATTTTGATGTTGTGTGTGTGTGTGTGTGTGTGTGTGTGTGTGTGTGAAACCATGAATTTTTGGTGCCCAGAAGGTAAACTGTGGTAAAAAAGATCATGGCTAACCCCCAAATTTTAAAATCTTAATCCTTCTTTACCACACATGAATATGTTACATTACATGACAAAATGTAATTAAGGTTGCAGATTTAATTCAAATTGCTTATCATCTGACCTTAAAATAAGGGTATTAGCTGGATTATCCAGGTAGATCCAGTATAATTATAAGAAACTTTAAAGTGGAAGAGGAAATTGGAAAAAGGACCAGAGACAAGTACAAGGAGGTGTAGGCCCAACCTGCTGGACCTGAAGATGAATGAGGAGGGCCGTACACCCAGAAATGAGGGTGACCTTTAGGCACCGGAAAAAGGCAAGAAAATGGGTTCCCTTTTCAACATAGACTTTTCCCCTGCAGAAATATGGAATCATACATTTTTGACGCTTGAGGCCATTAAATTTGTGGTGAGTTTTTATTATTAGCCATAAGAAATGAGTATTCACTGCTTGGCTTACAGATAGGTGTTGGGTACATGATGTGGTCTCCAGCATGCAGATTAGCTTCCAGAACACTTCAGTTTAAAGGCAAACAATGTGAAGAGGCAAGTTGTGGTCAGATTCCAGTTTCCTGTGAGATTAGAAGAGGTGGTTTTGGCCTGTAGGGGCCTGAGTTCTGTATGAGGGCTGTGGTGCCCATGTCCAGTCCAACCCCAGTGTGGTGAGACAACGCGTCTGTGCCCAGTTGTGGGTTACTGTGATCTTAATCGAACAGTCTTCTGGTGAGGTCTGGGCATTGATTATGGCTGTGGAACCTCTACAGTTCTATAGCCCAATTTGCTATCTCCAGTAGACATTCCTTGACACATCTAATATCCTTAAAAAGTCATTTTCTAAAATTAGCTAGTGTGTGCTCATTTCTTTTCCAATTAAGAATCCTGACATACACAATTCATCAAGGCAGAACCTTCATTGGATATTTGAGAAAGAAACCATGTTTTAGGATTAATATGGAAATAAATGCTAAAGAACTGAAGAAACAAGGTAGAGAGCACTTTATTTAATAATCTGTGCCTTCTGTTATTAACTCAGACAAGGAGAATGCCAAATCAGTGTTGCAGTGAGTGAACTAGACCTTTATTTCCTCTCTGGGCAAATAAAATGCTAATTATCTTGGTGCTGTAAATTCAAGTAGCCTATTCTTTTATTCACATGTGGAAATTCAGACAAGAATAATCTCATCTAGGGAAATCCTCTATACAAAGAGGACAAATATAAAAATTTTTCATAGTAATAAACGGCATGAATATTTCTGCCAATGAAACTGTAAAATTTATTGTTCTATGTTGATTTATTCACTCATTATTTCATTTATTTTTAAAACTAATATTTATTAAAAAATATTTGCTTGACTATGATGTGTAACTATGAGTAGGATTTCTCTGCCTTATACGAAGTCCATACTTACAGGAAAAGATAGGTATAGTGAATGTAACATGGAATGAATAATAATGTACAGTACTTAAGGTAGAATAATGTATGATTAAATTTGCCTCAGAGTCATTACAGGCAAGATGATATTTGTTATTAGCCTTTTTGGGTAGAGAAACCAAGAAGAGGAAATCAGAGAAATTGGCATGGCAAAGCCAAAGAGTTAATAGTGAGGTATAATATATTCACAAATCATGAGCAAGCCAATATGGATGAAGTAAAGGGTATGAGTTTATGTGTATGTATATGACTATGTGAGACTGTATGTCTTTTGAAGGTTAAGTTTATGGGGAAAATATAAACATGTCTATTAGAATAGGATTCTGAAAAAAACTTGTATCTCATGCAATGACATTTAGACTTGAAAACATTTAATTATATGAGTAAAAAATTGGAATTTTGTCTGTTGGCAATATAGAGACTGTATTCAAAAGGAGACACATAGAAGACAGGGTGATTAAATAGACACCAACAAGTTGGCCCTAATTAGAAATAATTTACTAAAAGTAGATAGTAATATGAAAAGCAAAGGGCAATGTTAAAGGATTTGAAAAATTAGATGGGGGTAGAGGGTGGGGAAGGAGTTATGGTGAAACCTGACTGAAGTACGATGTTTTTGACTGGTAGAACTTCAGGTAACATTTCATTGACACCCAAGTAAAAATAAAAACAAGAGTTTACCCTCTTTTTTGCAGTTTAATTTCAATATTATTTTGAATTGGCTTCATGTATACAGCATAATAGTTACACAGTTATACTTTATAAAGTGTCCCCCTGTCACTCCCAGTACCCACCTGGCGTCATACTTAGATATCACAATATTGTTGACTATACTCCCTATGCTGTCCATTACTTCCCCATGACATATTATAACACCAATGTGTACAATGTCTCTTAATACTCCTTTCAGGACTTTATTTTCTCTTTTGTAAGAAAAGAAAAAAATTTAATAGGAGTCATAAAAACTGAAAAATAACCATGTCCTTTGGGGGACATGGAAATGTTTAAATAAACTGTATCTATAAGAGCTTATACAAGCAGAAATTTGAAGTGACATTCCTCAAGTCAACTTTATTTGTCAACATGCTCAAATTAAGATGTTTTGAATGCCGTGTAACAGGTAACTAGTAAACCCACAGATTTTGTTTTAGTCCTTCTCTGTGGCGTACTATGCAGGTTTTTCAGTGCAGAGATTTTATTCTGAGGGCACATAAACTGTGCTGCAATTACCCAGAGATGGAGTGGAGAAATCCATCAATGTTTCCATAGCAAATATAGAAGGAATTAATATAGAGAAAATCTGATTCATTAAGAAAGAGGACAAGGAGTCCAAAATGATGACTCAAAACATATTTGAAATTTTTGTGACAAAAGAGTTGAGAGATTAAGACCACAGGGAAAAATTAAATGTGGAAAAGTAACAGTATTTATAGAAAATATATAGACTCTATGCTACATATATGAGTGTATATTTTCCTCTATAAATAAACTCATCCAAATATTCACATCATTTATGACTACTAATAAATTAACCCATGTTTTGTGTTCTTTCTTCTAGCTTGTTTATTTAACCATAAGGAAAGTCAATGGTAAAATAAAATGAAATATAATTATTTAATTAGAAAATTATTTAAATAATCTGTTAAATTGTTAGAAAACAATTATGTATGGGATTTAAAAAATCCCTTAGAAATCCAATTACATTTATTCCAGTTCTTTTCTCACTAAATGCAACATACTGCACACTGACTAGTGACATCTTTAGTGGCATCACATACTTTACAAATACAGCATTGTTAAGAATTTAATTTCATTTGGGAAACAATTCATTGACCTATTAGGAAAGTATAATTATATCTAAATGTTTACAGCAAAGTTTATGAATGATATTTATCTCAGAATCCATGTGCTATTATAATGAGATGATTTTCATTTTTATCATTCAAAAAATGAGCAAAAATCGCATTAACATTACTAAATCCGTAATTGCTTTGCAGGAGAGAGCACACAGAGGACATTTGCTACAAGGTCAGTTGAGCCAAGGGAAGCATATTATGGAAAAGTTAAACGTATTAAAGGATTGACATGTCTTAGTAATGAGGAATGATTTTATTAATCTCTCCATTACAGAAAACAAGAAGTTCAATCATATATTCCACAGGAGTTGATTTGGGATTTTGTAGAAAATACGATCTTTTTTCTCCTACTCGCTTTATTTATGAGTTTAATTTTGAAAATCATCTGGGAGGAAGAATGAAGAGGATAATATCTTTCCACTTATTTGTGAATAGGAAAATGGTGAATTCATAATTATCCCTACCTCTTTTGACACGATATATCATACTCCTAGGATATAAACTCCACTATTATTTAAATACAAGACAAAAACCTGCTTCATCAAGGTCTCTAAAGGAAGATATGTGATTACTAGAGGCCCACTAATGAAACTACTGTACCACAGTAAAGATCTTCTAATCAAGGGCAAGTACAATTTTCAGCTATTAAAAGGTGGGATGGCAATGAAGAAGAGGCTTTTGGTAATTGTAAGTCAAGAGTTATTTTGAACAGCTTTTTAGACAAAACAGGAAATAAATTTGGGATAGGGATGTTGATTACAACAAACAAATATAATGTAATCATCATTATCATTAACAGATCCTTGATGATGAGAACTAGGAATAGAAAAGTATAGAAACTATAGGTTTAGGGGAAACAAATGTTCATGGCAAATGTATTAGCTGGAATATGTCATTAATTTTCATTCAGCCTATTTAACAGGGTAGGATAACTTTAAGGTCCTCATTGTGTTATTCCCTGAGACTCTATTTCTATGATACCAAAGAGATGATACCAATAGGTACAACTTCAAATAACATTTTTAAATGAACTTATTGGGGTGACACTTGTTAATAAAAGCATACATGTTTGAAGTGTACAACTCTAGTCAACATATCTGCACATTGCATCATGTGCTCACCACCCAAAGTCAAGTCTCTTCCCGATATCATTTATCCTCCCTTTGCCATCTCTCACTTACCCTACCCCCTTTCCTCCTGGTAATCACCATACTGTCGTATCTATCTTTGTTGCTGTTTTTCTTTGCTTAATCCCCTTACTTTCTCACCAGCCTCCTCTCCTTTGACAGCTGCCAGTCAACTCTGTACTCATGAGTCTGTCTCTGAACTGTAGGTTTATTTTGTTCATTTCATTCCATATATAAGTGAAATCATAAGGCACTTGTCTTTCTTGGACTGGTTTATTTTACTTAGTATCACAGCCTCCAGATCCATCCATACTGTTGCAAAAGACAAGAGTTCCTTTTTTTATGGCCAAGTACTATTCCATTGTATAAACGAGTGATAGATTTTTTTTATCCATTCACCTACGAATGGGCACTTGCACTGCTTCCACATCTTGGCTATTGTAAATAATGCTGCAATGGTCATAAAGATGAAATATTCTTTCAATTTAGTGTTTTGGGTTTCTTCAGATATATTCCGAAGAGTGGAATTGCTAGGTCATAAGGCAGTTCCATTTTTAATTTTTTGAGGGAACTCCATATTGTTTCCCGTAGTGTTTACACCAATCTCTATGCCATCAGCGGTGCAAAAGCGTTCCCTTTTCTTCACATCCTCACCAGCACTTGCTGTTTACTGATCAACTAACATTTTAAATATGCACAATATCAAATCATTTCCTGATTTTGGAATATCTCTCAATATACTTACAAATAATTTTAATGCTCATTTTTTCCATCAAAACATCTTGAATTGTTTATCTGTTTTGGTCATTTCCATACTATTACATTTGACAAATTACAGAGTATCTATACAGAATACAATTTTCTTATTACTGTGCCCTATGAAATAATCACATTCAAAAATTCAATTTTCCCTTACCTTCTTTTGCTCATTCGCTGAGCCCAATGCTCTAAATACATTTAATTATTTTATAGTTCACTATCACATTCTTTCTTCTTCTGACTTGCTAAACTTTGCTTATAGTTGTTCTTCATTATTATATGCTTATTTGTCATGTTTCCACATATTATAAACAAATTCTAAACCGTTTTCAGAACTATGGCCATATGCCACACTCTCTAATCATCTTTAATTTTTTCCTGCTAAGTGTATTTTCACCTCCTCTAAGATTTATAGGAAATGAAAGGTCAACAGGATAGTAAGGCTGTCAAAATCCTGAAAATATAGTATTTAATTCACTGAATTCACCAAAGCCTACATTTAACCTTCCAGGTTCAAAAACACAAACTTACAGTATCTCAGATTAATTAGATTCAGGCCTATAATCCCATAGTAACAAAGCTCATCAAAATGGATATAAAATCAGTGTTATGGTTTAATTTATTGTGTGAAATGTAGTCGTAAAGTAGGGAGGACTACTTGCGTAGATTTGTGCATGCTCTCTCCCTATAGGCTATGGCATGGAAAGGCAAATAATCTGGAGAATGCCTAGTTAGTGTATAACACAAGTAAAGTAAGTTGTAGTATTTGAATAATTCAATAGTAGCAGCTTCTAAAAGACTAGCACATTGATGATAACAAGGGAAATATATGCTGGGTGGAATGAATACCCAACACCCTGACTAGATTTTCTCCTCTTAATGCCTAGATTGGCTGCTCCTGTCAGTGGTTTTCCTTCTTCTTGGGTCCCTTGAAAACAGTATCCCTTTCTAAGAAATATATTATTTCATCAGTGGGTTTAAAACAGTTTTCCATAAACTAACTTTACTAATGAACTACAGTAGAAAAGCATGTGGTATTTTTTTTTGAAATGCATAGACCTATGAGATTTTTTTCTCCAAATTTCCGTTATCAGAATATTTGATACTGGGTTTGGAAGTAGCTCACTGAGAAAACAATCCAAAACACTCTCATTCTTAATGAAGACTGGAAAACATAAGGCTAATAAAATTACTTCTTGACCTGGTATACATCTTATACTCTCCTGAACCATAAGCCACATGAACATAGGAGATGTTATATCTTCTCATTTATAATTCCTAAAGAAAAGATGTTATAATTATGAGCTGTTTACATAATGTCTGCTGACCCAAAATAAGCTGAACTTTTAATTTATTGAGAGCTAATTTCAAAAATTCCAACTGAGCCTTTTATTTGGCTCAAAGTGTACATGGGAATGTATAAAGTGAGGTTTAAACTGACCTCACAAAAACCAATCAGTCATCAAAGAAAAGAAAAACCAGCTCTAACTCAAAAAATATCCAGTACAGTAGTCTCCAGCTATCCTCAGGGTGTAAGTTCTAAGACCTCCCAGCAAGTGTCAGAAGCAACAGGTAGCACTGAGCCTCTTCCCCTACGTTTTCCCTATGAAGACATCAGGAAAAAACCTACGTATGTAAGTATGTATACATACATACACTACTATGATAAAGTTTAACTTGTCAATTAAGCACAGAACAAGAATAAAAACAATAATACTGAAAGAGATAATATAATGTAGTAAAAGTTATATAAAAGTGGTTTCTCTCTCAAAACACCTTTTTGTACTGTACACATCTTTTCACTTAAAGGAATGACTTTATGGCTTCTTTTTGGCATGTCTGAATTGTTGGCATCACTGCTCTTGCACTTTGGGGCTGTTACTCAGTAGAAGTGCTCTACTCACTGATCTGTAAGAGCATGCTGTACACAAGCACTGTGAAACTGTGACCCTTGATATGACAATAAAAATGGCTACAACAGTGCCTCACAGGCAGGGAGGGTCCACCGTGTGGAGGTGCTGCACAAAGGGACGAGTTTTGTCAGACAGGACAAAGCTGGACAGCTGTGCAAGACTGCATCATGCCACATGAAAAAAAATAATGTTTACAGGTTTACAATAGCTCGTTTCTGGGGTTTCCGATTTCATATGTTCATATCTGTGTTGACCTTGGGTAAGTGGAACTATGGAAAGCAAAACAACAAATAAAGGTAAACTATTGCATTGTCTTTTATCTTATTACACTCCATCTCTATTTTTAATGTTTCATTTGTATTCCTTTTATGTTTTTTTCTTCCTGGATATATGATCAAGTATTTTGAGCTGTTTCTTATTAAATTCTTCTCTTAACTTGTTTTCCATACACCAATCACTGCCAATTTTAGTCCATGTATAAACATAATAGTTGTGATTTATGGAGCAATCCAGAAAATTAAATTATATATAATTTACTATATAATAAAAGTAAATCTTAAAATCAGTGGTAAAATTTAAAACACACATAGGTGGTAGGTTCAGAAAAAACCCTAGATTTTCACTATCCTTATACCAAAGTGGGTTCAAATGAGCCAATATATTGATTATAAAAAATAATCAAAAAGCATCTGAAATAAATCATGCAGATTGCAGTAGATGAAATATTTTCATGTGTGATATGTTACCTGAAAATTATAATGGAAATATTGTTGATTATATATATACATATATATTATAGTTTTGTAGATTTTTATTTATTTTATTTTTTAGAGAGAGCAGAAGGGAGGGAGAAAGAAAGAGAGAAACATCAATGTGTGGTTGCCTCTCACATGCCTCCTGTAGGGAACCTGGCCCGGAACCCAGGCACATGCCCTGACTAAGAATCAAACCAGTGACCATTTGGTTCACAGGCCAGCACACCGTCCCCTGAGCCACAGCAGCCAGGGCATATATACATAAAATATGTTTTATAATTGACAATGGTTTAAATTTCTTGATGTACATAGTGCTCTTACAGATCAGTAAATACAGTAGTTACTGATCAGTAAGTATTTACATATCAGTAGCTACTTAAAATGGAGAGTGAACAAAAAGTTTATAGACCATACAAATCTCCGTAAATTAAAATAAGATATTCATATTCATTTCTAAATACAAAAATAAAAAAGTAATCAGTGTCAGACTAACAAATTTTCAAAAGTTTAAACTTTGGAAATACGTTGATGAAGGTGTGGAGTAATAGACACATATTCCATGTGGAAATGTTTGAAAGACAAATGAATACTGAATTGAGATTTTAAAATTTGCATACAATCTTGAAAGCAATTCCACTTTTATATCATCTTTTAACATTGCAAGTAGGCAAAGATGTTTAGTATCAGTTATTTTCTTATTAAGTGTAAATTAACAGTATTAAATGTGTAGATAATGCTATATTCAATCCTCATAACAATGATGAGAAACCAATCTTTGATTGCTATTTCAATTTTATGGATGTAGAAATTTAATCACAGAAAGATTGGATAACTTGCCAAAGGTCAGAGATCTCGGTAATGATATTTGAATTTGAACACAGGCATTTAAACTCTACCCTAATAATACACTGCTGATCCTCTGGGGGAGAATGTGTGTTCATTCCTTTCCTTAGCGTTTTCATTTTTAACTACTTTAAAAAAGTATATTTATACTTATCAAACTATCTTTACCTGCTTACATATTTTTTTTCACTAATAGATAAAAATATGCTAAGAAACATGGAATAGAATTCATCTTTTCTGCCCCCACTTTATTCTGCCTCCAGAATCAGCCATCTAAAAAAACCAAAAATGTTTTTATCTGTACCTCTTCAAGAATTTACTTCATATTTTGAAAATTTATGTTACTAAATTTCAATTCACCTTTATTAGTTATTATAATATAAACATAGTTCATATCTCTTTTTTCTGCCTTTCTGTGCACCCATCTTTTCAATATTGTTATATCATTAAATTAATAGTCAGCGATTTTATTAGAACAATGAAAATATTCTTCAGTGTGGTTATATTTTATCATCTAAAGTCTGTTTTCCCTTGTCCTTAGTATTTGAATTTTTAAAAAGCCAAGTTACATAAATCTCTAAGACTTCCTTCACCGGTCAAGAGTGATGTGATTTGACTCATGATAGGCCATTCAGTCAGTCATCTTATTTTGGGTTGGCTGCCATTTTCCACAGGGACCCCACCGCTTTGTTAGAGTGTAGTTGCCACTAGTTCCCTAAGCAATGGTCAGGAGAAATCAATTTTTAAATCTTTGTACATTTGAAAGTAACTTCATTCTTATATTTGATCATTTACCTTTGCCTGGAATTTAAAGTGAAAATTATATTTTTCTCAGATTTTGAGGACATTGATCTCTCGTCTTCTAAATTCCAGCACTGCTATTTAAAAGCCCATTTGAGCATTGATGAGTTTTTAATCAACTTACTCTGTTGGGATTAAAATGCATTGATAATATACCCTTCTACAAATCTGTTTTCCTTTTTATTTTATTGAACGTGTCCAGATATCCTTTGTAGGAAATTATCATGTATCGCTACTTCGATAATTTTCTTGCTTCCCAAGTTATCTCTTCTTGATACCTTGTTATTTGGTGATTAGACATCCCCCAGTAATCCCTGGGTACTCATATCTTTTTCTCTGTTGGCCTATTATCTCTATGTTTGCTAGGCATAATTTCCAAAAGCTCTTTCATGTTCTCTGGTTGATATGATCTGTAACATTTTCTTGTTTTATTGTTGCAATATGATCTTCTGTGACTGATTGTTTTCTTTTGTTTTCTGTGATTTTCTCTGTTTATACTTTGTTCTTTCAGAATGCTTTTATTTTGTCCTTCATATTGAATGTTTGCCACTCGCGATTTCAGCTTTGGGGAACTCTGCCTACTTCATGACTAAATCAGGAAACAAACAGGGAAAAAGGAGAGGTGAAGGGAGGATAGCTGTTGGTCGGTGACACATACTTGAATCTGACCAAAATGCTTGCCTCCATGTTTCTCCTTTTCTAAAAAAATAAATGAAAAATGTCCTTTTCACCAAATCTAATTTAGAATCAGTGTCGTATTACTGGGTTTCCAGTGTGTCCATATTTGTTATAGAGCTTTTCATTCCTATTTTATTGTACATATGCCTACACTTGTATAGGACAATACATATTGTTCATTTCTTGGTGTGTGTGTGTGTTTTCCCCACTAGATTCAAGATCCAGAAGCAAAGAGACTTGGTCAGATATTTTCACTGCTACACCCTCAACTCTTAAAATAACATTAGCACAGAATAAATATTTAACAAAAATGTGCTAAGTTGTCTCAATGAGAAACTAAACGATATATTTTCAGATGGAAAAAGAAAGCTGCAAAACTCAAAGCACGTGAGGCGCCAGGAGCCACGTGAGCCTTGGTATCTGGCACTCAGCGTTGCTGTTCCCTTAGGATGAGTGAGCATACACCCTCTAGTTCCCTCCAGTCCACAAATAGTCCTATTGTTCTGTAGTTATCTTTGTGTTTACAATAAATGTCAGACCCTCGGACATAGGAAGTTTAGCGTATTTTCCTCACAGGTGTACATATATGCTCTAATTTTTGTTGCCAGGTGATGTGAATAACTAAGAAACAGATGAATTTATTTTTTAATTTTCTCCATTTGCATTTATTGTTTGAATTACTTAACTATTTGTGTGCATTGCTTTAAAGTGAATAAGCATGAATGTAAAAAATCGGTATCATATTTTTTGTGATATTGGTACCATATTTATCTTGGCCTCCTTAAAGAAATTCTTTTTCCAAGCTTAAATATTTCTAAATTATATTTGTTAGAAAAACATGTGATTACTAATACACCCCTGTGAAAAGATTATAATGTAGATCACATATTTAAAAAATCAGATTTTTAGTTGTTTTATCCTATTTGAAAGAAGCTTGATATTTTACCTCCTAATATGGAAAATTACCCCAAATTAACCAATTCATATTTATAATATCAATTGAGTATTTTTGCCTGAAGATTAGAAAACATAAATAATTTATAATACTCAGAGTTTAAATATAACTAGGGTTTTTAATTGATACATATGTAGATAAAGGTTACTTGATTTGGTCTTTTTTTTTCTATGCAGCTATTTTCTATTTAACAAGTTTTTCTATTAACTATATATTTTACATTTTCTCCCAAATTGGGTTTGATTGCAGATATAACTATGCAACAAAATGTAAAATGCCTTTTATTGTATGTAGGCCATGCAGCATTATCTTAATACAGTAATATTATTTGCTTTAACACAAAAATAAACCTTTTGGTTGAATAATCTTAAAAACCAGAAATTATTAATTCTAAACAGTGACCAAAAGTCTACATTAATCATTCCTTAGTGTACCATTATTCAATTAAGTACTGCATTATAAAACATGAAAGCCTGTCCAACAGCAAATTCAAAGGTCTCTGGTGAAACTGTGGGCAGTATCTTAACTTGGAAATAAATTGCACGTTTTGGCATTACCTATAAAAATAATGCCACATGAAGTTCTGAATTTCTGATGAGAGATGCATTAATAGCTTGAATATTATTTAATTGTAATTGTATGCTTTTAAATGTTAATAATGCAATCTCTTTAAGTACAGCATTCAAGTATCCCTGTGTTGAAGGGTGATGTTAAAGTTTTTTTTGCCCTTCTGTCACGTAATCTAATTTGGATGATGGTTTGTGAAAAGGGTTAATATAATTTTAATTAAGTTTATTTAATTAAGTTTCAACCCATTTTAAATAATTCAATATTCAGTGGAATTCGGAGCTGCAGAAAGCCAAATCATTTTGTGACATGTAGTTCTTAATTGGGAATAATATAGCATTTATGAAATAAACTGTTGCTTGAGTGATGACATTAAACACGGCATTAAATATGTTTTGATTAAATTTCAAAGGTGTATTTTACTTCTAAAGATCAAACTAATTGGTTTATGAAAATAATTGCCTTCATTAGAGTATATTTTAATAATTTAAATTTTTGTTTCAAAAGCAAAGGAAGACAGGCAAGAAGAAAGCCAAATGACTTCAACTGTTTAACAAAACATGAGCGATGCTAGCATAGTGCATCTAATTCAATGCTATTGTTGAGATATATCATCGAGAATTTTAAATTAAAATTTGTTTTAACCTTTTAATAAGGGAACAGTGTGAATTCAGATCAGCTTTTCAATAAATACTTTTAAGCTCAGTTTTGAAATATTCATTTAAGTACACAGTTATGTTAATCAAAAAGGCATGGTACTGACATAAAAAAACAGACACATAGATCAATGGAACAGAATACAGAGTGCAGGGATAAACCCACACCCATGGTCAGTAACATCTGACAAAGGGGGCAAGAACATTTGAGGGTGTGAAGACAGTCTATTCAATAAATAGTGTTGAAAAAAAAAAGAAACCAGACCCCCTTCTTACACCAAATACAAAAATAAAGTCAAAATGGATTAAAAAGTTAAATATAAGATCTGAAGCCATAAAACTCCCAGAAAAAAATGTAGGCAGTAAAATCTCTGACATTTTTCTTAGCACTGGTTTTGTTTCTGACATACGCCTTTGGGCAAAGAGAGCAAAAGAAAGAATAAATGAGTGAGATTCCATCTAACTAAAATGTTTTTGCACAGCAAAGGAAACCATCGACAAAACAAAGGGACAACGTATTGAACAGAAGAAGAAATTTTCAGATAATACATCTGATAAGGGGTTTATAAAGAGTTCATACAACTCAACACCCAAACCACAAACAATCCAATTAAAAATGAGCAAAGGCCCTGAAAAAACAATTTTCCAGAGATGACATGCAAGTGGCCAACGTACATGAGAAGATGTTCCACAGGACAGAGAAATCATCAGAGAAATGAAAATTAAAACACTAATGAGAGCCCTGGCTGGCGTAGCTCAGTGGATTGAGCGCAGGCTGGGAACCAAAGTGTCCCAGGTTCGATTCCCAGCCAGGGTACATTCCTGGGTTGCAGGCCATAACCCCCAGCAACTGCACATTGATGTTTCTGTTTATCTCTCTCTCTCTCTCTCTCCCCCCCCTCCCTTCTGTCCCTAAAAATAAATAAATAAAATCTTAAAAAAAAAAAAAACACTAATGAGATGCCACCTCACACCTGTCAGAAATGGCTGTCAATAAATCCAGAAACATTGAGTGCTGGTGAAGGTGTGTAGAAAAAGAAACCCTCATGCATTGTGGATGGAAATACAGATTGGTGGAGCCACTTCTTAAAGCAGTATGTGGAGTCCTCAAAAAATTAAAATAGAACTTTCTTAGGACCCAGCTATTCCACTCTTGGGTAATATATCCAAAGAAACCGAAAACACCAATTTGAAAGAATATGTGCATTGCTATGTTCATTGAAGCATTATTTACAAGAGCCAAGATATGGATGCAACCCAGGTGCCCATCACTAGACATGTAGAGGAAAGGTACATATTTACAATAGAATATTAGCCATAAAAATAGAGTAAAATCTTGCCATTAGTGACAGTATAAATAGACCTAAAGAGTACTATGCTGTGAGTAAAATAAGTCAGAGAAAAACAAATGCTGTATGATTTCACTTACATGTGCAATCTAAGGAACACTGTAAACAAACACAAAAAAAAGCAGAAATAGACACCCTGGCTGGTGTGGCTGAGTGGATTGAGTGACAGACTATGAACTGGATCATTGGTTCGATTCCCAGTCAGGGCACATGCTTGAGTTGTGGCCCAGTCCCTAGTAGCGGAAGCATGAGAGGCAACCACACACTGATGTTTCTCTCCCTCTGTTTCTCCCTCCCTCCACCTCTCTTAAAAATAAATAAATTAAATATTTAAAATATAGTCATAGACACAAATTTATCACAATTTATAAAGGACATTAGTTATATGGTTGAAACTGGATACTGCATGATATTTCTAAGAATACTACCATTGAAATACCAGTGATTATTTTAAAACATCAATGGTTAAAGTTCTTTACTGACTTTTTAGCTAGTTAAGATTTAGTTATTATTAAACCCAGTCTCCTTAATTCATGCATAAAAGTACTGAGAGTTTACTTAACATGTTAATAAATAAAAAAAGACAAAGTTAAATCAAGGCTGAGGATAAAACTAAAGTCCTGGGATCTCAGGCCATTGTTCCTGACACACTCTGCCTTTCTTAAAGAGTTGTGAGGTCAATCAGTTAAAACCTATTACCTGGTAGAGAAGCTAGAATACTATGTTGTAAATGTTCTATTAAGGTTTTAAAGTTATGCAAAAAAATATTAACTTTCATTGAGAAACACACTTGAATGTCAACCTAATATAATTTGAAGTTAAAGAAATTGTGTTTCTGTTACCAATATAACTAATTTTCTTTGAATGTGGTTAAAAGTTACTATTACTACAAAATGGACAAATGCTTAGTAAAGATACCGAGTACACCTTTTTTTTTCTTTTTCCATCATGCAGTCTGAAAAATAAATGACAAAATAAAACTATTTTCCAGACCAACAGGTCTCTCAAAGTGTTTCATTTGTTCTATGGAGCACTTAAACATACTCACAGCAGAGATTAAATTAGGAATCTCCAAAAAATGCAAGCTGAAAGGACAAAATACTCTGAGAGATGAATTTAAAATCTTAATGACAAAATTATGCAGTACCACTGAAGTGGAAAAAATCATCAAAACAACAATAAAAGGATTCTTTTAATGAAAATTGTAGAAAATATGTGATATTCTCTCGATTCTTTCCTAATTTGCACTTCAGAAAAGACCTTGTGCAACAAACAAAGGCTAGCTGCATAAATGAATGAGTTAAAAGGCCAATTCCCAGCCTGAAATGTGCCCATGGTTAAAAACAAGATGCAACCTTCTATGAATAATGTCTAACATATGATGCCCTATAAAGTAACATATCGATATAAATCAACCTAGTAAGTATTTTAAATAAGTCAAGGGTTCCATGAAATCACTTCTCCATCTGTGGTCATGCTTCTCATAAATAGAGCCAGAAATAGAAAAACCTTTGGACACCAAACAATTGCTAAAATGTTGTTATTAGAAAATGAGAGTCATAATATTTCATCGTTTGCTGATAAAAGTCCATCTGTTTTTAAAATCATTATCTTTTTTGATCAATAGTTTTACCTCAACCACATAATGAAATATATCACACAAAAAACAAGAGTATATGGACTTGCATTTAAGTGTTCTGTTTATTATATTATTCATGTTATATTAAGTGATTTTCAAATCTGATTCATCATATGAATATATAGAAATAAATTTTATTACAAATAAAATATATTCTACTCTAAATAATAAGTATTAGAGTAGTAATAACATATTATGTTGAGATCATTTGTTAGCATATCATCTTCAGATCTATGAAGTTATGTGAAAGAGTTATAACTGAGAAATATCATAGAATTGACGTAATCAATTGAAATCTATATACATCTTACCTTTTCTAACAATATTTCATCTATCTCCACAATATTTTCTTGTGCTTCAAGAAAGGAATACTCTGCTCTATTAAAATAAAAATTAATATGTCCCTGAATTTGTTTAAATAATTTTAATAGAGTTGTATAGATTAATCATTGCAACTTAGCTTAAAATATAAACATATTAGTGTTTTGTTATAATCTCCAATGATTGAAAATATGTGGACAATAAAATATATTAATTATTTAGATTAAAGATATGTTCCCAAATTTTTTAATGTAACCCTTTTTGGATATTAAAATATATTATTTTTTATGCTGTGATACAATCTTTTTCTTCAGATACTATCTACCAGTTCAAACAGACCTGGATGAAACAGTAGGTGGATGAGCCAACCTGGCACAAGAATGGTAGCCAGTCAATCATTCAACCATCTGGAACCAACACAGCACCGACTGAGTGTCTGTACCGTGAACCAAAGGGGACCAGCACATAGATTATAATTAACAGTGGGAAGAGAAGCTCCTGTTCCCCGGCTGCTCCCTATTCTGGGCTATCGGCCATTCACGTAAACCACTGACTCCTTCAGCTCATTTTAAATTTGGAATTTTAGCTTTTTACTAATATTAGTCTATTTGATTTTAGCAAAAATAGGTCTCTGTACTTTCACTGTATTGTTCAATTACCACTTCAAACTCTGGAGGTATTTGGCGTTATTTTCTTTTGAGAGGAAATCCATAGATTTTTGGCAGCCACCAGCAAACACTTAATATAGTAAGTGAGGGTATTCTGGAGCTGCGGGTCCATGCATTCTAGAACAGGCGCCGGCTGGAAGGCAGTCAAGTCCATCCCCGCCATCTGTGCGTGTTCAGTCCTCCCGGGATTTACTCCTCAGTCTGGTTTGTAATGTGACTTCAGCCTGTGGCTTGTCCAACTTTTATATAGATGGGAATATGTACTGACACTACCTCACACTATTTTACTCATATTTCATTTTCATTTAGCATATTTGGGAAGAAAAATGATACATTAAGTATTCAAAAAAACGTATTTTAATGAACTTTTCATTGACCTTGATATGGTGGAAGCTCAGAGACTCATAAAGCACAGTACTTAATATATATATATATATATATATATATATACTTTTAAAAGCTATTAATTCAATGTTTATTTAAAAGAGCTACTCCAACAACTGATATTTGAGTTTAAATGATCAAATATCCATTATCCAAATATCAGGAAAAAATAAATTATTGATTTCTATACAATGAATCTTCTTTCAGTTATTTCATCTGAAAAACTATCTTGGTAATAACTAAATTAATAACTTGACCTTCATTTTTCATTTCTATATCAGATTCAAACTCTATTAGTGCTCAATATGTATAAGAGTCAATATTTATCAAGGTCATAGAGAGATGTAACTAAATAAAATACATTATATTTAAATTATGAGAGATGCTGGAAACTGTCTGCCTGGGTTTAAAATCTCAGGTCAGCTACTTCTTAGTTCTGTGCCATAGACAAGTGCCTCCTCTGTGTCTTGATTTCCTTTTCTGTAAAAAAGGAAATTGTAATAATACACAGCCAAGGGAGTGTTACAAATAGTAAAGTATGTGTAAGCCATCTAAGTAGGTATTTAATAATACACTTTCAGTAAATAAATATTACTTTCTGTAGGGAATAGGCTAGGGTGTTGAAATTTCAGAGAACAGTATGGGACTGGTAATAATATAAAAATTAAACATTTTGAAAGGAGTAGTATTGCGTTCGTGATATTGAAAGAGTGAGGAGGAATTCAACCCGGCTGGAAAGATTCCTCTCAGAGAAGCTGCAGGGTGTGGTTCTATCTCAAAAGTGAGATGACAGTTGTTTACTTCTAAAATATTGCTAAAAGCAAGATGCAATAAAATGAACACAACAAAACTAAACTAAAATATGGAACCTGACCCTGTGAACCTATGTTAAACCAATTGCCTTTTCTAATTCTTTTCATTGGAGTATTTTCACAGTTAGAACTACTTTGCTGCTTTGATTGATGTGGGCATTTCAATCATGTATTTCCAAATATGTTAAGTCCATTTTTTAACCAATTTTTAAATCTTTTAGCATTACCACAACCATTACAGTGATTATAATGTTGATAAATAAATGTGAATGTGTTAATTTACATTCAAATAACTGGATATTCCCTTTATTGGTGCTGAGAACACCTAGTAGCATTCACAGGTTTTCATTGTTTCTTTTCATATTTGCTGAAGTCAAAGCTCTTTTGACATTTGCTGAATGTGCACTTTCCTTAATCTATCTTTACCATGTAAAATGAAACTTAAATCATTATTTTGATGTGGATAGTCAGCCTATGCTATCATGCACTTTTATTTGAGACAGGCACTCTGGTTGTTTCTGGGTTGTGTCTCTCCAATGACTGCAGGGAAATGAACTTGAATCTGTGCCAGTATCTTACTGGTATAATTTTTTAAACGCAACACATTTGAGCAATAGGCACATGGCCACAAAACCAAACCTAATTAAAGCCTTGTCAGTTACAAGAAGTCCTGGATTGATCTATAAAGTCAGATAACACCAGGTCTAAAAACCACTACGATGTTGGGCAGGTGTTAAATCTTGACTTAATATTGATCAAGATTGAGAAAGCAGTTTTTTGTTGTGTTTAAATTCTTATTTATTTTTAATTAGGTAAAAATGTCTAATTTAGAGAATGCACTTTTCTGATATATAGTTTTGAAAAGTGAATATGGTTATATTTGATGAGTATTTTATTAATTAAAGCTAGAATTTTACCTATAAATAAAGGGGAAGTGAAAAAATTAAGAAGAACAAAATATATTCTGAGGAGGAAATAGCCAAGCCTGGTTTATTTCTTAAATTTAAAGATATAAAAGTTTCTATATATTTTCCTTGTGAATTTCTTGGAAAAATCTACACATAAAATATATTTAAATATTTACTGCAAAAGTATCATAACTGGTTGAACTTTAAATTTAAAGATTTAAATGTATACATATATTAAGTTCATATATCACATTATATATATTAAGGATACTCACTGTCAGATTCCCAGAAGAAAGTAAAATACTGCTTAGAAATGATGTCCATTCTGAGACAAACTACATCACTTTTTCTAGCATTTTAAGACTTATTTTTACCTGTTACTTAGGAATCATGAGAGAAATTACTTCCAACACTTCTCAAGCAAGATATTGTCATACAATGATAGCTTTTATAGTGTATATATGCCACTTTTTCTGGCATCTTAATTCATTTTTTCTAATATGATTCTTTTTAGAAACCCAGAGTCATGGCTGAGTTAAATAATGTTAATATGGCCCTGGCTAGCGTAGTTCAGTGGATTGAGAGCGGGCTGTGAGCCAGACTGTCGCAGGTTTGATTCCCAGTCAGGGTACATGCCTGGGTTGCAGGTCATGATCTCCAGCAATCACACATTGATGTTTCTCTCTCTCTCTCTCTATCTCCCTCCCTTCCCT
Organism: Phyllostomus discolor; assembly: GCF_004126475.2. NCBI lineage: Eukaryota > Metazoa > Chordata > Mammalia > Chiroptera > Phyllostomidae > Phyllostomus > Phyllostomus discolor. The sequence goes on from NC_040913.2 coordinate 15,937,412, forward strand.
CTCTAAAAATAAATAAATAAAATCTTAAAAAATAATGTTAATATGTATATGTACTACAAATGTAAGTACTCAGAAATCCTTCCAAGTATATCAAATGATATATCTTCTTTTTTAATTTTTTTTCTGAAAGTAAGGTCATAAAAAATGAAAAGAATACCACAACGGCCCACACCTCCACCACAAACACTCCCCCACGATGACAGGACACCTGTAAATCCAGAGTGCTGGCCCAGGAGCCTCGCACGGTTGATGTACTTAATAGCCTGTGAATGAATTCAGTGCAATCTGTAATACTTTCTTTTAGATATGTGTATAAACTGAACATGTATTATAACTGGACATGTGTTGTGGACTGAATGCTTGTGTCTGCCTTCTAATTCGTAGTTGAAGTCTAATCCCAAAAGATGGTAGTTTCGAGGTGGTGCCTCTGAGAGGTAACGAGGACACGCAGGCAGAGCCCTCCTAGGTGGGAAGAGGGCTCCTATAAGAAGAGAGAGTAGAGAGCTGGCTTCCCCCTCCTCTCTCCGGCATGTGAGCAGATGGAGAAGTCTGCTGCCTGCACATCATTAAGAGGGCCCTCGGCAGAACCTCATCAAAACCTTACCTGTTCTCAGACCTCCAGGCTCCAGAACTGTGAGAAACCGGTTCTTATTGTTTAAGCCCCTCATTGTGTAGTATTCATTACAATAGCCCGAACTCAGACAGCATGAGAATAATAAATAACTCTTGGAATATAATAGTAGTATATTGATATTCAATTTTTTTGAATCTGCTTTCAGAATAAAAGAAGAAACAATTTTGTGGAAGGCACACATGCTCTTATGGTAATCCGTAATAGTCTCCAGAGGCAATGAAATAATAATTTAGCATCTGATGAATGTTGAAATTGACCAACTGAACTAATGCAGGATATAAACAATTATTATAGCTGTACATTTGAATATCTATCAAATTTTGGTCCTAGTTGTCTCTGAGTCTTCAGAATTTTTAAATCACCATTTAAAAGATTTAATTTTAAAGTTTGTATAATTTACAAAATTCCATACATAAATTGTTTAGTTTAAATATTGTGCTATTTTTTTAGTTTTATTTATAATTAATTTCATAATAAACTGATACAAATAAGCAATCATCAAAACATGGGCAATAAGCAATACATCCATTTTTTTCTCTAAGCATGCATTTTGTCTTTGAAAAACAGGTTTAAGATATCATTTTTGCAGCTGACTACTCAAACACATAAATTAATAATTTGTCTAATGTGAGGAAAGAATTCTTGCATTCCTGATTTAAAAAAAATAATTTTTAAGAACCCATATTTTAATTTTTATTATTGTTGAAATACAGTATGTTTTTTTTTAAGATTTTATTTATTTATTTATTTATTTATTTATTTAGAGAGGGAAGGGAGGGAGAAAGAGAGAGAGAGCCATCAATGTGCGGCTGCTGGGGGTCATGGCCTGTAACCCAGGCATGTACCCTGACTGGGAACTGAACTTGTGACACTTTGGTTCACAGCCCGAGTTCAATCCACTGAGCTATGCCAGCCAGGGCTAAAATAAAGTATGTTTTAACAGTTATTGGTTCTGTATGTACTTCTGTAATTTTTCTGGCACAAGTTTTGCCTGCTTTCTCCATATGGGTGGTAATATATATTACTCTTTATATTACTAATATAAAGTAATAATAATATTACTTTATTATTCTTCTGTGATTTGAAACTTTAGTGTCAAGTTTACATTCTTACCTTTTATTTTTTTCTTTGCCTGTATTGTTAAGAAAGTGTTCTCAATTTAGAAACAACATTCTAACTAATTTCAATCTTGAGCTTGAATATTTGTTACCTTTATTTTAAACTCTGTAAGTTTCTGGTTAAAGTTTAGCATACAGTATATGTTGTTACATGATTATTTTCCCCAGTATTTAGCTCTTTTAATATTATTTGTTAATTCTTTAATATTATTTTTATATATTCTTTATTAATAACTCACTATTCTAATAACATTTTATCAACCTTTAATGATAAAATCATAAAGTATAATTTGCCTACAAAACTGCATCCATTTGAGTGTAAAATTCTATGCATTTTAAATTCACCAACACATTCAAAACTCAGTACATTTCCATCACATTAAGAAAATTTTTGTTATCCCAGGTACAAATTCTTTAACGTCTATTTGTTTATATTAAATTAATGTATTTGAGATATTTTATGTTTTTTCTTCTATCAGCTACTTTTTATTTCTGTGTAGTATTTTAATGTATGGTATACAAGCTATGTTTACCCGTTTATGTATGATGAACTTTGGGGTTATTTCTACTTTTGGCTATTTAAGTAAAGGTACTCTGAACAATATTTTACATCTCATTGTGTAGATACATTTTAATTTTTCCTGGGTCAATACCTGAGGTTAGATCTTATTATAGATGTAGTTTAACTGTTAAAGAAAGTGCCAAAACTTATTATTTTCCCACCATCACTCCATCATAGTTCTAGTTTTTTTATCTCTTGTCAAACATTTGATACCCCCAGTGATTTTAGTCATATTAATGGGAAGATAGTCATTTCTCTAGTAATCTAGGTAAAACATATTTTCCTGGGCTGATAGGACATATTATGACTTTTTGTTGAAGTGTCTAGTCACGCTTTTATCCAATTTTTAATCGGGCATTTGTTTTGTTATTGATTTGGAAGACTTTTTATACATTCTGATTACAGGTTATTTTGTAACAGATATACATGGTAAGTGCCTCTTCCTTCTTTCTTCATTGCCTTTGAAAATTCAAATAAGGAATACTTAAAAGTTGTGAGTGGCTTTCGGACTAGTCAATGAGGGCAAATTCTAAACTGCCTGGAGCACTGTTTGTTGAAATCCGGACTTTGAGGACACTGCCAGTGAGAACTGAAAAAGGAATATGTTATTAAAAAACAGAGAAAGGATCTTCTTATGGAGCGATAGAGACTGAAGCACCGCTATTGCCTTTGACAACATTGAAAGAAGTATATGCGCTTAAACCGATGTGTGTACCCAGGGAGATGTCTAAGTCTTGTGTCGAAGATGTCGTTTGATTTCATCTTGCTTCTTACAGTAAAATATGGAGAGATACATTAGAGGAAATACTTTTAAAAAGTTAACCTGCAGCATGTGGTTGTAAAAATTTTCATCCTCTCCAATAGGAAAAAGATGCTAACAGTACCACATTGTTTCTAAATCCAAGCCTAGGACATGCTCAAGAGAAAGAGGTCTACACTGAAGCCAAGAGTGTTACCACAAAACTTGCTATTTCGAGGAACATCAAATATTTTCCTTCTGAATAACATTCAGTTACAAAAAGAGGCATTTTAAAAGATTAAGGGTGTGCCTCAGAGATCTCTTAATTAAATAATAGAGCCTCTAACGTGCTTAAGAGTGTTGTACTTCAGCCATCTCCGAAACAGCCCGGGGTAGACAAGGGCGTATCTCAGATATCTGGCGGTTTGTCGTTAATGAAGTCAACTACAATGAGAGTACCAGGTTGCCTTTGAAGTTTTCGAAGGAATTCTCTTAGTAAACAGGTTGTTCACTTACAGTGATAGTGAAAGAAACAGTGCGATTAGAAATATTCACCGTGGAAAAGAGCTTGAGAAGATGACTCGTCTCCAAAAGCACTACCTTTCATAAACAAAAAACAAAAAGGAGGATTATTCCAAGAGAAGAGCGCAGAATGAGGTACACAGGACCAAGGAGAAAAATTCCCAGGGCTTGTGACTTAATCAGAGAACGACTCGAACTCTTGCCTGGCAGGATTTCAGACAGCAGATTTTCAACTTTTTCAAAGGAATATCTGTATCCCTATTTAGATATATTCTTTTGGTTGCTATTTCTACAAATGTTAACATGGTAGAGAGAAACACAGTTACATTAGTCATGTGGATTAGTTTTATTTATTTAAACAGTCACCTAATAATTAAAAAATACGACTAATAAAAATTTCCCCAAAACCTGAACCTAGATTATCGTTTTTCAGATTTTTTCTTTTACTTCATTTTTCTTGATTCAAATTAGAGCTGGGGCTTTGAAGTTTGAATGATCAGTGACAGCTTTTCTGGACTCTAAAAATTGTATATATTTGCTTAGACTTTAAATGAGAGCTAAAGTTTTTCATTAGTGCAGGTTTCCATAGTTCTGGAATCAATTGCAATTTTCGTGACCGCGGCCCCACTTCTAGTGTTTCATTTGAAGGAAGGCCTCAGAGACAAAGTTGTGTAATAGGCGTTGTCTTTACTTATTTGTTCACAGTGATTTGACAGGGGGAGCAGGACAGATGTGTTGTCTCATCATGTCCAGAGAAAATTGCAGGAAGATCTGTTCTCACATGTAAATTTATGGGCATGTGCTGTGAGAATCTTCCACCACGAGAGTCCAAATAAAACAGCAAAGCCATGGGCAATTTTTCTTGGAAGAAACAAGTTGTATGCTGGTTGGAATATAGAAATCAACTCTGACAATATTACAGTATTACGTTTCTGAACACTTTTAAGTTCTTACTGTTGTGATGTCAAGGAAAATTGCCGGGATATTTTATTCTTTTCATAAATGAGCTTGAACACAAAAGTTGTGATTCATATGACAACAGAAATTCCACTGGTTGTTTTTAACCCTATTGTAGTATTACTTTATCAAGGTTCATCTCTTTTTCTTAAAAATCCCATGGCTTATGCTCCCAGGGCAGAAGGAACATCAAGCTGCAGTTGTTAATGACTTGATTCAAACTGCTACCAATAAACCAGATTTCCTCAAGCAGGTCATAACTTAGAAGGGGACTGAGACATCACTGTCCTATGTACAATGTTTCTTATATCTTGTATCTCCTTCAATAAATGTCTCTATTTTAATATAAAAAATAATTAGTAGATAACAATCACCCATCAAGACCTGCAGCTTTTTACTTTGGAGCTCTGCCTAAAATACTACACCTAGAAATGTGGGTCTGTTCATTGGATGCTGGTCACACAGAGCTACTCCATCATCACAAGAAGACTTGCTATCTCATTAGCATCACGTGTGTTAACCAGGAAATGTCGACTCCATTCAGTGGCCCTCAAACCCTTATAACATACCTTGGTTTTTGATAAATAAAAAGTAACAAAATACTTTTAAATCATGATTTATTGTCCTCTATAAAATACAAAGGTCAAAGATCTATAAGTCTTGTATATCTAAAATTCTTGAGCACCTTTTAATAATTTTTGTGTACTTTTTAATATTTTTATATAAATCTTGAGGAAAAATGTCTATACATTTGGTGTTTTCATTTTCTAAGTTGCATTGCTATTAGAACAAAAATAATTCTTTCTTAACACATAAAATTTGCAAAAACATATTGTTTATCCTGGCATCTATAAAGACAAGATTTAAACTCTTGCAAAATAGTGCAGTCATTTTCAGTTGAGCACAGTGCATTGGGTGTTTCTGAAATCCCCTTTTAGTCCCTGCTTGTGAAAGGATGGGATGGTATGAGTAAGAGCTCTCTTTTCCGGTACTTGGACTTTTATAGTGACTACTATACTCTGCGTGCAATATTATTTTTCTGTGGTTTGCTAACTTTTCTTCTCAACACATGAAATGTCTGTTTTCTTGTATGCATGAAGACAACATCAACAATTAATGGTGTGAAATGAAACCCTAAATAAATTAATATCTTTAAAGGAGTAGACATTGAGTAGTTGGAAAATAAACTTGGTTACCAGCCTTGTTATGTAGTCAGATTTAATCAAGGGACCCAACACATTATGAGTACTCAATGGTATGATTATTTGTGTTCTTAGTATATTGCCATCTCCTGATATTTCTCCCTGTGGGTATTTCTACTCAAGTGCATATGTGAATAAGTACACAGACCTAAGTGTATTGACAGTCTGTCGGCTGGGGGGCTGTGTTCTTGCATGTAAAAACTAATAATAAAACACTCATTACTTTGACTCAACCTGTCATTATGGATCCATGTTTTCTTGTGTATATTCATCTAATACCTTAAACATCACTGGAGGTACATGCATTTTTAATTCTTTAGCTACAAATATAGTTGTGGGTAAAGTCACAGAGTGCCCTATAATAATTTATTTGTTATTTGTAATAATTATCAATAAGCATTATATAATACTTATTTAACACACCTTGCAATAGTTATTTTAGTCTTAATGATTAAGATATGGATGTAAAATTTCTTAGCAAAATGATTTAGTAGAATTGTCCTTCTGTTGCATATAAAAGCCTATAATTTTAATCATAGATATATTCTCAAAATCCAAAGAACTTTCAAGATAAAGTGAACATTAAAACTTTATTATATGTATCATGCTTGCTTAAATCATCTATTTACTATATAGTGACAAAAGATGATTTGACTATGGGTGGTGAGCACACAATGATCTGTACAGATCATATGTATATAGAAATTCACACCTGACCCTGGCTAGTGTGGCTCAGTGGATTGAAGGCCGGCCTGTTAAACAAAGGATTGCGGGTTCAATTCCCAGTCAGGTCACATGCCTGGGCTGTGGGCCAGGTCACCCTCTCCTTTTCCCTCCCTTGTCCTCTCTCTAAAAAAATAAATAAATAAATAAAATCTTTAAAAAACAGAAATGCACACTTGAAACCTATGTGATTTTATTAACCAATGCCATCCCAGTAAATTTAATTTAAAAAGACAAGAAATAAATTATCTACTTATTTATTCTCATTATATTTTTGAGAAAACTGTGACATCAAATTCAGTGGAAACATTGAGGAATGGAAAAAAACAAAGATATGATGAGACTATATGAAGGTACATACAACTTTCTATAGGAAATTAAGAATAATCTTGATATATATATATATATATATATATCAAGATTTCATATATATATATGAAAGCACTGATAAAAATCTTCATTAGACAATTATAAATGAAAGTTGCTAGAATTTTTTTTCTTAACCTTCAGATAAATGATTTTAGTGTTGGTATCTAAAGTAACTGATCTCTTTCTATTACTAAAATTGCATATGCATTTTATATATATATATATCTTGAAATGTATGTGGCTTGATAAGAAAATATATAATACTTTTTATAAACTTATTATAAAATATATGAGTGAATTTGAAAGCATTTCTGCTTATATATTTTAGTAAAAACAATTATACACAAAGGAGATTAATCAAGAAGTAGATAGTAATTTTGCCCATGGTTTTAACCATTCAGATGATTGATGGCTTTCTAGTACTGATAATGTTGAGAGGAAGAGAAATGCACAGTACTAAAATTAAGCCCTTCAACTTTATCTTAAGTTTTTTGCATTCAATTATTCAAGTTAGACATCACACAAATTTCAAAATTTTCTGTGTCATTTGGTTTTGGACTGGTCCAGGCTTTGCATAATGTAACACTCATGTTTATTTATATAAAAAGAAGCAGAAATAAGAAACAGGGAGCATCATTTTTTAAATTCTTAAGATTTTAAAAAACATATTGATCCTGTTATTGATCCATTGTTGTATTTTAAAGCATATTATTTTATATGACTACTCACAAAACATCAGGATCTTTGAGACTTTTTAAAAATAAATTCAAATTATATCTTTAATTACCCACATGCATTGCATATTAGTTTAGTGAGCTTTCATTTAGCTGACCTCTGAAGTGAAAACGAAATTTGGATTAATTACTAGAATAGTTCAACCAAATGACACACACGAAGAACAACCCTCTTAACAGATTTAAAAATTGTCACTTACTTCTTTCAGAATTGAGCAATGAATCTTCTCATTGGAAATCTATATGGGTGATACTGATATATTTGAGTAGATGTGAAATCTTGCTATTTATGTTGGGTAAGTGAAACTACGGAGAAATTCAATATCACTTACATGATATTCAATGGACTGATTAACATCAAAGACACATTGCTTAGTGAATGACTAAATATATGTAGAAAAGATGTGCAAGTATCAGGTTTTATCTCATGTGACAAGATGACAGTAGATAATAGCGAGCATTATTCTGAAAGGTCAGGGAGGTGAGGACTCCAAGGTGTGTGACTCTGTGGGTCTCTTGCTTTTTCCCTTAGGATCACGAAAGGACCGTAGGGCTGTAGCAACTCTAAAACCTACCTATTTTTCCCACATTTAACAGAGAGAGTGAGTGGTCCCAGTGAGAGTGGAAGTACTCTGACTGACTTCCTATGCTCTTTTCAGAAAGTAAGTTTCTCAAAAATGTCTAATAGATACTGCTTATATTGTATTGGCAAGAACTGCAATACTGCAAAGACACACTTGGGTAGTAGGATCTGGCCTTTCTGAGACCAAAGAAACTCTTCACAATACCTCAGTCGCATCTCAGCCCTAATAGCATCACAAAGGGTGAAGACCTTTATGGGGGTGAACACAGAGAGTGACCCTCTATGTGGATGGGTGTGATGTCATGTATGTGAGTGAATACACACACCTTTATTATTTTATAAATTTTGATGTTTTATTACATTAATAATTTTCCAATAATTCTTTTAACTTAGTTTTAATGTATAAGATTACAATATGTATTATTTGCTTCTTGACCTTCTAGTTGTAAAGGGAGGAACCCTGCCCTGGAAATGGTGGAGGGGTGGAGAGGTACAAGGGAAGAGAAGATTACTCTTGACCTGCCTTATGAAGAGAAGGAAGTATGGGCGATCCAGGTGGTGGGCTGATATGAAAGCCTGATTCAGCATAGTTATATCATGGAAACATACCTAGACCAGAGTTACTAGAGGTGAGTAGCAGAATGATGACCTTTACTCAATGCCAAATGATAAAGCGTCTGGTATAGTATGATAGAGTTCGGTGTTTATTGGCTAGGCTCTGATCAGCAGAACTCGCATTAACCAAGGTAATGGCTTGAGAAGACTGTCATTTGTAAAGCTTTGTGGAGGATGCCTTCTAGATGAATAGAAATGGAGAGGAATGCGAGGGGCTACTCCAGTACTCTAAGTGAGTAACAATTAGCATCTAGATTAATGGTGTTACGAAGGAGGGAAAATTTTGCTTTATGGAAAACCAAGAATAAAGAATCCAATATGATTAATTGGTTTCATCTCCCTATACATTTAAAACTGACAGTAAGATAGCTTCTACTGTTTTGAAAAAAATTAAAGGTTATGGAACAATAAAAAATTCAGTATGATCATTGGTTTCTAGTTGGTACAGCTGGGTGAAAGCAGCAGAAAAACGGTAGCAGTTGTGCAGCTCATGGCTCAGAATACTACTAAAATGTAACTCACAGAGGAGTGTGACAACCAAATAGACAGAAGAAGTAACAGTTAAGTAGCTGACTTGAGACCACTTAGTACACTTACAGAATTTGAATCCCTGGGGAGATACAAACTAAGGAATTAATACCACATAAGTAGTAATGTGAAAAAAAATTGTGAGGAAAAAGAGGTAGCCAAGAATTAGCAATTTACACTATAGAATTTTATGGAACAATAAAAAACTAAAACAAACATAAACTTAGGAAAGATTGCATAGGATGTGTCACTAACACAGAAAAAATAGACAAGAGATTTCTTTTCTTTTTTATTAATTTTTAAAATTTATTTAAATTGTTGTTGCAGTACAATTTTCTATCTTTTACTCCCATCCTAACGCACCCACCCAACCCTCCCCTCCTCCCTCCCATTTCCACCCACCCCTAGTTTTTATCCATGTGTTCTTATACTCGTTCCTGTAAACCCTTCCCCTTTCCCCTGAAATTCCCTCTCCTCTCCTCTCTGGTCTCTGTCAGTCTGTTCTCTGTTTCAGTGTCTTTGGTTATATTTTGCTTGTTTCTTTGTTTTGTTGATTAGGGTCCTATCAAAGGTGAGATCATATGGTATTTGTCTTTCACTGCCTGGCTTATTTCGCTTAGCATAATACTTTCCAGTTGCATCCATGAAATTTCTTTTTAAATGAGTAGAAACAGTTCTGAGAAAGTAATAGCCAATTGTTTTAAATAGGGCCAATTCAGGTAATGTAATAGTAATGTAATCATTCATTTGATAAAAAAACTTCACTATAGGTCTTCAGCAGAGGAACTGTTTTGGGTTCCGGGACAGAGGGAATATTGCTAGGGTTTGAGGAGTGAGTGCTGCATTGGAGCGGAGGCACAGCAAGTAGAGACTACTTAGCTGAGTGATTGGAAAGAATAAAAGGAAGTTTTGTAAGTAGTACAGAGTGTGTCTCTGTGTGTAAAGGGGATGGACTTTTTTGTTTGTTTAAAAATGGGTAAGGCTGACACTCATTATTAGACAGAGGGAGGGAATGTATCTAATATCATTGAAAGCATATTTGCTCGAGACTTCTCCACACAATTGCTATAGTAAGTACACATATTGGCAACTTTTTTATTTTATAGTCTAGGGAAAAATAAAGAATTTTATGTCCTGCTAAACACATTCAGCTTTTAAGTGGACAAGACAATGCTCATTTAACTCTCTTGATGGATTCCGTATGGGATGTATTTCTTGGTATATTGAGACAGTGGGTAGCAAAATCTCACTGCCACTGTAATTGTGTCCGTGTACCAAGGTGTTTATCTCTAGGATGTGAGATGCTGCTTTTTGTTTTGTTGTGGACAAAAACAAATACTTCACGGTTTTAAGCCCTGTACATCTGAGAAATCATAACATTATATAAAGTAAATGTGTCAGGTAGCAGCTAGGAATGACTAGCCAGAGGGGAAATAAAAGCAGGTCCCATGCCATTACAATCTAACAAAGGACTTAATACAGGAGGCTATAAGCAAAAGGGAGACAAGTCTCGCCTATGCACTCTGCAGTCCTGAGGTCTGTTTGATAAGATTGCCAGTGTCCGGAGCGTTACAAGCAAGACAGCGCAGCAAAGAGGGGAGAGTCCTTGAGACCATGCTGAGGAAAGGGGCTTCTGTAACAACATTACTAAGATGACAGGATGTTCTGAACAGCACAAGATGAAATTACACAGGAAGAAAAGGTGGGCCTGTGCTGGGAAAGGGGACCTCTGGAACAATTTCACTAAGACAAAGAGCTTTTATTAACTGAGAAAGAAAGCCTTTGTAACTGTATATTATTCCCAAGATACAGAGGGGAAGAAGGAGGGGTACCTCTAAAAGCCAGCTGAGGTGTACAGCCTCTGAATTTCAATAGCCAGCCTGCTTAGATTAGCTAGGTACCCACTTGTAGCCTTAGCTCAGGTGTATAGAACACACTTACTAGCAACTTTCTTTCATCTATAGGTGGGTCATTTAGTCTAGCTGAGTATTTGCTTGCAGCTTTGCTCGTATGTATTTCATAAATAAACTTACTATCTCATTTCCACTACACATATTTGTCTCATGCATGAATTATTCTCTTGTGGGCGAGACAAGAACTCAGGCAGGGGAGGACTCTCTCTCCCCAGCCGTAACAAATGGATTAGGCTGTTATATTGATAAAATGTGTAGAGTGCTGTGTTGAAAGGAGAATGGTCTCTTTGATTCATAGTTCCATTCACAAACAACAAACTACAGGTACCAAGTCATGACAGCCGCCTTATGCAGGTCACCTGAGTACGAAGCTTTAAAGAACTGCACTCTGAGAACCGGCAGCTCGGATCCTCCTTTTCCTTCATTGCCGGGGGAAAGTGGTATGACGTTAAAATGAGGTAGATGTTTATTTGCTGTATAATATTTCTGTAAATATCAGGGAGTTCGTTTACTTTTATTCATGAACCCTTTTAAATGCTCTATCCAATCTTAATTAGCATAATTATACTCCATTGAATATGTGAAATCCCTTCTGAACAAAATCAAGAATGACACGATTCTAACACTATCCTTGTTATCTAAATTTGTCACAGCTTATAAAAAAACATTGGGTGAAAGAGTTAATAATTCAGTCAGTAAATTCAGGGTAAGTAAGAAAGCAAAATAAAATAGGATACTTTATTTAATACCAATAGCAAAATATAGCATATGTATGTGTCTGGTTAATTGTATTCTATCACAGACAAAATTAAATGCACTGTTATATAAAAGTATATTGCATATAAAAGTAAACACCTGTTAGATTTTATATTTCAAAAGCTACTGAATAACAAAACCAGAAAAATGTGTTAAGTTACATTATTTTAATGGCGATGAATTCTGGACCAGTTCACCTGCAGGGACTGTCCAGTGAGTACAGGACCAGAGAGGGACAAGGAAAGGAATGAGATGTCTGAGGTATTCAGACAATGTGGCCACACGGGAATATGGGTGAGTCTAACGTCAAAGTAGGTAAATTTTAGATATTTTTATCTTAAAGGAAAAACAAAAAGCTTTGTGTAAACTATTACAGTACAAAGTGAGTACAGTACAAAATGGCTATATTGTGAAAAATTGTGAGAGTATCAGACTCCCCAATAAAAACTATTATTGCGTGTGCTTACTTTAAATGCTGTTATCAGTTTGTGCTGGGGAAAAACAAAACAGAACAAAACAAAACTCTCTTCCCCTTTTGGGACACCCAGAATCAAAAAGCCATTCCTTTTCTATACGCACCATCTTATATTGTGTTTTGTTTTTTTTCTGGTATAAAGCTCTAGCACTTTTATTTACCTTCATTTAAAATTTAACCACATATAATTTTTCAAGAATTTTCTCAGAGATTGTATGTGTTTATTCAGTTTTTTCTAATCTCCCGAGGAAATGGTCACTCCAGAAAATACAGTAATAGATACACATTTATTTTTTGTAGCGAAATGCAATGTTATGTCTCCTTTCAATTCAAAGGACACATTGTCAGGCCCAAATACAGAAGAGCATACAAAAATAAAAGAAAAAACAATTTCATTGAGCTTTCTACTCTGTGAATAAAGCCGTTTGGGGAGAGGAGAGAAATCAAGATACATTCACCCTCAGGTAAACACTTGATTTTGTTTTACTGTTACTTTTTGTACCCATTTTGTTTACCTTTTTAAGGTAGAAGAACACAGTGACTATTAAAATTGTGTAACGATGTTACACCAGCCCTACAATCAAAGCATTAGGACTTAAATGAAAATCAACATCCAGCAAACTACTTGGTTCCATGATATTTCATATCTTCTTGTGTGGTAAAGGAAGCATGAAAAGAACAGCTGCCTTCCCAGAAATTCTAGAAGAAATGTTTGTGTTCACGGTAGATTAATAGTGGTTAAATGTAATAGAATATGGTAAACAGGTGTGAGTTTTTTCTTCTCTACAAGATGCATTATGTCTTGAAATATTTTGTGAGACAGCAGTCTGGAGAAACAGGTAAAGATGACACGGGAATCAGCAAGTCTAAAATCTAATAAAATTTAATTTTCAAGGAAATGGAAGAGAGAATGGGACTGAAAACACCCAGGAGGTATAGAATGGCCAATAGCAACAAAGTGGAATGAAAGCGGAATACAGGTCACATCCACTTTGCGATTCCATTTTTAATGCACTACCGGCCAGTGATTTTACATAATGATTTTAAAAAGTGAAGTAAAATTGACTAACTTTTAGGATACTTTATTCATTATTATGGTTTACCTGGCAAGAAAGGTAATTATGGCACACATAGGTGATACCTTTTTTGCTACCATTTGGAATAATTGTTATAAATGAAAATGCATCTGAAACTTTTAAGCTATGTTAGTCACATTCTGCATTAAGTCTAGCTTTTATTATTACCTGCTGATTAGACTTTCAATGTGAACAAAAATCAATGCACGAAACAATTCCTATGATTGTAGTATTATTATACAAAATTTAAGGCATTTTACACATATTTATCCTAGACAAAAATATGTGACTACATTAGATATTGTCTCACATGACCAAGAACTCTTAAGGAGTAGAAATATATACTCCTGTAATGCATTATAAAATGTGCAATAGCTGATAAGGATTTCCAGGCTATAAGAAAGACCTGTATATCTCATTAAATGAAAATGTTCAATGAGACTCACTCTAAATTCTCTCCTCTCTTGTTTTATATGATTACAAAGAAAGAAAAAATTACAGCTATGCAAGCACCACTGGTCATGTGCCACATGCACACACAGTACATACATGTATGTATGCATACACATACACATCAGCTTAGTATGAAATTGAGTGAAACTTATTTACAGCAAAACCATAATACTCCACATCGCATAAAGGATTTCTCAGCCCCATGTGAGAGCAAACTATAAGCGGAACTCCCTATAGGTTTTATTAGCTGAATTCATGTCAGGAATCACTCTTTGGTTGTTTTCTCTCTACATGGAGCTGCTTAGATGGGGTGTTTCATTTACATAATCGAAGATTCCTAGGGCTAAGTTCCACACTCAGAACAGCGCTATGAGGATGTGCTGGAAGTTCAGGGCGTATGAAAAGAGAAGTAAATAACAGAGAAAAACAAGTCTAAACTCTCCAAACTCTGACATTAACACTAATTTGAAAGAACACACGCACCCACACTCCACTCTTTTCATGCCATGACCAAGTTTTCTGTGACTTCTTAGGTAGCAAGTAGGGCCCGATGGAATAAGCCTGGTTCTGAGGCCCCTGATTTCAGTTCCTGGCCAGACCATCTGGTATGTGTGGTCACAAGTGACTTAAACTTACTAATACCACACATTTAAATGATCTCCCAATAACATTATTTTCACTTAATCTTCAGTGAAATTCAATTGTGGAGTAGAGAAATTACCTGTCTCTATTTTACATTTGAGGAAATAGAATTCCAAATTAGTTATGAACACAGAATGGGGTCCTACATCAAACCAGTGACACATCTAATGGTGAGACAATTTATCTGTGCTCCTCAGTTAATTTAACACTGCCATTCTAACTTCTTTATAAATTCAGTTTTGTAATGACTGGTTTCCCACATACAGTGAAGGGAAGCTTATTGTTCTATAAAGCTTCCTTAAGTTTTACGTGTGAGGCGATATTGACACATCATGGTCAATAATATTTAGCAACTCTGGAGCATGCATTCTTTTATTAGCCCGCAGAGGAATGTCAGCAGTGACTCCGTATGAAAAACCGCAGTCTTTCTCTAATTATGGTGCAATGCACAAGCATTTCCTTGTATGAGGTGAAGTAAAATTTACCAAAGAACCAAGTTACTTCCCTTTACCTTCACTCTGCTCACAGACAAAACTTCTTTGGAACTGACTCTCTGGCCTGTATGGAAAAATGGACAAAAAAGGGGAAAAAAGGCCCTGACTGATACGGCTCAGTGGGATGGGCATCGCCAGCAAACCAGAAGGTCGCCCATTTGATTCCTGCTCAGGGCATATGCCTGGGTTGCAGGCCAGGTACCTGGTGTTGCAAGAGGCAACTACTTGAGATTTCTTTTGCACATCAAAGTTTCTTCCTCTCCCTATTTCCCTTCCTTCCCTGCTCTCTCAAAATAAATAAATAAAATATTTAAAAAATTTAAAACAAGGAAAACAGAACAGAATGGAGTGAGGGAGAAGGTGAGTGGCTCGAACAGCCAGGTACCAAGCCAGGTACCAAGCCCTGCCGGATGCCCCAGCTGTGGGTATCATATCTCCTTCATAAGTCCCATGGGGCCCCTTGGCTGGCAGAGACCTTGTCTCAGCACAGGAAGTACAATGGAATAATGTAAGCTTTGATTTTGCTTTTACTGAGAGATTAGAGAACATCACAATATTGAAACAGACATATTCAATTGGGGTTGTGTTTCCATATGAAGGCTCTGAGTAGGAGGACCATTAACCTTCAGAATTTCACTTTTCTGGCATGAAAGGGCACTTGCACTGAGAGAGCTGGTGTCGTGTTGTTGATTTTGTGCCAGAGGAGTTGAGATTGATCTCAGCACGCTCGCTGCCTTCATCTTAACGGGTGGCAGTGCTCTTTCAAAGCCCTGGAATGTATCTATTTTACTGTGAGTCCTCAGCTTTATTCTATTAACCTTTAACGAAATCAATGAATCATGAAGTTCTGAAATTATCGTCACAAAGAAACTATTGTGTAACTACAGCTATTATGAATCTATGCATTATTCTTGTTGACACCAAAAATTATGTTTGCATATCCCTTACATGGGAATATTAAATAAATGCACAGGAAAATTTATCTTTAAGCCATCTGGGTCTCACATGGTACCCAAAATATATTTCTTGTTCATCTCCTTTTCAAGTTTTTAAAATAATTTTCTGTTAATGTATTTTATCAAGACATACTCTGAAAAAGTTGATGTTTGAGTAAAACTTATTTACAAAACAAAGCAAAATTATTCCCCCTTGATATTAAAAATGAATTATTAAATGTAAGTCTAAAATACTGTTAGATAGAAACTTTGGAAAATACACCAATAATCGAGTCCTCTGTTTATTCTGTTGGAGATTACTTATTTAATATGGAGATTAGTTTACAGGGCCTCTCTGCTGTGCTTGTCTTAACAAGTTCCTTTATTAAAATTAGATCCTCTATATTTTAGTTTTACTAATTTTAGACGTGGTTTCTTCATCTACACATAATGATAACCATGCTATGTTTCTTGATTGGGGGTATGGATTAAATAAAGTAATATGTAAGAAACAAAATTGCACTGAGATCACACTAGGCATGTAATTTATTCTAGTGTCTTTTCTATTCTCACATTTGTTTGAAAGTTTAAAAGAAGTCAAGATAAAAAGGTTTACTCAAACAGCATTCCAAGTGTCTTCCTCTCCAGTTATCTAACATTTATGACTCCCGATACACTCCCCTCGTATGCAGTTTTTGATGTTTGTTTAGTGATGTTGCCTAAATCAGTAATAGATTTGCTTAAGATCTGAGTAGTCTTCATTTCTGAAAAGTTTACTCTCACCTTATTTCTCACTTTATTCAATTTTATGCATGCCACACTTAAATTATTATTTTTCATATATTTTATTGATTATGCTATTACAGTTGTCCCATTCCCCCCCTTCACTCCCTTCCACCCTGTCTATCTCTCCCTATTTTATGCCTACCAATTATGCTTCTTCTTTCCTGTACTTTTCCCCCCTATTCCTCCCTTCCCCCTCCCCACTGAAATCCCTCCATGGGATGTCCATTTTCCTGATTCTGTTCCTGTTATGGTAGTTTGCTTAGTTTTTGTTTTCATTGTTTTTCTTTTCTTTTAGGTTCATTTGTTGATAGTTGTGAGTTTGTTGTCATTTTACTGTTTCTATTTTTGATCTTCTTTTTCTTAGATTAGTCCCTTTAACATTTCATATAATAAGGGCTTGGTGATGATGAACTCTTTTAACTTGACCTTATCTGAGAAGCACTTTATCTGCCCTCCCATTCTAAATGAAAGCTTTGCTTACCTTTAATTATTCTATATATGAATCTAGGGAAGTCCTTTTGACAACTGCCAAGGTATTCAACTTTCATTGGCAACTGCAGATAAAAAGAAAGGGGTTGGAAGAAATAAAGACATGTGTCACTAGAGTTGCAATACATTTTTAGCCCAGCTTGTGAAAAACAACCCCACTACTTGACTACAGTATGCATACCCCCATAAAATTCCACGTTTTTCTAAGCTGTCAACAACGTATCAGTCAGAGTTCAGGTAGTGGGGCAGAGACAATCTACCTAAGCAAGGAATTACACAAAGTAAAGCCTGCAAAACAATGGGGGAAGCTGTGGGAATGAAGAGCCACAGAGAAACTGGACCTGAAGTTTTCCTGAAGCATTGAATTAGAGGAGTGAGAGTTTACTCCAGGCTTACAGGAGAATCTGAGAAACAGACACATCAGATGTTAAACTTGTACCTGACCCTTCCCCTGTTTTTCACTCTGTGTTCTAATATTACCTCCTCAGAAAAGTATCAGGTTTCTTGATAATGTCACCTAACATCGAGTCCATCACAGCCATCGTCTTTTATCACATTCAGCTTTATTTTAAATTAAAGGCACTATATCCATCTAAAATTATGTATTAATTTTCCCACGTGAAAACTCCACAATAATTAAGCTCTTCATAGGACTATTCCTAATATTTATTTCTTTTCCATATAACTTGTGCCCAGGCCATACCTATAAATATCAGAAAATAATGACATTTGATATCACATCTTTTAAAAAATCTGTAGATATGCATGACTTTCATCACAACAACAAAAGGGAAACCCTAGATTCCAAAAGTGAAGAAGTAGAGGAAACCTGGAATTTATCAGGTCAGGTGACCAAGATAACTGATTTGAACTAACTTTTCAGGAATAGGGAAAAGGCTTTGGTTTTATGAAAGTTTGGAGGTTGGATCTTAGAAAACCATAGAAAAATGAGATATATGAAGTACTATGTATTACATGAAAGAATAGTAAAACTGTTCTAACTGGAGAAAAGTATTTTATTTCTTAAAATAAAGTTCATTATTTAAAGTTCATTATTGAGGAAAAATTGACCTAGTAAGTCACATATATTTTATTGTATAAAATTTATAGCACAATAAACTAATAAAAACAGCAAATGCAAAAAGTATTCCCTTGACAATAAAATCAAGAATTTATCTCTGTTACTTGTAATTAGCCAAATTTTTAAAAAACATACATTAATCTACTGTATCTTGAGTCTAAGTGTGTCTGCTTTTGCCAGTGACATCCCTGTGAACTGGTTATTAATGAAAACAATAATTTTGTAGAAAAAAATGAGGTCAATTTTAAGCATGTCTGGTCTAAAGTACAAATATCAAACTCACACTGATCAATTAGAAAATGAACGATTAAAACACACATGGAGCACAAGCAATATTCACCTGATATTGAGCCATAGTGTACACTTTACATTATTTGCCTAAGTATATCTTACAGACATTATCTTTTTTAAAATGATTTTATTGTTGTTCAAGTACAGTTGTCTGCATTTATACCTCCTACTCTCCCTTCCCCTCACCTCCCTCCCCTGCTTCCACTCCTCCTTGGTTTTGTCCATGTGCCCTTTACAGTTGTTCCTGAAAACTCTTCCCCCCTTCTCCCCATCATCCCCTCCCACCTCCCCCCTGGTTACTGTCAGTTTGTTCTTAATTTCAATGTCTCTGGTTACATTTTGCTTGCTTGTTTGTTTTGTTGATTAGGTTCCAGCTAAAGGTGAAATCATATGGTATCTAACTATAATTCAATTAAGTAAAAAAAAATAAATATATAAATAATAACATTTAATTCTGTGTATGAGGGCATTTTGTGTTATTCTAGGACTGAACTATGACAAAATGTTATTTAAGTGAAACAATCAGTTATAATTTTAAGTACAAAATTTTACATAAATATGATAGTTACACAAAATTTTAAAGTAACCCCTCAATTTTTCTCATTGTTTTTATTTAAATAATGCTTAATATAATGATGAATGCTAATGTCACAGCAACACACATTCTACTTTGTCATCTCTTGTATATTTTTATAGTCTGATAATCTGTATGTAAATTGCTTAACTAGGTTTTAAATAAAACCTGACTGTTTACTATTCAATTCAAGAAAAGGTATTGAGTTCTCACTATGTTACAAAGACTGTGCCACATACTGATAAAAATAAGATGAAACAAAGCCTTCACTTTCAAGAAGCTTACTGTCTTCTTGCAGTATGGGCAGTTATACCAGAAATTACAGTAATACAATAACAATAATGTAGTAACAATAATTTTAGTAGCTCTTATAATAAACGAAAATCCATAGTGCTGTGGAGTTATGTACAATAGATATGTTGGATAATAAAGTGCTTATATTACCAATATTTAAATAACTCCAGTAAATAGTTAGAATAGAATAGAATAGAATAGAATATTACACATATTCTATTCTCAGTAGAGAATAGAATATGTATAATAACTTCCACATATGAAATATGTTCCCTGACTCTTTTCTTTTTAGACACAACTTACTAAGCAGAAAGAGAAAAACAAAGTCCTACTACAAAGCGGTTTACAGGAATTTTTTTGGCTCTTTCACCTTTTTTCTATTTTTTATTTTTCTACCATGAGGTGAATATACACAGGTTCACTACACAAAATATAATGACCTGTCACTTCTGTAAGTTGGACTGGAGAGCACAGGTCAGATGAATGAAGTTTTCAGTTTTGTTTTGTGTTTGTTTTTAAAGGTGGACACAGTGCGGGACAGACATCAAGGCAGCTGCTCTCGGTGCATCAGACCTGCTGGGGAACGGTTTCACCACTACAATAACATTAACTGTCTCACACGACATTGCAGATCATTTTTAATGTGTTTTTCTGAATTTAATACTGAAGTCTTTTTAGGTCAGAGAGAGTGAAGGGCATCGTTCCTTTAATTACAGATAGCACTGGTTTTTTGGAAGCAGGGTATGACTTGGACATCAAAAACATCTTCAGCACAAAGTTCAGCATTTCTGTCTGCTTCTTTCTATTATTTTAAAGCTAATTTTTGAGTTTCAAGAATAAGGTAAAAATATGTCAAGACAACAAAATACTGAAAACATTCCAAAATAAGCTTTAGGTTACCTAACTGAGTTCATACTTGTCAGACTCACTCATTCCTACGTAATAAAAATGTTTTTTATGTTTTTGCTTTTTAATTAGATTTCCAACTTGATATGTAAATTGTACTGCTAATCACTAATATGATATTGCTGGTAGAGAATTTTTTGCTTTAACATTGTCAGTAAAAGAATTTAATGATATCTATGTCCTAAAAGCTTAAAGGAATAATTCAATGAGAAGCAGACCTCATTGCAAAGATATTGCAAATAAAAAGAGAATTTTAGCCTCCTCAAATTTTAAGTGACTAGTCAACAAATAGATTGCCTAACTGAGTCATTTCCAGATGGAATTGTAAATAGGACACCTAGTTAATCAAGGTCTCTCAAACAATCCTACTATTTTCACTTAGTTTCATCATGCAACTTCTTCCCCATTCCATCACATTGATTCATAGTTATATGATACATTTATGGTATAAATTCAGGGCCATTTTATCACAGAATGACAGAGAAAACTCATGAGATAATAAAGTTAAACAAAATGGACTCTGTTCCAGCAAAGGCAGCAAAGGCTTCATGACCTAATGTTCTAGAGAAAAAAAAGTCGGTACATAGTAGTGGACTGTCTGTTATTTGCCTCTTTAATGTGTAAACACTTCTGCATCTATAATCTTCCAAGGAAGAGTGGTTAAGAAACTTATAAGAAAGTTTAGAAGAGTTATTGGAAATCTCACACTGCTGGAGAAAGAAAATTGGAACATAGGAATCTCTAAAAGGAAGGACAGCGACAAAAACCATAAATTATCTATTGAGACTCCTAGAGGATTATAACATATCAGTGGAGGCCAACAACAACAACAACAAAAAAACAAGAACACTGGTCTTAAAAAAATTGAAATGCACTAAGGGCTAACCTCTGAACTGAGAATATCTGACTATTATTTTATAAGGTTGTTAGAGCACAGGGTTAGTTGTTACCATAAGGAGGATAGATCTTGAGCTTCTATAATTTCTCATGAGAAATATCTGTTATTTCATGCAAATTTTTCAGGGACCAATATCTCCCAAGTAGACAATATCACCAGAGTCATATAGGAACTGGGTCTAAGAGTTATCAGAAATGGACTTTAAAATAATGATGACAAATATTTAGATAGAAGAAAACAATTCTAGAAACCGAGTACAAGGTTAATACGAAATCAAACAAAAATCTTGTAAATTCTAGAAATTAAACAATAACTTAATCAAAATGCAAGAACAAAATATTTTAAACAGCTGCTTAGTTGACAGGAAAATAGGTAGGTAGACTAAAGCAAGGAGGAAAAAACAAGGGAGAAGTCCTTAAAAGGTATATAAAGCATGGGGCAAACCCTGTTATGCGTCCATTGCAGTCCCAGGAGAAGAGATAAAAAAGAATGGGGGTAGAAAGAGTATTTGAGGAAATAACTGAAGTGTAATAAAAACTGATGAGATATCGTAACTCAGAGATTTCAAAAAAAATGCGCTCTGACCCCACCACAAATAAAACAAACACAAAGAAAATTTCTCTTAATGTTCAATATAACTACTGAAAATCAAAGCCAAGATAAAATGCTAAAAGATGCCTGAGAAAAAGATTCATTACTTACAAAGGAGCAACAATAAGACTGACATTTAACTTTTCAAAAGCAATCATGGAATTAAAATATAGTAAATGATGTTATTGAAGTAGTAAAACATATTACCATCCACCTCAAATCCTATATACATTGAATATTTTCCTTCTGATTGAAAAATTAACTAAGTGCAGGAAGATTTAAGAGCAAAGAAATGGTAATTCTAGATGTATTAAGAGATCAAAGATTATATTATGAACTACTTTGTATAAGTCATTTTGAAAATTTAAAATTAGTGGGGAAATCCTAGTGAAACAATTTAATAAAAATGTCACAAGAAGAAACAGAATTTGATTATAGAAAGAAAATAAATATGCAATAATTTGCTTTCCTGGAACTTATTTCCCACCCTATGGCACAGAATTGTTTTAACAACATATGTAAAATGCTATCTGCTTCCTGCCCACCAGGTCAAATCATGTTAACATCATAAAAGTAATGAACCAGACTATTATTCTGTGAAAGGAAATGTGTTTGAGATATCAGAAAACTAGATCACACCCTAGAGCTGGGGACCTGACATTCTGCTAAGGCAGGACAGTAAACATGTGCTGCTGGCCTTGCCAGTTGAACGTGAACCGCTGCTGGTGGCCTTTTCAAAGAGGGATAGAGAAAAAGCATTCCCCGGGTCAATGAGCAAGTTTCATTACATTCACTGATTTGCTCCAACAATGGAACCGCACCTGGAGCAGCAACTTCCATTGGAATCTCGCCTGATGAAGTTCACAATAAGTCACTGTCATTTTCCAGTTGTCTTCTGCAGAGGCCAAAATGGGTGAGTTGAATCAGAATGTGATAGGACTCAGCAATTCTTCCTCTAACAAATTCTTGATGGTGACATTTACCTCCATAATCCTTCCAATAAACTTATATTACTTTTGGCTTACCTGTTTCCTGAGTAGAAGCAGTTCTAATGGCTGTCATCTAGCCTTTCCTGGGACGAGAGTGAGGCACACAAGATGCTTAAAGACAAATTTTAGGGAGACACCCACTCTGAGTGATGCATATTTCTCCTTAAATACTGTGCCTTGGGCCTCTTATGTGCCTTACTCTGGTCCTGGCCCTGCATAAAGCTTTCCTTCCATGGCCCAGAGGACCAACGTGTGGATTCTGCCAGTTGTGAAGGATGTCTATTTCAAGTAGGCATTTTGTACCTGCAGAAATACCACAGGTGAGTGCTAAGGTCCCATAATTCCAGTATAAGAGAGACCTGAGTGAAAAATGTCTCAATCATCTGTTCGCTAAAAGATGCTATGCTGACATGTGGACCATTAACCATTAGATCTCCATAATTAGTGTCAGTTCAGAGTCCTTGTCCAGAAATCTCCAAAGAGCTCATTATTTTTCCTTCCCCAATGTACAGAGTAAGATGCCATCTTAGAAGATGGCTGCAAGGACATTTCTAAAATCCTGAAAAAAGACAGTATACATTATTGGTGGTGTAGAAGGTTCTTGTCTCAAGGAGCCATAGCCTTCCCTTTAAGAGGCTTTGGATCTGTGAACTGGTTTGTCTGGTAATGGAGCCTGTAGCTCTCTGCTCTGTTAAATAAAGTGAGACTTGTTTTCCTCAGACCTAGGGATTTTCTGCTTGTGAATACCAGACAGGGCTTCCATAGACTAGCTTCCGCTTCAGTTCCTCAGACACCATGATCAATTAGCCAGCACTGGGCATCTCTGTGAATCAGAGGATATTTTCCGCTCCTTTGAATCATTTACCCATTGCAGTAACCATATCCACTGTAATTGTAGGGATTAAATCACAACAATTGGTCCCTTTCACCTAGTGATCTTGTCTAATCCAAATAAATAATAATAATTATAAGTAATAATAGTTATTAACTTTACTGAAATATAAAAGCCAGATTAAGGCTTTAATACTAACAGCCACAGGTTCCTTCATTTTTTTCATTCATGACACGTATTAAATTGTCTGCATAAAAAATACTGTAGAAGTACCACATGCTTAGAAGCAAAGGTTCACTAGTGGGTAGAATCCGGAAAAATGTGATGCATCTTTGTGGAAAACCTCAACTGGGAATCCTTTGGCAAGCAAGCCTGTTTTATGGTTGTACTTCAAATACAACAACTAGAAAAAATAGCCTACTCTGCTGATTTCTAGTGATCCTTGAGTGATTTCATTTTAGTTATAGATAAAAATGTTTATTTTCCCATAATACAGTAACTTTTATATTATTTTATTTCATTGTATTAAGAAGATTCGATCTCATGAATTACACTGCGTGCATCCACATGCTTAAAACACTAGCTCTGATGCAAGCAGAGTACAGGAAATGACTGCCTTCAGTGCAGTGTAGGTGCACATGCCGACATGCCATCTCATAGTTAAGTCATGGAAGCAGAGAAATGTTAAGTGCAGCAACTTTAGTGAAACATATGGGAATGTTTTCCTCAGAGTGAAATTTCCTACCAAAGCTGTTTTTCTGCCAACTCTTTTTATGATTTAATTTTTGTCAGCATATTATTAAATGAACACTTTTATTAGTTATGTGCATAACTCTTAACTGAATGTCTTAGCTTTTAAAACTCTCCTAAAAAGGTGTACCGGACAAATATTTAAAGTAATATTGTCTAGAATTGTAGACAAATAATCACATACATTTATATTCTAAATGTCTTATTTTAATTTTATACATTAAATATATTACATAATAGTATATGCAAATATAGTCTTGAGGATATTTTGTGTGAAAATGTTAATAAATTTCATCATATTTATTCAAACTTCAAAGTAGTCAAAATATTGACATTATATAAGCAAATGTCAATGCTTATATAATGTAAGCTTTGCTTACAATAAGTTTTTATCAAATCTATGTATGCAGTTCATATAGTCACAAAATTAAATGCTACGTGGGTTTTACTCCCTTCAAATATTTGTTTAATGTTACTGAGACATAAGCTCTACAAAAGATATAGTGTCTAATTCTACCCATATCCAATATTAAAAATAGGAAAATATATTATATATTTCACATGTTATATAATGTATATTTTAAGTTATATGTAAATGAAAAAATATGTCAATGAAATAAAGAATGAACTGACAGTAATCAGAGGGGAGGGGGATAGTGGGAAAAATATGGGAAGGACCACCAAGGAACATGCATAAAGGACGCATGGACAAAGACAAAGGGGGTAGGATCGAGGGTGGGAGGTGGGGGTGGAGGGGTAGGGGGTATGGTGGTGGAGACAACTGTACTTGAACAGCAATAAAAATGGTAAAACAGAAGAAATAAAGCAAAATCACATAATAACTTATGGAAAAAAAAAGGGGGATAGTCAGATATCATCTCATCACCATAAATCCCCATTGTTTGTATTGACACGTGTTTGTTTCCCTGATAAGTTCCGTGAATATGCACGTTCTAGATGGCTAAGATCATGCAATAAACAGGATTTATGTCCTGAAATAAAAATTATGTTCTGAAGATGCTTTCTCAGTTTTCTCAAATGTTATGCAAACTCTTTAACTTCAAGGGTATGTAATTTTCTTTCTAGTACATAAAATTAAAAGGAAAAAACACTGTGGAGATATGAATACAAATTGAATTAAAAAACAAGTGTAAATTTTAGAATAAAAAAACTTCAACTTATACATATTGTGCAATAAAGAACTTCAAATCATGAATTTGGAAAAAGAAGTTCTTATCTTCTCATTCAATGATAATATATTTTATTATTAAATGAAATAATGAAACACATAACCATGCATTCATGTACTTAACTATAAATTTGTTCCTTCAGTGAAATAAAATATATCTCAGTCAAAATGCAATGCAAATAAAACATTTCGGCTTTGCTACAAAACCAATTTTTGTATTTTGAATTGTTGAAATGAAACAAGCCCTAACCCTCTTTCCAGACCATGCATTTGTCGTGGCCTCTGAGTGGTCGTATGAGCAGTTGGCTTGTTTACTCCAGCATCACCACAAAACATGTGAAGAAAATTATATATAGTACATCATACACACACACACACACACACACACACACACATACACATTTTTTCATTCTGTGTCTTGACCCTAAACTTTAGGAAATGGCTCTAAAATTCTCTGCACCTAATCCTCAGAAGTAATCTTTGTCAAGTGCTTTCACCATTCGTTTCATTGCAGTATAATTTACACACAGAGAAACACTCATTTGAGGTGTGAATTTAGATGAGCTTTGACCATGCAGAGCAGAGGGTAGGCCAAAAACACGGATGTTCCTGCACCGAGTCTCGGGCATTTTCTCTCAAGGTTTGTGCGCCTTTTGAGTCGAGGCAGTGACTTCGTTCTAAACTGTTTTTAAAATGATAATTACATAACTAACAGCATTAGACTGGAAATGGAGTCTCACTCTGACCAGAGCTGGTCTTAGGTGATCCAGTATAATAAAAATTAACACATTCTGTGAAAATGTGAGGCTGATTAACTACCTATTATAAAAGAGTCATTTTCCCAAGGCACACAGCTTCTCCTTTAATTCAAACCACTGAGTGTGCAGGCATCAGGCATCGGGTGCTACTCTTTGCCTTACCATGTGGAACTGGGACGTGTAAGAACAGGCACAAATACAGAAACTCTGACTGCTGCTGAACGGTGACTAATAAACTGCCTTGTCTCCGACCCAAGTTTACAGGTGTTTACTGTCAATTCTGAAAATGTGGCAGGCTAAAGTCTCAGTGAGAAAGCAGAGTAAAAACCTCATACACTTCACTAT
Organism: Phyllostomus discolor; assembly: GCF_004126475.2. Classification (NCBI taxonomy): domain Eukaryota; kingdom Metazoa; phylum Chordata; class Mammalia; order Chiroptera; family Phyllostomidae; genus Phyllostomus; species Phyllostomus discolor. Next base: position 15,964,215 of record NC_040913.2, read on the forward strand.
TCTTGACAACTGCAAGTGCCTCTATGTATCAAGGTTGTTCTTAACTATTCACTTAAAACGTCAATGCGATGCTAGTTATGATAGTAACTCTGAGATCCTACCCTCTCAACCCATCACAAATTCTTTGTTTTTTCCTTCATGTTTACTCTCAGTGAATAGCCTCACCTTTTAGTTTTAAAAATATATATACCATTAAGAGAAAGACTCACTTTTCATCCTACCACTACATGTGTAAACCCACCTTTCTCCTTTCCTTGTTTTTCTTTTCCATCGTATTCAAATGTAAGATATACTCCCTTTTCTGTATTTATTTCTTCTTCCTGCTCCTTCTCAAAAACAGTTTCATATTTTAAGGACTCTTTAGCCATTTAAAGCAAAAGACAGAACCTCAAAATGACTAACAATCAAAAGTGTCTTTACTGTACTTTTCATTCTAGTCACAATCATTACACATAGAATATACCTTCATACAGATAATTATTTTAAAAGTTTGGATTATTTGATTTCTGAATTTTATCAGTGTTCAATGATTCTTGAATCCACCCTCATCATAACAAAATCTTTCTTGTTATTAATATCTTATACAATGATATAACCAACTTATATCACATACTTTTAAATTTTAATTTCTTGTATACATTAACCATTTAAAAGTTGCACTTACATTCCTAAGACACTTTTTTTGTTTTTCCTTCTGAAATTATACCATCCCAGTATTTCTGCATTCTCATTGACTGTTCTGTGTCATTCAGTTTGTTCATTTTCTAACATGAAGGTCATCAAAACGAAATTCCATAAAACCCTTATAAATGTTATATTCTCTTCCCTGGTGAGATCTGCTGCCATGGCTGCATATGACATTCTGACAGGCAATGCAGGAGTGACCCAGTTTCTCTGCATCCTTACCAGCATTTGGTGCTATGTTATTTCTTATTCCACTCATTCTGACAGGTGTGTAATGATATCTCACTGTGATTTAATTTTCATTCTCAGAATTGCTAATGATATTGAATATCTTTACACATGCTCATTTGTCATTTATATGTCATTTAGGTGAAATGTCATTCATGTCTTTTGCCTATTTTTTAATTGGACTATATTTGGTGTGTTTTTATTTATTATTTATTTATTTATTTTTGCTGAGTTTTGACATGCTTTTAGGTATTTTAAATAGAAACCTTTCATTGGCTATACGGATTGCAAATGTTTTCTCCTAGTCTACAATTGTCTTTCCATCCTCTTCACAAGGTCTTTTACAGGTAAAAAGTTTTAAATTTTAATGAAGTACAATTTTTCGATTTTCTTTTAACCTACCTTTCTTACAGTGTCAAGTAGAAGAACTATTATCAGTAGGCTGTAAGACTTAAAGACTGTCTCTGAGGTTTTCTCTGTAAATGTTTATTCTTTTACATTCTGTATCAGTGAAACTGAACATGGAAAAGGAGTCAGGGCTAGGCAACGACTCACCTCCTCCCCGTTTCTGTGGCGCCCAGCCGCAGGCCCGCCTGCCTGCGCACAGCGCCGCAGCTGGCAGTTCTGAGTCATCTTCGCTGGTGTCAGTGAGATCCGGCGGCAAGCTCATCTCATATCCATTCGAAGGCAATGTGTTTGTTCAGTGCGTGTCAGTAGCTCACTTTGTACTGTTTTTGGAAAAGTGTCAGCAAGACCAGAGAACTTCCACTCTACCCATGTGCAGCCAGGCAATGTGAATCAGTGCGGGGGAGGGCGGGGGAGTCACCTGGAACCAGCAGAGAGCTGAAAATGCTCATTTACCGAGCATATTACACCTCAACAGACGAACTGTTACTAAGGAAGCCTGTATCAGAGACAGAGGAAACACTTAAGGTGATTGCATCTTGAAAACACGAATGATAAAGGAAAATCAATGTAAATTAGGTTTCTACACTTCACTCTAAGTGGTAAAATGTTTATATCAGTAGATTGTGATAGGTTACATTTGTATATTTTAATAACCAGAGGAATCACTAAGAAAACTATATAAAATATAGTCAAAAATACTATAAGAAATCCAGATGAATTCTACAATAAAAATTCAAGTAACTGGTAGGAAGGTAATAAAGGGAAAACAGAGATGAGAACCATAACAAACAAAAACAATTAATAAAATGATAGATTTGTGTCCAAGCACATTAATAATTGCACTGAATGTAAATGGGATATATACAGCAGTTAAATAATAGAGTATAGCAAAGTGGATTTAAAAATATGACCCAGCTATATCTTATCTGCTAAAAACACATTTCAAATACAATGGTATAATTATATCAAAAACAGAAATATAAAAAAGAATACATTATCCAGGTGCCACTTAAAAAAATAGGTTAACTACAGATATTAAATGAAGTAGATTTCAGAATAAATGTATATATATTAGAGATAAAAAGAGACATTGTTATAGGGTGCAGCAAAAGGGGGGACCCCAAGTGGGCATTTGAAATGGGGCCCAGAACTCAAGGTGTCCAGGAGATTTTAGGTTGTCCTCAACCGCCTCCCCCCCAGGTGTGGGTTGGGGGAAGGGAAATATGGAGCAGGGCCATTGAGAGCTGTTTCACATAGCAACAGCCTTGCAGCTACCCTCTGGCATGGTCATTTAACATATCTATAGCCTTTGACTGGTTACATAGATATGTTAAATAGCTGTGGCCATGCTTTGAGCCAGGGGGATGGAAGTAACTTCCCCACCAAGACGTAACTGGGGGGCAGGTCCCCCTAGTTACAGCGCCTAAGTGAGAGCTTGGAGAAGATTGGCTCCATGACATGGGGCTATGCCTGCCCAGACTCACAATGGCAGCCCAGTGAGGCTGGAAGGATATGGGAGTGCTGGCACGTATAGCCAACTGTAGGAGGAGTCAGAAATGGGGCTGCAGAGGAAGATTGGCCCGGGGATTTAAACCCAGACATGGCTGCCATTGGGGGGAGAGCCATGTGGCTATGGCAGTGCAGAGAGGATCACAGTTATTGAGAAGAAAACCACTCAGCTTTGGCAGAGTGGAAACTCCCGCAGCCCTGTGAGAGAGAATCACCATGTGGCTTTAGCAGAGAATTGCCACTCAGCTTTGGCAGAGTGGTGACCCTCCACACCAGCTTGGAGGGAGAACCACATGGCCCTGAGAGAGACGACCACGTGCCTTTGCCAGAGTGGGGACCCCCGCAGCTTTAGAAGGGGGAACCACCACCCAGTTTTAGCAGAGATCCTGGCGACACAGCTGAGGGTGCCAGGAACCCAGGGAGGTCTCCCAGTCAAGATGGAGTATTAACTGGGAATAACCAGAGGACTGCCTGAGCCATGGACTTCTATTTCCTTCCCAGAGATACGGTACTCTGGACTGGGCAAAGGGGGAAGGAAGGACTACATCTGTTTGTGGGTATTTTAAGAGATTTTAGGATTTTTTGATGAAGACATTAGGTCACTACTTTAAGTTTGTATGGCATTAAATAAACATTCCCTTTTCAGGAATCTCTGGCATTGAGAGACGTCTTTCCTCTGGCGCCGGACATAATGGACCTGGGAGCTTCTTTCAGTAATAGTATATCGTCCCAGGTCCCCCTTGTTTGTTCTGTAACAACATTACATATTGAGAAAATTGTCAGTTCATCAGTACAACCTAATGATCCTAAATGTGTAAACTTTAAACAAGCCTCAACACATATTAAACAAAAAAAGATACAGCTACAAGAGATATGTAGGCAAATCCACACATATACTTGTTAACTTCAGCATGACCATTTCAGCAATTAATAGAACCACTAGACAGCATAGCAGGAAGAACTGAGAATAAATGAACAATACAATCTATACCAGCAACCGCATTCTTATAACATTATTTGTGAAAAAAAAATACTGACATAAAAATACAATTAACCAGCATAATTCCATGAGATATACTCAGAAAGAGAGAAAATAATGCTGGAAAAAATGTGTCAGGTATAAAAGCTAAAATTAAAAAAAAATGCAAACAATCTTTAAATATGTGGGTAAATTTGAATAAATGAAAGCCTATTTCTACATAATGATATGATGACAATGAGGAGGAGGAGGATGACGCTGTCTACTACATATTTGGGGAAAGTGCAATATAAAATGCTGAGGATAACATGCAGGTGAGTCGATGATAATTGATATGAAATGCATTTTTTGAGGATGAAGATTAAGATAATGAGTGTGCTTTTTGTTAAATGTCATGGTAACATTTTAAAGGAAGCCTTTAAGTAAATATCAGGATGTCAATTTAATATCCAAACCAGCTGAAAGAAAAAAAATAAATTTTAAAAATGAAAAAGAAAAGTAGCATACAAAAGATGGGATGGTTATAAGATACAAAATAAAATGAACTCTAAGGAAATTATAACATAAGGACTAATTAATTAGTAAGAATATAAAGGGGATATTCAACAATACTTTATTTAGAAGTAGAGTTACTAAAACATAAGTTTATAAAAAGCTTCAGAATAAAATAGTAGGGTAATGATTTGGTATTTTCATTAACTTCAAGTATTTCAAGTATCTGGATTTAATATCAGATATAATGGTGATAAAAGGCTTTAGTAAGATGGAGGAAGTCACTACAAAATGCTGAAGTATATAATTTTTAGGATATACATTCACACATGTAGATGTAAAGGCAGTATTTATGTGTGTGTATTCATATGCAAATAACCTATGGTAAAGAGAGATATAACTCCACTTAGAAGTGGGCCAATTTTCATCATATTGAAAGCTTTAAACATACCTTTCTCATTTTTGATAGATCAACCAAACATAAATACAGTCATAATAAAGATTTCAACATCATAATAAGTCAACTTCATTTAACTTACAGAAACCCTGCAGTTATCAATAGAAAGCAACTTTTAATTTTATATTCTATTTTCTTTTGAATATGATATTTACAAAAAAATCACAGCATTGTAGGCTACACAGCAAAGCACAAAGAATTTCAAAGACCTGTTATCACACAGGTATTTTTAAAGCATTGTACTTGTTAGAATTCATTTCCAAGCTAGTATAAATAATAACCATATTTTGTGATTTGAATTGTGTCCTCACAAAAGACATATTGCGTTGTAGTACTAGGTACCCACAAATGTGACCTTATTTGGAAATAAGATTTTGGCTGCTGTAAACAAGTTGAAACAGGTTATCAGGGATCTGAGTGACACCTAATCTAAAGACTAGTGTTCTTATAAGAAGAGGGATATTTAGACACAGCAGGCACAAAAGTAAGACCATGTGAAGACACAGAACACAGGGGGGAACAGCATGTAAGACAGAGGCGGAGAGTAGAATGATGAATTTGGAAGCCAAGAAAATACCAAGGATTTCCAGCAACTACCAGATGTTTGGAGTGAGGAATGGGGCAAATTCTCCTTCAAAACCTCCCAAATGAACAAATCCTGCTGATACATGGATATTGGACTGCTAGTTTCCAGAACTATAAGACAATCTTTCCTGTTGCTTTGTAAGCCACCCAGATTATGGTAATTTGTTTTGGCAGCGCTAGAAAACAAATACACCATAATTTTGCATATTCTCCACAGTGATGGCTTAAAGAAAAAATTGTTATGAAAGTTTAAAAACACTATAACATCTACTTAAGATGATTCAACTGCATGTGGAAAACTCACAAAGAAAGACAATATACTGGATCAATACTTTTTAATATTTTTTAAAAAACTATAAATATATTGCCCTGGCTGATGTGGCTTAGTGGATTGACTGCTGGCTTGGGAACGCACAGGTTGCTGCTTTGATTCCCAGTCAGAGCACATGCCTGGGTTGCAGGAAAGGTCCCCAGTGGGGACATGCAAGAAGCAACCACACATTGATGTTTCTGTCCTTCTCTTTCTCCCTCCCTTTTCCTCCCTTTAAAAATAAATAAATAAAACATTTAAAATATAAAATGAAATAAAAATTATAAACATACACATATGTGCTCTAATTATAAATATATTAAATTACAGATCTATTATAATCAGATATCTAGGAAAACCCCAAATAGTTTGAAATTAGATAAACCTTTAATAAGAATCCATTGGTCAAGGAATAAGTCACAAGGACAATATATTTTAAAATGAAGTGTTTTGGTATTCAGTATAATATTATGTGCCACTTAATATTATGTAACAGGATGCAGGAAAGAGGGGGGCCCCAAATAGGGATTTGGAATGGGGTCCAGAACTCAGTGTGTTCAGGAAATATTAGAAAGATATATAGGATGTTCTCACCCCTTCCCCCCACAGGTGTGGGCTGGAGGGATGGACAGCTGTTTTGCATAGCAACAGCTTTGCAGCTAACCTCTGGCATGGTCACTTAACATATCCATAACCTTTAACTGGTTACATAGATATGTTAAATATCTGTGGCCATGCTTTGAGCAGGGGAGATGGAAGTGACTTCCATCCTGGATGTTACTGGGAAGCAACTCCCCTTGGTTACAGCACCTGCGTGAGAGCTTGGAGTTGATTGGCTCCTTGCCACGGGGCTACACCTGCCCAGACTCACAATGGTAGCCCAGTAAAGCTGGAAGGATAGGGGAATGCTGGCAGGTGTAGCCGATTGTGGGAGGAGTCGGAAATGGGGCTGCAGAGGAAGATTGGTGTAGGGATTTAAATCCAGACGAGAGGCCATGGGAAGGAGAATCATACAGCTTTGGCCAGAGTGGGAGTCTCACAGCCATGTGAGGGAGAATCACCATGTGGTAGAGCAAATCATGTGGCTTTAGCAGAGAACTGCCCTGTGGCTTTGCCGGGAGAGAACTACGTGGCTTTGCCAGAGTGGGGACCCCCCACAGCTTTAATGGGGGGGGACCCCTGAGGCTTTGGAGAGAGTGAGGACCCCATGGCTTTAGGGTGCTCCGTTTGGCCACGTGGCTTAGGAAGCAGGAGAGACTTTGCCTGGAAGAAAAGGAGAAAGGACTTTTACCAACAGACCATGAGAAGGTGCCACATGGCTTTGGATTAATTGGAGATCCTGGAGGTGACACAGCTGATGGTGCTGGGAGCCTGAATCATGGACTGCAACTTTTCCTGAGATATGGTACCCCAGATAAGGACAGAGGGAGAAGGAAGGACTGTGGGCATCTGTGGGTATCTTAAAAGACTTTAATATTTTAATGAAGACATTAGGTTACTACTTCAAGTCTGTATAGCTTTAAATAAATATTTCCTTTCCTTTTCACAAACCTCTGGCATTGAGATATGTCTTTCCCCTGGCAGCAGACAAGCGAGCCTGGTGGGGGTACTTTAAGTAATAGTATATCATACCCCCCTTGGCCCTGTTCTGCAACAGTAATGTTAATTTCAGGTGTAAAATATGGCGATTAGATAAATGTGTTCACCTTACTAATTAACTATTCTTAATGAATCATAAAGAATATATACCACATCAGAGTTTAAGCTGCATGTAAATTACTGTGTAATGTAAAATGTATATTGCAAAACCTCATATAATATTAGGGAATCAGTTCTCTAAATTTCATCTTTAAAAAGTAGAATAAAAAGAGTAAATGAAACTAAAAGTTAGCAATAGAAAGGAAACAATAAAATAAGGGCAGAATACTGACAACCATTAGGAAATTTGATTAAGCAAAAAGTAAAATTTATTTAAAAAATAAAAGGAAAAACATAACAATACCAGAAATAAGAGATTATCTCTACACATCTTACAGGCATTAAAAGGTCAGTAAGTACAGCTTTAATAATGCCATGTTAATGAGTTCAAAATAGGTAAATTTTTGGATAATTACAAATTAGCAAAATTAAAATGATAAGAAATAGAAAATCTTCATAGCCCTTGTCTAGTCAGTGTATTGAATTTTTACTTATAAATTTCCCACAAACTAAATTGCAAGCTCAAATACTTCCCTTTTAATTGAGGAATGCAATTCAATATTTAATGAAGAGGACAAAACCGAATTAGATTTCAATACTTTCAAAAAGTTGATGAATTTCTGAAGAACAAAATAATTAAGAAAATGAAATTAAAGTGCTTGTGGTTTTATGAGAATGACAGGCACAAATAAAGCCAAATGTGTTTCCCCCATAGGAGCATCGAAGTAGGCAACAGAAACTGGCATTGCTTTAATGTAACCCCCGTTATCGAGAATATGTGTCTAACACATGTGTCCATTTGTTTCGGAATCAAGACAAACCAAAAGATTAAGGGGGAAGTGAGGCATTTATGTAGAATACTGTTGAAGAGTAAGTAACTTAAATTGCTACATTATAACCAGGCCTAATTTTAAAAATGAACTTTGTTTTATATTCTCATGCCAACATATGTTGCCTCATTGCTTTTTGAATTTAGCCTTAACATATGAAGCACAGTAAATAGGTTTATTAAAAGTTTTCGACAAACCAATATTCTATTCTATAACAAAAGTTAATTTGGGCTTATTGAAGTTTGGTCTTTGTTGTGTAGAAAAGAGTTACTTAACCTGTTTACCCATTGACCTCATACTTTCTGGTACTCACTTTTTCTGGAGTTTGTGATTAAATTTAAGTAAGGTGATAATGTCAAAACACTTATGTAGGAGTTTATCAAAATGCACTTTTATGTGGCTACATCTAATTTTTTAAATTAAAATATGCATTCTAAGTAAGTTCTAAATCAGGTTCTAATGATACTCGGTTCACCAACTGCACTGATATTTCCTACACATATTATGTTTCTGCAACTACAATAGTGTTTTATTGTTTCTTTCCATGTCCTCCTGTCTGACTCGAGCAAATCTTACTTTCTCTTCAATCATCTGTCAATGACATGATGTCACCCACAGTGTTTTTCTTATTATACTACATGTAGTATTATCTCAGATGATTGTATATTAAATACACTTGCAAAAAAAAGGGGTGTTCCTCACATTTCTACACCAATAAAATAAATGTTTCAGAAAGGTTTCTGGGGTTTTAAACTTTTTTTTTCCTTCAAATTTTTCACCAAGCCTTTTGGCATACTAATGTAAATTGTGACTTACCAAGAAAGGGGATATAAAACTATTTCCAAAAATCTTTCAACCTTTAAACATACTATAGTAGAACTTTCTTTATTGCATGATGGAACATTAATATTCTTTATATTACTAATTGGGATTACAGTTTCTCAGCTTTTATGTTCTACCATGCTATCAAACTATTTTAATATTTAAATATTAGTTTTGGGGAGCACAAAACCATTTATGCTTCGCTAACTGTTCTTCTGCTACATAGTTTTGCTTCCCCTTACCAACCTCTGAAGGCTGCTAACTGTTTACCACAGGCCCTCCAGGATCTCTTAATCACTTGTCACCTGAAAACATACCCACCGGTGCACATAAGCCTTTACCACCCATCACCCTCCCTCTGAATGCTGACTGTGAACCTCTTCGGAGGAGCCCTCTGAAGTGAGTGTGGAACTCTTCTGTTTTTGTACAAATGCATTGAGACCGGGAGAACTGCATTCCTTATGACTAAACAGGAGGAGAAAATAAAGGGGATGCCACTGTGAGCATGTGGCCAGAGCTGAGAAGAGGGTGGTCCCAAAATGTACTCTTAAACAGTATGAGGCCAAAACAAGAATCTACTAATGTCTGTATTTAACAACAGTCACAAAATATCTGTGCAGCATGCTCTTGAAACCCAAGGAACGAGCAGACATGGCCATGGTCAGACATTTTGCATTCTATTTTTTCCCTACTTTAACTGTTTAATATCATTGATTTAAAAATGTCTATTCTGAGAATTTTTAAATAAAACATCCATGATAATGCAGGTATTTTGGAAGTCATACCCAAAATACATGTTGAAAAATATCATCACCATTCTGATCTTGTGCAAAAATCTGTAGATTGTTCAAGGGCAAATATATCATCTCTAGTTTGGTTGTATATTTAAAGTCGATGTGCTTGTATGTCCTACCCAGTGCGAATAATGGTGGATAATAAATGTCTCCATGGACCTAGAAGAAGTGATTTGTATAGCAGGATGCCTTAAGAAAAATGACTTCACTTTCCTCCCTCTCTCTGATCTACTACCGAGTATCCTTGGTAGTAGACTAAAATAAATAAGAAACCAGAAATTTAACATAGTCCACGCTTCTTAGTGCCCTAGAACAAAAAGCAAGGTGGAATAGGTGCAGAATGGATCTTCAGAAACACTAGGGAAATATTCGGTCCTCTCTGGTGCATAAATATCCAAGATCCACTCTTGGAGTTTTCTAGATTAAAAGTTGTCCCTAACAGAGAGGAGGCACTAAATTCCAACCACAACCATATTATTGTTTATTGATAATATTAACTCAGCCAAACCTTTACCTGAAAATTAAATGTTAGCATGCACAATAGTTTTGTATAAGATTGTGGAACACAACAGGGATCAAAATACTGAGTAATATACAGTCTAGTTCCTGCATTTTTTCTACCCTCATGCTGGCCTAATTACTAACCATTGCTGCTTCTTTGCACTATACTTTCCAATTTCCCCTTAGTATCTTCTAACACTTTTACTATAACATCTGCTTTACCTAATCATGTGACCATCACCTTTATTCAGGATCAAATTCCTTGTGGTCTTGCCTTGATTAGATTTCTGAAGTTTTCCTTTGGCCAATACTATAGGGCAAGAGAGTAATAAGATGCATCCTAATTAATCTCCTTCAGTTACAAATACTGTGCTCCCTGTAAAAGTAGAGAATGTTCACAAACCTCCACTTTTCCCCATATGTATGTATCTATGTGTTGTGATGATTATTTATATGTGTGTGTGTGTGTGTATGTGTATGAACTAACAGTAAAATGAGACTTTTTCTTCATGCCTTGAATATGGGCTTTTTATTTGTTTGGGAACACAGGCATCATAATTAACATTGTGTGAGTTATGCCTGGCATGCTCTGCCAGGCATGGTCTGCCCCTTTCCAGGAGTTTTGTTGCAATGTCATTTGAGCAAGGCTTAACTGACCTGCCAGAGGATGACAGCCTACATGAAGAAACAAGACATCCCAGCCAAAGCCACCCGACAGAGGCCAAGCTTCTTGCTGATGAGTCAGTATTGAAGCTAATGTCTGAAGATGCCTGAGTGAGCCCAGCTTAGGTCATAGGACTATCCCAGCTGAGAGTAACTTGCTGGTAATCTTAAACATGAGTTTAAAATTTCATTTTTAAGCTTCTGAATTAATATCTCCATAATATTGTCTCCTTTTCTCTTATTTTATAGCATCGATCCAGATCTTCCCAGATAGGAAAAATCAGTCATGTTGGTGAAGAGAGCGACCATGATCTCTGTCTGCTGGTCTACTGCTATAAGAAGCCAAAAATCGTGACAACGGTCAGCTAACCCGCTAGTGGAAGCATTTCACAGTTGATAGGCTGATTTAGAAACCCCAAAGACCAGGAGGTCAGGAAGCAAGGTTTATTCTTTGGGATATTTGATGTAGTAATTGACAGACTCCTGATCTGTGATCTGTGCATCTTTGCTATGAGGGAAGCAGAACAATGTATGTATTGACCCTCGATTTAAGGCTTACTCAGTAACGTTGTACCATACTCTACTGATTTCAGGCACGTGTCTCCAGCCTGCACCATTACTAGTTCTTCAGCATACCAGTCAACCATACTATTAATCCAGCTCCTTACAGGTAAGGGAGTACAAAGTAAGACTGGTGAACCCCATGCTATGAGCCCACAGCCACAGTCCTATAGTCAGGTACCATGTGTGGAAGATATGTTGATGGACAAAGTACGGTAAAGTTTCATGTGTAGAGGTGTTAGAAAGCCTCTGGGGCAAAGAAGGCAAATCCATATGCAGAGTATGGTTCAACACTTGTGAGAACTGAGGACTTCCTTTTGTACGATGTTTGGAGTCCAATGTAATTGATTGCCACCTGGTAGCCAGCAGGCACCCCTCTGAGATGCGGCCATATTAAGCAAAATTGTGACTAGTGCATGTGAGGCTAGAAAAGATCTGGGGATGAAAGCTCATGCTTTGTTGTCATGCATGACCGTAGGTGTGGGCTGTTGGAAAAGCAATAAAGTAGTAGCAGCAGATACCACAAAATCCTGGTCAACTTACTCATTGCTAATAGAGTTTAACTGTGACTTCCAAAATTGCTCATGACTGATCTATTACACACCACTTCTGTTTTATAATGGGATATTTATGCACCCATCAAATTACGTAGTTCACTGGAAGGGATACTATTAAAAACATTACAGATGATGCTAGTTTCATAGTCCCTTGTTATACATGATGATTTGGCTTTGTAGCCTCTACTTGAATCAATTAGCAATCACAGGAGCTCTTGGTAGACACGAGTGGGGACTTACTCCAAAATGTTAGGGGTCTGTTATATTTCAGCTATAGTTTTCTAGAGGTGTTATAAAAATTTTTCCCCCAAATTTACACATTTCTGAGTCCATACACAAGCAGGGGACTTTGCAGGTGACTGCTGAAGAGACATTACTATTATCTGATCCCTGATCACCTGTATCTGGTTGTTTTAGAGATTGTTCGGTATAGCAATAAGAGAATCATGCCCAAATACGGTACACATTTCTTCCCAAACCCAAATAGTGTTTCTCTCTCTCCATGATGGATGGTACAAAGTTAGAGCGACTTGATTTCAGTTTTAACATTGGTGCCACACACTACCAAATTCCATCAGTTTTGCAGACTTTTGAACTTTCACAGGTAGTGAAATCAATGTTACTCTATGGATCTGGTACTGCAACTGTGAATGCTATCACTACATGCTCAAATCTCTGATAACCTACCGATATTTACTTTAGGCAATGTACTTTGCATTAGCCAAATATAATAGGACAAAAGCCACTTTCTCGGGCCCTCTTTCCCAGGACTGGCTGGACCCCATAAAGCATGACTGACCCTAATTGTTTTATGGGCCTTTATCCTCGGGACTAGAAAATTACTGGAAGCCTCCTGAAGGTGCAGGGGCTCTGGGAACACATGAACTAGGACATATCAGATCTCGATGACCTGGGCTGGACCCTGTGCCCAAAGATAAAATCAAAACAAGTCACAGCCCAACTGGAATATCTTACTATACAACCACCCCTCGACTGGATAAAAGCCCAAGGCCCTAACCTCTTGGGGCTGGTGCATTTCACCACACCTAGCCCTTTTCCTCTCTTGGGAAAGTAAAATAAAACTTTACTCTCTGTAATTTATTCTGTTTGTGAATTCTTTCACACCCTGTGTCGCTGACCACCCTAACATTTTGGTGGCCCTTACGGGGGCATTCTCTATCTCTCCCTCTCCTCTGGCTTCCTGAGACTTGCAACTATGGCAGCAGTGGGCAGCAGAAGCTCAGCCCAGGCTAGCCCCCTACCCCTGTCTCTGTGGTTTGGAGAGGATTCTAATATTTCTCCATATCTCAGGGATCTGTAGACAGCTTCCTCTTCACCCATCTTCATGGCCAGCGATTGGTAAGCTTCTCTGAATCTCAGGACTAAAGCATCCTATTGAAAGTGGTAGATAGCTTATCCTCATGTCTCATTATAGTAAACCCCAGTACTGGGTCTATCACTTCCACAAAGTTTCAGCTGGAAGGGATACCTCCCACCACCTCCCTGCTGGTTCAGTCTGCTCTCGGGGCCCAGGGATGCCTGGCTCTGAGGCAGATTCCCCTCTTCCATCTGCCCTCAGGCTCCAGGATGCCCAGTTCTGGCTGCAGACTTCTAGGTTGCTTGAGTTGGGGACACCCTTCTAAAACCTTCCCAACTCCTCAGTTTTTCTCATTCCTGAGATATCCTTCCCTTTTCCCTTCCCTTTTCTTTTTGGTAGTTCTCACCCTGGGCAATATTCAATTGGCCCAACCCAAGGATTCCCCATTGGGTTGCCTACTGAAGAATTTGAAAGCTCCGGGTCTTACCAACCTCAGTCCCAAGTGCTGGATTTTCTGGTGCAACACAGCCTGGCCTCAGTACAAACTAGGTGACCAGGGGGTCTCTTAACTATGATACTGTCCTCCAGCTTGACCTGTACTGTCACCGTCTGGATCACCTCCTTAGGTTTAGTTGTCAGGAGGAGATGATATTTTAACCTTTTATAGGGACTCCAGGCTTCTTTATCCTAACTATGCCTTTTTGTTCGAATTCGCCTCACTCTGCCACCTCCTCGCAGACTGTAAAGCACTCTAAATTCTCCTCGTGGAGACCTGGAAGCTGCTCAGTCCTAGGAAAAATTGGGCCTGCCTCTCAATGCTGAGGAAAAAGTGGCATTTTAAACTCAAGCCAATTTTCTGCCTCTTCACCTGACTCATTAACACCCTCTCCATCTCTTCCTCCTACTCCTCCTCCTCAGGCCTCTGGCCCCTGCCTTCCTTTCCCATTGGGTTTCTCCCTGCTACTCCCACTCCTGCTGTCTCCTTCAGGAACTTCCCAAGAGAAAACTAATGTCAAGACTGACAATGTTCGCTAACCATGTTTCTTTAATTATTGACTTCCATGAGAGCCACAGGGATGGCTGAACAGGGTACCCACTTTCTCACAATGGCCTAAAGCAGCCCAGAGACTTACAGGGATGCCTCTAACTCACAGCTTGCTACACATTAGTCTCTCTGGGTGGGTTTAATCCATTCCTGGGGCATCTGGCTGGTGTTCTCTTCGTTGGTGAGGTCACCGTCAGGCACAGGGTAAACTCTGTGTTTCTCTGCTGGTGCCAGCTGTAACTCCCAGGCTTCCATTTGCACGTATATCTTCTGTATCAGTTTCTGACCTTTCAGGGGACAAGGCAGCCCTGCCCATGCTCTTCCCTGCTGCTACACTCCCTGGAGCTCAGACAGCCCTCCCCCCCCTCATTAACAGTCCTTTAAGCATTTACTGAGAGGCTCAACAGGTCTTGCTTGGTATTTAGGGCCTCCCATCCCCCTTTCCAAGTCTTCTTTTTTATTATTATTATTTTTATTTCAATCATTGTTCAAGTACAGTTTTCTCCCCCCTACTCCCATTCCAGTCCACCCACCCAACCCTCCCCCCTTCCCCCCATTACCCCCCACCCCTAGTTTTTGTCCATGTGTCCTCCAAATTTGTTCCTGTAATCCCTACCCATTCCCCCCCCTGAAATTCCCTCTTCTCTCCCCTCTGGCCACTGTGAGACTATCCCCTATTTCAGTGTCTTTGGTTATATTTTGCTAGTTTTTTTGTTTTGTTTTGTTTTGTTTTGTTGTTTAGATTCCTGTTAAAGGTGATATCATGTGGTATTTGTCTTTCACTGCCTGGCTTGTTTCACTTAGCATAATGCTTTCCAGCTCCATCCATGCTGTTGCAAAGGGTAGGAGCTCCTTCTTTCTTTCTGCTGCATAGAATTCCATTGTGTAAATGTACCATAGTTTTTTGATCCATTCATTTACTGATGGGCATCTTGGTTGCTTCCAGCATCTAGCTATTGTAGATTGTGCTGCTATGAACACCGGGGTGCAAAGGTTCTTTTGTATTGGTGTTTTAGTGTTCTTAGGATAGAGTCCCAGCAATGGAATTGCTGGGTCAAAAGGCAGATCCATTTTTAGTTTTCTGAGGAAGTTCCAAACTGCTTTCCATAATGGTTGTACCAGCCTCCAGTCCCACCAACAGTGCACTAGGGACCCCCTTTCTCCACATCTTCTCCAACACTTGTTGTTTGTTGCTTTGTTTATGATGGCCATTCTGACTGGTGTGAAGTGGTATCTCATTGTGGTTTTAATCTGCATCTCTCTGATGGCTAGCGATATTGAGCATCGCTTCATGTGTCTTTGGATTTTCTGTATGTCCTCCTTGGAGAAGTGTCTGTTCAAGTCCTTTGCCCATTTTTTAATTGGGTTACTTGTCTTCTTAGAGTGGAGTCGTGTAAGTTCTTTATATATTTTGGAGATTAAACCCTTGTCTGAGGTATCATTAGCAAATATGTTTTCCCATACAGTTGGTTCTCTTTTTATTTTGATACTGTTTTCCTTAGCTGTGCAAAAGCTTTTAATTTTGATGAGGTCCCATTTGTTTATTCTTTCCTTTATGTCCCTTGCTCTAGGAGACAAGTCAGTAAAAAAGTTTCTGCGTGAAATATCTGAGATTTTCCTACCTACGTTCTCTTCTAGGACTCTAATGGTGTCACGCTTTATATTTAAGTCTTTTATCCACCTTGAATCTATTTTTGTATAAGGTGTAAGTTGGTGCTCGAGTTTCATTTTTTTGCACGTAGCTGTCCAGTTCTCCCAACACCATTTGTTGAAGAGGCTATTTTTATTCCATTTTATGTTGCTGCTTCCTTTGTCAAATATTAATTGACCGTAGAGGCTTGGGTTTATTTCTGGGCTCTCTGTTCTGTTCCATTGGTCTATGTGCCTGTTTTTATGCCAGTACCAGGCTGTTTTGATTACAGTGGCCTTGTAGTATAGTTTAGTGTCAGGTATTGTGATTCCTCCTACTTTATTCTTCTTTCTCAAAATTGCAGCAGCTATTCGGGGTCGTTTATGGTTCCATATAAATTGTTGAAGTGTTTGTTCTATGTCTGTGAAATATGCCATTGGTACTTTAATAGGTATTGCATTGAATGTGTAAATTGCTTTTGGTAGTATGGACATTTTAATGATATTAATTCTTCCAATCCATGAACACGGTATATGTTTCCATTTGTTTGTGTCTTCCTTGATTTCTCTCCTCAGTGTTATGTAGTTTTCTGAATACAGGTCTTTTACCTCTTTGGTTAGGTTTATTCCTAGGTATTTTATTTTTCTTTTTGCTATTTCAAATGGGATTTTTTTCTTGATTTCTGCTTCTGCTGTTTCATTGTTGGTGTACAGAAATGCCTTTGATTTCTGGATATTGACTTTGAATCCCGCTGTTTTACCAAATTCATTTATTAGGTCAAGCAGTTTTTTGGTGGAGTCTATAGGATTTTCTATGTACACTATCATGTCATCTGCAAACAGTGACAGTTTTGTTTCCTCCTTTCTGATTTGGATTCCTTTTATTTCTTTTTCTTGTCTGATTGCTGTGGCTAGAACTTCCAGTACTATATTGAATAGAAGTGGTGAAAGTGGACATCCTTGTCTTGTTCCTGTTCTTAGTGGAAAAGATTTTAATTTTTGCCCATTGAGTATAATGTTGGCTGTAGGTTTCTCATATATAAAAGTTGTCAAAAGCAAATGAGAAAAATCTTGTGCTTTCTCCACAAAGATTAGTAATTCAAATTATCTGTATGGCCTCTATGTGTTCAGTCTTCATGTGTGTGACCTGTATGTGAATATGTGTTACCTGTGGTGAGTTTTCTACCTCTGGGTGGCATGACCAGGGTGTAATATTTTATTGGCCTAAAATATTAAATACTAATATAAATTAAACAGAATTCTGTGGTTTGGACAAATTATTTGTTATCAAAACTGGTTTTTAAGTTTGATCAATGTCTTTTAGTGTTATTATTACATGTGTGTGTGTTTTAAAACAAGATTATGTTGTTGTTTTTTTTTTTTAGTTAAGCTTGTTTGACAACCTGCCCAAAGTTTAAGTTTAAAAACTTAGAAATGACTTTGAACTATTCCAATGGGCACCTGAAATTCCTCAAGGATCTATTCTCTCTCCTTATAAAAGGAAAGTTTTTGAACTAGTTAGGCCTATTTAATATGCTCAAAATTACATGGGAAAATTTGCCAAATATAATAATAATATGTTCTATTTGTATTAATATATATATTTATCAAAATAGATGTTCTAGAAATTTCAAACTGCTCTAAGAAGAAACTTATAAAAAGTAAAAACCAAGTTCAAGCAGGAAGCTCTCAGGGGTTACAGGGGTCCTGCCAATGACATTGGACAAGCCAGGGTGATTGGTCCCTGTGGGGACATTAAACAGTGGAACTCCGGGTATTTGTAACCCACACACTGGGAATGTTTAATTACTTCCAATGCTCAATGCACACTGCCGATAAGTCCTGTACAACATTTTGAAATCTTGCATACTCTTTGTCTTTATATATATTGAGATTGTGTGTGGATTCTAAAACTGTGGGCTTTATACTATTTTTATGTAATTTCATAGTAATTATTACTGATTGTGTATTAAATAAAAAAGGGCTTTATATTATTCTCATGTCATTTCATAGTAATTATTACTTACCAAGAAATTGTTATCTTGGAAATGTTATGTCTTACAAAGAAGCAAAGTTCTTAATAAATTGCATTATAATCAAACCTATAACCATGTTATTTTAAATTTTGTCATCTTTAAATAGTCATTCTTTTACTCGAATGCATTTGCAAATGTATCTTTAGAAAAGTTCGTGAAAAGAACTTTGACTTATTTTAAATTACAGATATTTAAGCAGGTCCTATCTTTGAAGGAAATGAAGATTTATTGAACCCTAAGGAATAACTGGATGAATGGAAGTAAAGACAAATATTCAAAACAAACAAAAATTGATTTAAAATATCGCTGTTTAAATCTTTGTGTTTTCCAGATAAGAGGTAAATTGTTTTTGTTTTATTTTATCTCCAGAGCAATTTGTAAGGCATGCCCTCATAAGCAATATTGAATCATCTATAATTTTCTCCCTATCTAATTCCTCCAGAATTTGGCAACACTTAATGAATGGGTCTTATTTTCATGGCAATATGTCTGCTTGCATAAACCCAGTAAGAATCTATTCTGTTTGCAATAGCATCAGTTTCCAAATGTGGTTTTATTAACCAAGTGTCTGGAATGTCATGATCGAAGGAATCACATCTGGACTCTGGATGTCACAAGAAAACCTTAAGAAATTAAGACTGACTTTGATGCCATTAAAAGTACCTCTGGAAAATGACCTGGCAAGTTGCTTGGTCTCATGGTTCATGGCAGTCTTTCCAGGTACCGGACAAAGTTTGCTTTCCTGAAGGATGGCAATGAAAGAACCTCAAGACATTTTTGGGACCTCAAGAACTTGAATCCACCCAAACTTACAGGTATTTCAGACAAAGCAAGATGGAAACTGGCTTGGCTTCTTTGCCCTGAGGGGCTGACTAAAGTTCAGTCTGGAGGTTCCTTGTAAAATTCCAGAAAAGTGGATTTGATTTTGTTAAAGATTTTATTTATTCTTTGGAGAAGGGGAAGGAAGGGAGAAAGAGAGGGAGAGAAATACAGATGTCAGAGAGAAAAATCAGTTGGTTGCCTTTTGCATGCTCCCAGTTGGGGACCTGGCCTGCAACCCAGGCATGTGGCCTGACCGGGAACCGAACCTGCTATACCTTTCAGATTGCAGGCAGGCATTCAGACCCACTGAACCATACCAGCTAAAGCCAGCAAAGTGGATTTGAAAGAACCTATATGATCAGTTACTATGGTTGTCTTGTTCATGCAAAAAATCAGGCTAAATAGAAACTGAACTTAATGCAGACTCTTTGATCAAATGAAAGTGATTTTAGGGAGAAAATTATGTTCCACTGGTAATCACAAAGTCCAATTGTCATCCTCAAACTGAATTAAATCCTAATTTGTTCTAGTTTTATTCCAATCTAGTATTTCTTTTATCTCTTAACTTAGAATTATTAAGAGGTACTGATGCAGTGTCAGCCATGCAGAATTTACCTACTACTCTGTCTTACGCTTTTTGGGATTTTAAGGCCAATATCTAGTTCTGGTTTTTCCTGGCTAACTCTCTTCCTAGGGCCTATAGCAGCCTTTTATCTTGCTTTTGGGCCCTCTATCCTCAAATAGCTGATATCCTTCATTGAGCAAAGTGTCCTAGTTCTGGGAGACTCCTTTTGCCCATGACCCCAAGCTACAGCTCTCTCACCTTTCAGGCTATCCAGTTCCACTCTCTCCTCCTTATGGCCCATACCTGGATCCACAGGCAGGGGCACCTCTATGTCTGTAATCCACAGGAGGTTCCAAAAGAAGAGACCTCTGTTCCTATTCCCCAGAGCCAGAACAGATCCACGCCATTAAGAATAAAGCCATCTTAAAAACCAGAGTGGGGAATAATAGGACAAAAGCCACTTGCTTGGGCCCTCTTTCCCAGAGCTGGCAGGACCCCATAAAGCACGACTGACCCTAATTGTTTTATGAGCCTTGATCCTCAAGACTAGAAAATTACTGGTAGTGCCCTGAAGGGGCAGAGGTTCCAGGAACTTATAAAACAGGATCTACCAGGCAACCAGAAGTTGCAGCCCAACTGAAACATCCCGCTCTACAACCATTCCATTAACAGACAAAAGCCCAAAGCCCTAACCCCTCGGGGCTGGTGCATTTCTCCAGACCTCGCCCTTTCCCTCTCTTGGGAAAGTAAAACAAAACTTTACTCTCTGCCCTTTCTTCTCTTTGTGAATTTTTTCACAGCTTGTGCCAACGACCACCCTAACAATATGTGTAAGTTAAAAGCAGATGTGTTAGAAATCGACACCCATGCATCTCTAAAGACTTCAGTTGTGTGGTGGTCTCTTTAATTCCCCCCAAAATGTGGTAATTGCATTTGACTTACTCCCTTTACTGCAGGAAAGGGAGACTCAAGTGCAGTGGCTTCCACCAGGGCATTTTTAACACAATTCTCTCACTCCATATATTAAGAAACCAAACTGGAAATTCTGCCATGTAGCAAGCATAAAAGTTTTGACTATTCCTTTCAGAATTAAAGCAATAATTCAAGGAAGAAAGCTCTAATTCCACTGATACTACTTGGGCTAAGATTAAGAATCCATTTGTCAGGTAATTGCCACAGATCTTTATTTTGAGTGAAAAGCTCTGATAGCTTTTAGAGTGGCAAAAGGTCACTTGACACGCAGAATCTATAACTAACAACTCCTAAAAGGTTTTTAGAATAACCATTACTGTGGGCAAGTTAGTTTTCTGCTCAGCACAGTTCAGAAGACGTAGAACTGTTCTTGCTACAAATGTCAAACACTACATTTCAAAGTTAAACTTCTGTTTAATTTCTAGGAACACTAAAATTACTTAACCATTGTCACAAATCCTTAAGCTTGAAACACCTGATTAACTTTATATGAATTAGTTTAATCATGGTAATTGCACTCTTGTGCTGTCCTTGATGGTTAAATATTGCCAATTGACCTCCACATCTCTAGATCTTGTTACTCTCATGATATCACAATACCTGTAGCTACTGTCTTATTTTGCTCAGGAATCTCTGATATACAGAGCTTTGCATGGACTATGGATCCACCCTTCCAAAATTCGAGTCTTGATGTTTGGTAATGGAAGGGCCTGCTGGGAGGTATTCTTAAGGACAGCTGAGCGATGTGCACTCAGGAGATACATGTCATGTTCCCCTACTCCCAATTCCTCATACCCCATTCTTTCCAATATCACAAGAGCATTCCAGCACTTTTTATGTTATTTATCAATGTCATCATTGAGTCTGGCTTTGAATAGCCCATCTAGTAGACTAATAATACTTCCTATTAATCAAATCTACACATTAAAGCTCAATAGCTGAGTCCCCCTTTACAATGTATTTTTCCAAATCAAAACTTTATTATGGCTCCTTTGATCTATCACACTAGAATGGTCTCCACAAATGCTCCTAGACTATGTCAATACAGATTGTAGAAATCGTACAGTTCTTTCAATGTCAAAGTGATTTTCTCATGGATCAGGACTTGTACTTCTCCATCAGGGCTTTATTGGGTTTTATAGTCAACAGAAAACTGATCACAATGAAAAGAGTGTGTGTGCATGCAATTGGCCTGCCACAGATTGTGGGAAAACTGCCCTCCTTGCATGTAGCCATCGAAATGCTTATATGCATAGATTAGATCCTTGGGAAAGAAGGGTAGGAGGCAAAAGAAATTCAGGAACTGGTCCAGGTTCAAGATTCTTAAATTTGGCCCTGGCTGGGTAGCTCAGTGGATTGAGCTTGGGCTGCAAACCGAAGCATCGCAGGTTCGATTCCCAGTCAGGACACATGCCTGGGTTGCAGGCCACGGCCCCCAGCAACCGCACATTGATGTTTCTCTCTCTCTCTCTTTCTCCCTCCCTTCCTTCTCTAAAAATAAATAAATAAAATCTTTAAAAATATTCTTAAACTCATCCCTGCCTTCCCCCAAATTCCTATGCCTTCTTTTGGGGTCCAGCTTCTTCCCCAACAGAGTAAAATCTTTAGGACAAAATGCCTGGAAGAATAGTGCATTTAATTGGTGCTGCAACTGAGCAAGTGTTTCAAACTTGTTTTCCTCAAGTTAAGGGATTTTCCTTGTTATTGTTTAAGCTTAGAGGAGCCTTCAAAGTTTCTGTGAATTGCTCTGGTTTTTACGAATATTCTTAATTGTATATTGATAAGTCAAGTTTCCTTTCTCAGTGTGTGCTTTCTATAATAGTAAGAAGAGATCAGGTGATTCTATCCTTGCCATCACTTTAGTTTCCATAGTAACTAAATTCCACAACAATTCCACTTGTTCTATAAACGTTCTGCTTTCCACCTATAATTCACCCCAAAATACCACTGATGATAATTTCAGCAATTCTGGGACCTCTTATGCTATGGATTAATCCTGTTTGTGCCAGTATTATGGCTTCAATGTGTTTGCCTTGAATATTTGAGCACCCCAATACAAACAGATTCAATGTTTCCTGGGATATTTCTAATATCAATTATTATATTATGACAAGCGTATACATATAGCATAGGACAGGCTGGGGTGCTGCAAGAATTTATAAAGCATGCCATACCTGACTATTGAGTTAGGGGCACTGACAGCTTTCCCCTTAGAGTGTCAATTAAAAAGTGACAACAAGCAACACAATTGCCATCCAGTGTGAATGAATCAAAGCTATACATACATTTTTGGTGAGATCAACAGAAAATAAAATACACATTTTGGTGTGCCCCAGGATTTTAGTGATTAGTTTATGTGTGCCATGAGATGAGAAAGGGTTGAAAACAGCTGTTGCCTAGATTAGACAAGACTTGAGACACTTAACAATTTACCAGGAAAAAACTGGTTATCTTTATATTTTGAGTGTTTCCCCATCAAGGAAAATTTAGATATCAATATATTCACTTCTCATCTGTCTCAAAGATATTTATAAGTTTAGTTATATGTAATTTTGTATAATACCTTGTTCATTTTTTCATACATACTTTTGAGTATACTATGATTCTGATTATTCTAGTTTCACAACATTGTGTTAAACATCATAGTAGGCTAATTGCCTCATTCTGTATGAAGTATCTATGTATCAATTAATGCTGTGGATTCCATTGATTTATTTGACCTTAATTATTCATCTAGGGAGAAATATATATTAAATATATAAAGGTTTTTGCCAGCCAGTTGTGTATACTAATTCATTTCAACAGGCAATTGATAAATGTCAGGATATGAATGAAGTATACTTGAACAGCAATATTGAAACTTCTTCCTTCTGCTTTTACTTTAAAAATCAAAGTGAAAGAATTACCTTGTAATTATTTCTCACTCTAATAGTGGAACTTCAGTTGTTTTATTTAGGTTCTTCCATCTGTAGCGCTGATGTTTCTGAGGGTTTCATAGAGTATCCTCAGGACATTATATTTACTTAAATGGTACCAAGAAATTGCTGAACAGGCACTTAAATTTAGTCTCTTGATTGAGATAACTGAGCAGCAAATATGTATTGAGCACTTACTGTGGGAAGCACTACACTAAGTGCTTTATATATCATCCCAATATGCTGTCCAGATATGCCAAGGTTATGGATTCGATCCCCTATCAGGGCACATACAAGAATCCACCAATGAATGCATAAATAAGTGGAACAATAAATCATTGCATCTTTCTCTTCCTTCCTCTCTCTCTCTACAAAAATCAATGAAATAAATTTGAAAAAATAATATAGTCTCAAGAAAACAAAAGAAAAAAATCTGTATATAGCAATGTGTATAATGAAAAATTCTTACATTTTCATCCAAGAGCTTATATACTACATGAGAGTAGAAATGTTTCAATTTGGCTATTGTAATCACAGAATTTTGAGCAGTACTTGGTACATCATCCTTACACACTTCAGTCACAGCTATACGTTGAAACCGACTCTCAAATACACACTGCAGTGTTTTTGCAAATGTAAATAATACACAATTATATTCATACGATTTGGGTCAGTGTGTGTGTGTGTGTGTGTGTATCTGTGTGTAAATGATAGACAGTTGCATTCAGGAGTTCTGAGTTGAAGCTACAACCCTAATCATCTTGTAATTGCTTATGACCTTGGATGAACGATAATGATTCTCGGTCTTAACAGTAAAATAATACAATAAGGCATATAAGAAGGTGGTTGAGAATAATAAAAGAAAATAATGGGCAAAGTGGTTTCTAAAATGCCAATTAATCTACCATTACTTCTTACTATATTCTTCTCATATCACGTGCCTTAAAAGTGGTAGCCCAAAGGTGGCAGGAGACACACTGAAGAGAGACCCAGAGGAGACGCTTCTGGAGGGAGCGTCCAACGGTGCCAGAAGACAGCATCTGTCTAATATTCAGAAAAGTCACACAGCCTGCCAGAGAATGGCAAAATGGATGAGTTTGCTAATGAGCACTAATTAACCTGTTTAGATGGAAAATTTGGTTTAATTCAGCGGATCTACCACATGCTGACAGACTGAATTTTAACACTAAGTAACTTTCACTGGCTTAGCTTCAATCCTAAAATTTTCAGAAAAAAATGTTTGATTTTTGCTCTAGGTACTGTGAATACACATTATAAAGACTCTTTTATGTTTTTAACTTATTAGAAATACTTAGAAATAGAGTCCAAATAGTTCCTGTGCACAAAGAGATTGGGGGTTCAATTCCTACTTGGGGCACATACCTAGGTTGCAGTTTGATCCCTGGTTGGACCACGTATGGAAATCAGCCAAATCAATATTTCTCTCTCACATTGATGCCTCCTTCTTTATCTTCTTCTCTTCTTCTCTCTCTAAAATCAATAAACACATTTAAAAGAGAATCAAGATGTGCAACTCTGGAAATGAATCTTGAGGGAAAAAATCAAGTTTTACAGTATTTTTAACTTAGCATAATCCCATTCCCTCCTCCCCAGCTTAGTGGAGACCTTAAAAGTAACAGCTTGTACTTCTGGCAACAGTACCTGAAGGGACATTCATTTTCAAAGAATTGTCATTTTTTAAAATCTGGTAGATCCCTGAAAGACTAGTTCAGGTGGGTTGTCTTTATGTTGTCTAACTCAAGTAAGCCCGTTCCTGAAGTTGCTACTCAGGAAATGTTTGAAGAAAACATGTAGCAAGGGTGTCCAACCCATGGTCCAGGATGGCTATAAATGAGGCCCAAGGCAAAATCATAAATTTACTTAAAACTTTTTTTCTCTCTCAGTTTTCATTAGTGTTTGTCTATTTAATGTGTGGCCCAAGACAGCTCTTTTCCTTCTTCTATTGTGGCCCAGAGAGGCCAAAAGTTTGGACACCCCTGAAAATTTTCACTTAACATCATCAATAGGTTCTATGACAATAAGTAAAATGACTTTTAACAAAACCAATTGTACCATAGGTTAACTAATAAAAACAAGAGTTAAGTTCTAAGAACATCTCATCAAATTCATAATAACATGATGCTGAATGAAACAATGTTATCTGAGGACATACTACATAGGCAAATGTTTTACCAGTAGTTAGTTCTATGTGAGGCAGTACATGAACGTTGAAGCAAAAAGTAGATTAAACAAGAAGATTGGGAGCAAAGCCTGGGAAATGAGATGTTTTAGGGAATAAAGACTTTAAAAGGCTTTGATAAATTCTTGGGAATTTTTAAAGCCTGGCATGGGTGCCTCCTCAGGACAGACCTAAGAAACCATAATACCTTACTTCTAGTTGGCCCCGAGGATATGCGAGAGCAGGGATCAAAGGACAAGGCAGAGCGCTAACCTGTCTGGCTAAGTGGGGCAGGCATGCTCAACATGCATGCAGAGCATTCTGCAGAAACTGGGAGTTAATTTTTCCCCAAGCATTTAAGGTACTTTCTGCCCAGTCATTACATGGCTTTAAACAAATGGAAGCAAGATTTATCTAGCCACATGCAATAAAAATATAGACTTTACAAAGTTAGTTCAAAAATCAGTAAACAGATGAATAATAACTACAACCGGGAGAGAGAGAATCTGATTTAGAGAGCTCTACATAAAAGTGATCAAAATGGCAAGTTCTCAAAAAAGTACATGATATGAGAAAGATAAAAAAAGTATGGTGTAGGCAGCAGAAAAATCAAGAGGAACTAAACTGTTCCTGATGGTTCATGGATATTGGACTCACTTTGAAAAAACTTAAAATCAGTGATGCAGACACCGGCCCACCGTGTTCACGTCATTATGGATGTAATGAGACATTCACACAGACTACCGAGTCCGGTGGAGGAAAAGGGACAGCATGGCTTTTCTCTCAAGGGGAGCAAAAGCCGCGGCCTCTGCCATGACAGGCCTTTTCTGGGTTTCTCCGCCCATTACATGATGGTCCTCCTTTACTATGCACAGGTTTGCTTCAGGTGCTTGCCTTTTACAGAACACAAAGGAACCAATGCTGCCAATCACATCACAGAAAAGGGATATTTGCAAATGAAAAAGCAAAAATGGTTGAACTGGTTACACTCATCCTTGGAAGGTTTAGCATGGATTTTTAGGAAGTTACTTTTCAGTAAATGTCCTCAGTTCAGGGTGAGGGAGTTTTAACAAAAAGCAAGACTCATAGCGGCCTCGGCACACTGCAGTCCTGATTCCCCATGGGAGAACCTATCCGTGGGCGTGGGTCCTGTGCATCTCTGAGTGGGAGCTGGGCCCATGGCATGCAGAACGGTCTCCTACAAATCAGCTACTTAGAATATGTTCAAACAGCTGAAGGATGCTATTCTAAAAAAGTAAGACACTGCATGTCTTACCAAATAAATTATAAATCATTAATAATTAATTGTCTCAACAAATAGAGAGTATCAATAAAGAAATAAAATGATAAAAAAATAGAAATTTTGGAATTAGAAACTGTAAGAACTAAAATTAGAAAAAAATAGAGAAACTCAATTACCAAGTTTAGCAGATTAGGGGAGGAGAATCAGTGAACCTGAAAACAAGTCAATTGAGATGATCAAGTCTGAGATTAAAAAATATTAAGAAAAAGGAACAGAATTTTGGCAACTATAAAATATTCTGAAACATACCAACATATAAAAAATGATATTTGAAGAGATGATTCGTGTAAACTCCCCAAATTTAATGAAAAAGATAAATATACAAATTTAAGAAACTCAAATAACTCTAATTAAAAATATTCAGAGAGCTATGTACAGACATATCATAGGCAAACTGTCGAATGTTAAAGACAGAGCCTGGAAAACAACCAGTATCTTCTGACACATAAGTTTCCCATGGTAAGATTAACAGCTAATTTCTCATCAGAAGCCAGGCAGGTGAGTAGGCAGTATTTAATGTGTGGGAGAAACAACAATGACAACAACAACAACAAAAACTCTGTACACCAATAACTCTATCTTTCAAATTTTTATTTAACAATGAACGAGGTACTCTCTTCCTCTCTAGTGTGGGTAGATCTTGTGAATACTGTATTACTCCTTTAATAGGTTGCAATATATGGTACAATATATTGCACAGTATCACTGACTTTAATAAAGAAAGACTGTCAGGTACACCTATCCTACTCATGTGAGCTCTTTAAGAACAGTCTTTTTCTTCAGGGGGTTACAGAAGAGACATGATGTTCCTCATCATGTGTGATGTGCAATGATGTGACCCGGGCATGGACCAAAGGCACTCCTTTGTTCCTACTAAAGCTGAAACTTCCCAGAATTTTTTTTCCTTCTTCATATTTTTATCTTTATGGAGGGGATTTTTTTTAAATAATCAACTTAACTATGTAAATGAGTAATACATAATTATGGTGCAAAATTGAATGGAACAAAATATATAGTGAATACTTTCCCAGCCACCATTACCCCTAAGATTACTGTTCTAAACTGTTTCCCTACCCAGGTAACCACTGCAGTCAATTGATTGATATTCTTTCAGAGATATTTAAAAATACATGTCTGTGGAAAATGCTCTTAATCACTGCCACTACTCATTCTCTCCATCTTAAATAATACTAAAAATGTTAGTTGGACACACAGCTGCAAGGAAGAAAAACTGTACCCCCTAGGTTCCTTTGCAGTTAGGTGTGGTCAGGTGAGATACAAACATAAAAATTAAGTGGCAGCTTCCAGGAATGTTCCTTGAAATATGCCTCTGGCTTCCTCTGTTTTCTCATTCTTAAAAAATAATCATATATATACAATTTTGAGAGACAGGGTGGTGGAGAGAGAGAGAAAAAGAGAGAAACATGGATTTGTTGTTCAGTTATTACTCATTCATTGGTTGATTCTTGCATGTGTCCTGCACAGGGATCCAACCCACAGCTCTGGCTTTTCTCTGTTCTGCTGCCTGCACAGTAAATGGCAGGCTGGACCTGAAGACAAGACCATGATCTAAGGATGGTGCCTGGAGATCACAAAGTAAACTGGCTCCTGAGCATATGATAGGGCACAGCTTTAATCTCAGTCTGTGTCTGTCTCCCCCTGGACATTGGCAGAGAAAAAATAAACCTATCTTTAAAAAGTTTTCCCAAATAGGTAAATCCATAGGGACAGGGTATATATTAGTGGTTGCCAGAGGATTAGGTGAGGGGAGAATTGCAAAGTTCAGGAAAATTTGGGGGTGTAAGTATATTGTTCTAAAATTAAATATTAGTTAAGAATACACATGATTATGAATATGCTAAAAACAATGAATTGCCTATTTTAAGTAGTTAAAATGATTAATTTAATCTTATGTAAATTTTGTTTCATTAAAAAAATTAAAATAGAATTCAGTGGTACCTTGGTACTCTTCATTAATTCGTTTTGGTGCTCATGATGAATGCCAAAACAGACCAGCGGTGAGCAAGTGAGGAGTGCTGAAACATTTTCTCTCGTGGGGTGGGGTGGTGACTCATATAAGTTCTACTAAGTGCAGAGTCCCTAGCAAGTGCCAAGTGCTGAAATAATTTTGTCTTGTCAATGTGACAAGTACTGGGATTGATGGGATCTGAAGCCAAAGTGTACCAAGGTATGACTGTACTAATAACTTCCTCACTTCTATCCAACATCTGTAGGTGATGTGTATGGAAAGATAGTACCATAAAATCACTAATAATAAGAGAATCATTAATGTCTAAAATGACATATCTTTAACCACTGCAGACCTGAATAACTTCCTGTAATGTGGGACTATTATTCATACTTTCCATGACACAGTTTCTTCCCTGATTTAAGGAAATTCATGGAACAGGAGGAAAAGATGGGAGACATCTGATATCATCAGCTTCCTCATTCACAGTGGGGAAAAAAAAAAAAGACTATTGCTTTGTATGTTCCAGGAAACATTTTAGGATATTGGCATGCCTTGGTGAGCAGATACATATCCTTGTCCTAAATGATCTTGCAGTATAGTAAAGAAATGAAAACAATAAATTATAACAAGAAGTTGGTGTCATATAAGATGGTATAAACTGATAATTACTATGAAGTAAAAGGAAACAAAATAAAACATATTAACAGGGAACCAGGCTAGCGGGGAAATGAGACATGAAAGATGCATGGAATTTGGTGCTTTTGTTTCTGGACAACATGCCAAGGATTACTCAGACGAGCTAAAAAGCTTTCCTCTTGGAGGAAGAGAAAACTTACATTCTCATCTCCCACATCCTTGATTGTGGTCATTACCACTGGTACCTGAATCTTAGTAGAACAAGCATTCACACCTCCCTCTAGATTATGTGTATAAAAACCTCTTTCTTCTGCTGCTTTACTGCCTTAGACAGGTTTTGGAGTTTTGCAAGAGCATCCTGACACACCTTCCTTCTTCCCTTCTCACTGCTTTTGTCTGTCAGACTTTTAGTCCGAGTAAATAAAAACACAATTTTGATATGAATGTCTCTCTCCATTTACTTTAAAAGCATCCAGTAACTAAATTGCTCACATCAAGTTTTAAAGGACTTCACAGGGCACCTGTGGCTCGACTCGTTTCTTGTCACAACCCATTTCACACTCTTCTCTCCCACATTTACCTCATGCTAAGATTACATCAAATCCTACTCTCCACTCCATATCAGTGTTGTGTCACTTTTGTATATGAGGACATTATTCTTCTTGTACCTGCAATAACTTCTTTTCTCTCAATCTTTGTCTTATGAATTGTAAGAAGGGTCATATTTATCTATTCATACAGAAGGGATATTAAATATAAATTATCACTAAAGTATAATTACAAATCACACACCCATGGACTCCCCTCCCAAGTCAATAAATAAAACACAGATTCATTTATTTCAACATGTTGAATATTTGGGTTGGTTTCCTTTTTAGAATTATGAAGCTTTCTGATATCAATTTCTTGAATGAATCTATTCTAAAATTTCAAATATGTATATATTCAGAATAGGTTCTCCAGGTTATAAAGTATGGACTTGCTGAGCCATAAAATGTGCATGTATTCTAAGTTTTTCTAAAGTGGGTGAAGAGGTCTATACTACAGACTACAATGAATAAAAGATCTCTCTCTTTTTTTTTGCATTTCTTTGAGAGATGCTGTTAGAAGTTATTATACATTTTCAGTCTTGTGTACTTGCAATAGAAATGCATTGTGTTTTTTACATTTTGAGGTACAATTACCTACTATAAAAGTAACCCTTTGAAAGATGCATTTGAATAGTCTTACGTATTTAAAAATATTTCTAGAACCACCACTACAATTCTGGAAATTTGTCATCACTTCAAAAAGAAACTGAGTATTCTTTAGCAATCATGCCCTTAAACTTGATTTGAAAAAATAGTCCTTAGGTGAGTATTTAAAAAAAAAAATAACAACAAACAATATCTTTGACCTCATAATGTAAAAGCTAGAGCTTGAATTATATAAATGTACATTTACATTATATTTGAATTCTACCTTCCAGAATGTTAAAGAGTGCTTCAATATTTCATTTACTTCTGTCATATTATTATTAACAGAAAGCTTAATAACAGATATATTAAAATTGGCTCACCCAATTTTTTACTGAGTATTTTTTGGTCTTTATTTGTCTAAAGATATAGGGATTAAAAAAAAAGAAGGAGAGAAAGAAGTATGGAAGGAAGGAAGGAAGGAAGGAAGGAAGGAAGGAAGGAAGGAAGGAAGGAAGGAAGGATGGAAGGAGATGAAGGGAAGGAGGAAAGGAGGACAAAAGGGAGGTTAAAAAGAAAATGACTCATCCTACTTATGCCTTCTGAACACTGGTATACCCTTTTGTCTACTGTATTATTATGAATATATTTCAATGAACCCTTTATTTTTTATATAAAGAAAATCAGTAATTGACATGTAGGTGGTATGTATGGGATAATTTGACAGATTTTTCCCCATAAGAAGTTAAATGGTAATATCTTATACCATTTAAAGTAATATATAGATTACTTTTTCTTGCTCAAAACATTTTATTTTTAATACCTTTCTTTTTGAAATTAAGGTTATTGAGGTGATGTTGGGTACTAAGATGATATAGGTTTCAAGTATACAGTCCTGTGGTCCATCATCTTAGTTTGCATTGTGTGCCCACCACCCAGTCAAATCTTCGGTCACCGTATATTTGACCTTCTTTACCCTTTACTCTCCCACACCCCCCTTCCCTATGGTACCACCATACTGTTGTCTCTTTCTATGGCTTTCTGTTCATTTTATTTGTTCATCTGTTGCTTTCAGCTTTATATTCCACATATGAAGGGAATCATATGGTTCTTGACTGTTTTTGTTTGACTCATTTTGCTTAGCACAGTAGCCTCGAGGTACAACCCTGCTGTCACAAATGACAGTATTTCATCTTTTCTTATGTCTGAATAGCATTCCATTGTATATATGTACCATGTCAAACTACAGTGAGCTACTACCTCGCACCTGTTAGAATGGCTATTATCACCACAAGTGATAACAAGTGTTGAAGAGGTTGTGGAGAAAAAAGACACCTCTCTCACTGCTGGTGGGAATGTAAACTGGCACAGACACTATGGAAAATATTATGGAGGTTCCTCAAAAAACTAAGAATAAAGTTACTATATGACCCAGCAACCCCTCTTCTGAGTATCTACCCCCCCAAATTTGAAAACATTTTATTCATAAAATTATATGCACCTGTATGTTCATTGCAGCATTACACATGGCAGCCAAAACATGAAAACAAACAAAGGCTGTCTCTTAAAGATAACAATAAAATATTATACATTGCAACTAGACAAAGGAAATCACAAACTTTTTATACCTCCATGTCACACAGTTCTTAAGGTAATTTATAAAAAACAAAGAATTTGTTCAATTTCTTTGAAAAAAAATTCTTTGAAAAAAATTTCTCAATTTTTTGCTTTTTTCAAGCCTGAGTTTTTCAAGTTTCTGTCATGAATGTTAAGAGTTATGAATTCTCTTGACTTTCAAGGTACCTGCACATCCCTGATCTTTACACAGACAGAAGGAAAATAAATACTAAGGTCTTTCTTCCATTGCTTGATCTATCAAAGACCAGTAATAATTGTCAAAAATTTGCTTGCATGATTATAATCTAATCTTTGTATGATTTTATTTCTAAGTCACTGCATACATTTATATTCTTTAGCATTAAAATAGATATTTAATGATAGAAAAAATTGGCCCTTCCCTTTTACATCCTAATTAAAATTTTAGTATATTTTGAAAAATGTATTAAATGCTATAGGTGGCAGTTAAGAGAGCCCTCATGGACTTCTAAAATATAAATGATTAAGTCATTTTGTTCTATGGAAACTATGTGACCATGTTACACATAGTTACATGTGTAACTCACATGTCTGTGTCCTTGCTCATGCAAAAACAAAGTCACATACTTAATGTCCTTGCTCATGCAAGAACACAAGTTTCTGAACTATCAGTATGATATTCCATCCGATGCACTAAATGACTACAGTATTATTTGCATTACTACAGCTACCTTACCTGTCTTAATATCACAGTTATGTCCATGCTTTTAATAGAATGTATTTGTATCTTTGTCACCCTGCTTGTGTTCATAATCTAAGTATTTTACATTAGTGTTCCATCCCTGTTATTTTTTATGTGATTAATCCTGTCTTTCTCTCATATAGCAGCTATGATCTCTTTCATACATGCTCCCTTTATTATTTTCTGACAAATATCTTTTTTACCTGTCTATAGTGCACCAAAAGCTTTCTTTATCTGTTATAGTGATACATTTTTAACCCCAATAATGACCTCCATTCAACAAACTTGTAAATGTATTTCTTTATGTAGACATTATACCTGTTCAGCAAAATACATTTGTAAAAGATAGCTTTTATCTCACCTAAGTGTCTTTTAAATCTAGAATTAATACCTTAATATTTTTTCAATATTTTAAGAGGGAGGGACTTGAATAAGATGTAAATGGGGGATGTTAGTAGATAAGAGTCAAATGGGCATTGCTAATGGCTCCATCTATATTTAAGGGTATTTTAACACAAAATCTTCAAAAAGAAAGGATACTTTCTCCAGTTATTATTTTAGTTCCAGAAAAGGTGGCACTTCAGTGGAAAAACAAATCGTAATGGATATATTTTTTCACTGTCCATCCTCTGGTTATTTTCTTTCTTCAATGTTCTGAGAATAGGACACAGAAGTACTAAATTGGAAGTATTGCTTGACTTAACCCATAGGAAACAAAAGCAAAATATGAGTAAAAAAGTAAACTCAGTACATACTAAAAGTAATTCTAAAATGATGTATATTTACAATAACTTTTTCAAATGTTCTTTTTACTACCGAGTAATCAGATGTTTTCCAAAGAAACAGGTAAGCTGAAAAGATTGTTTAAAATAGCCCAGTTTAAAACCAAAGGTGTTATAAAGGACTAAGAACTCATGTTAGGTCATATATCAATTTTCACATTGGAACTGATATATCATTCAAATAATATACATTCATTGAATTTCCTCACTGGGTCTGGCACCTATGGGAAGCTACAAATATGCTAGAATGTAATTTCTGAAGTCATATTCTATTAATGTTTTATATCTTATAACCTTACTATTAAATTGTTTAACACAACCCCATCAGCATAGTAAAATGAATCTATGTACTCAAATTAAAGATTAATATGAAGATATTTATTGGCCCATAATAAAATTTATGATATTATGTAATATCTCCAAAGGCAAGGTTGCATTATCTAGCACAGTTGGAAATTGAGTTTCTGTCAATTGTGTGGTTCAGAAAATGGTGTTGATTTGTCCCATTGAGAATTAGTGACTCTAGATTGTGTGTTCTTGACAGACAAACACGTAAGCCATGTCACTTGCCTGTTGGCTTCTCTGGCTGCATCCTTGTATTGGTTAAACTAATGACTTGTGAAATCAGACCATAGTTATGCAGATTTGAAATTAGCATTTGCAGCCTGAATAAGAATGTGGTAAAAATAAACTACAGTAGAAAAATATTCATTTTTTTGCAGTCTGATATTGTGCAGATTAAAATTCATTGTATTAAATGTTATTTTAAAGTGTTCTTTTAATAAAATGAATGTGTTTCTTTTGAAATCACATATTTATGATGTTTTGTATCCTTACTACTTCATAAAATAAGAAAATAAAACCTAATTTGAAATAAAATAATGTCTTTTCTGTAACATATGTAACATCAATTTAGGTTTGTCTTTTACCATAAGATGTTTATATTTCTGTTTCTTTTCACAATTTCTAATAATGATAATATATAAAATATTTTATATTTGGTATATGGTTCCTTCTAAGGAACTAGAAGGATTATAAATATATAATTATAGTAATATTTATTTGTCAGATAAGTGGGAGTCAAAACAATTATTTCCATTCCATAGCTAAGAGATATAATGTGATCAATTATTTGCTAATGTCTAATCATAGCAAGATTGGTATGTAATATTATCCCATAAGTTTTCATATTCAATGCTTATTTTTAATACATCCTACATTGAAATAGTTTTAATGCCACACATCAAGGAAACTTCACTCTATCTACAAACTTCACTTTAGCTTTGGGGCTACACATTACTGTCATTTTTCTCTCTGCTAACCTTCAGCTCAAATCAGTGATAATATTTCCAACAATTAAACATGTATTGACCACTTGGCAAAGTCAACTGATGAGTCAACTTAAGATCCATCTAACAATTAACAGCTATCTTCTAACTGGTCACTTAGTTTAAAAAAATGCAATCAATTGTTTTGTTGACAGTATTTTTAGAGAGTCTAAGCTAGAATACATGAATGATTTAAACTAAAATACTGAAAAAGAAAGGAAAGGGTCAATTCTAGGAACATGTATGAAGGACCCATGGACAGGGGGATTAAATATGGGAGGTGGGCAGGCAAGGGAGAGTAATGGGGGGGGTGGGGGTAACTGTAATTGAACAAAAATAAAAAAAATATTTAAATATGTACTCCAACAATCTACATAAGCAACTTCAAGGTTAATTTAATTCCCTATTATATAAAAGCTCTGACATGAGTAAGGTATAGAACCATAATAATTTCTTCTATTAACTTCTCCAGGAATACATTAAGTATCAAGCTACCAAAAGACCCAATGAGTGATATTTCTAAAGTGCAGTAATAACTCGCAGGAGGAAATATGAATTGTATGGCATGCAACATTTTTAAAAAGGGGCACAACAAAGACTAGCATAGATCCACAGAAACTTTCTCTCTTTGCCTCTCCCCTTTCATATCATCAGGAATAAAATAATGTTGCAAGCTTAGCTATAATCTTGAAATCATTCACTGGTCATACAACAGGTTTTGCTGTGTTCTTAGGTAATTATGAAGACACACTTCTCAGGCATTACTTAAGTTTTCAAAAAATAAAATGTCACACACAATTTTCTAAATCTTTCTTTTTGTCGTTCATCATCAATACAACATGAAAAACCCCTATGCCCTATTAGTAATGACTAATAATGAATATGTCTGCTTAATAAACACACGATAGTCCATAAAATATATGTACCATATTTTATCAGCTTTTCCCATATTGACTATATTTTCACTTTTATGAAAAAATATTTCAATAAGCTCTGCTATGTATGTATTCTGGTAAAAATTGATATATATTACATTTTCTTAAATGTAAATTCTCTTTTTAAATATAATACATGTTCTACTTTGCTCTCTAAAACAGCTACAAATCCATCACACTTCACTCAGCAATGTATAAAGGCATTATTTTTTCCTCACTCTTGCCAAAAAATTCAGGTATTATATAGAAACATATTGTAACATATTAGTCTTATAAGTGTTAGTTATTATTAATTATATTATAAAATGCTAGTCTTATTAATAGTAATATATTATCATTGCTCTAATTTGTATCTCTAACTATCAGTAAACTTGATATGATTCAATATTTGTGTTGATTATTTGGGCTTGTTTTATAGTAAAATTCCTCTGCATATATCTTGTCCAATTCTCTTTGGACATAGTTATTTTCTTCTTGTCAATATTTATGTGCTATTTGTGCAGTGTAAATGCCAAAATGTTGTCATATTTATTACAACAATACTTTAACATTTATCTCTTGACTTTTATGTGCACATTGAGTTTTATGTCAATATGTTACTATTTTGTAGTTATCCTAATTAATATAAGGAGTCTTTCATACTCATGCTGGTTTTACATATCTTGAAAATATTAGAGAAAACATCTGTTTTTTCCCAAGGGCATTTTACACTGAAGAATAATACTTGCCCCATATCCTACGATGTTGACTTTACTTTAGGAATATATCTGAAAGTCAAACAGATGTTGACTCTAATTGAACTTGTCACTAGATAGATTAGGTCATTTCCTGCATCAGAGATAAGAAAAATAATATTTTAAATGTGCCCCTGATTACTGTTCTTTCCATCAATCACAAAAATGTTCTGTCATCTGATATTACCGTATCCTAATCTAGGCAATAGCTCTAAGAGTCTCATATTAGCCCATAAAATTCAGGTCTCCTTAGTCAACCTGCTTCTTTCTTCTCAAAAGGTCAGTTGAAGGATTTCAAAGGTGATACAAATATATTCACAAAAGAACAATTAACATAAAATTTTTGAAAGTATGATTAAATGACTTTTCATCAGTATCTACAAATATAAATTTGAAATAATATACATGATCATCATTTCTCACACAATTACCCATGTTAATAACATTTAGCTATTTACTTTTTATAGCTGCATAATGAAATCACATTTTTAGAGCTGGTTTTTATAAATCATTGCAGATTATTATTTGGGAAAATATACCTGAAATTACCTAGTTGTGTTTTAATAAACACAGGCACAATGTAAAAGTATATAATGTATTGACACATCCCCCAAACTAGGGCAATATCTTATCTGAGATAGAATTGTACATGAAAATTTATGTTGTCATACACAGTACCATACCCCAATACAAAATGAGAAGTATTGTAAAATAAATTACATTAGATTTATAAATATTGAACTCTAAGTAAATAATAAATAATCTTAAACTAAAATTGTGTTTAAATATGATGTATTATTTGCCATATTCAAGAGAAAGGTGATATAGAGGGCAGGAAGGAAAAATGGCTGAATTCTTTCATATATATACAGACTATTTATATGTAATATTTAACATATAATATATGTACACATCCAATAATGCATATTGTGTCTTCTATATTAATTTATATAATATATACACATCTAATGAATGTACATCTTTTATAGTATATATACTAATATATTATTTGATGGTATTGCATAAATGTAGTAATATCAAAAGAAAGTAAAAATCGAATGTAAAGAGCACTTTAAGATTTAAACTAATCATGCGCTCTGTCTCATTAATGTACTAATATTAATAAAAGGCAAAAAGTCATCCAATAATTACTTTTGGGCATGAGCATATATGGCATCTTTCTAAGGTATAAAAAGTTCACTTCTAATCCAACAAGATAGTGATGAAAATTAACACAGGTGAATCAATTAAAATCATTAAATTGTTTTAGTGATAGTGCGGTGACTGCCTGGGGGCAGGGAAGTAGAGGGAGGTGGAGTCAGGGATGGGGATGTAAATGTGGGTGGACGGAGGCTTGCCTTGGGTGGTGAACACACACTACGCAGTGCACAGATGATGTGCTGCAGAACCGTGCACCTGAAACCTTTATAATTTTGTTAACCAGTGTCACCCTAATACATTGCAATAGGAAAAAAATAAAAAATAAAAATAATTTTTATTGAAATCTAAAATAACAGAAATATATTCAGGTACCTAAATAACTAAAATTTAAAATAGATCTTCACTTGAGGAAATTTGTAATAAGTGACTGGTAATCATCTTGTAAAGCTTCAGGACATATTCATTTTCAAAGAGATGGTATAAGATAAAATTATGTCCAATATTTTTCCAATTACTGAATAGCTACAGAAATGCAACTTTGACCTGCTTCATAATTAGTTGTGTTATAAGTTTATGATATCAAGTAGGTGCACTTTGGATTATTATCTTACTTTGTCACGAAATCTGAAACTTTTATTTAAAAATAAAAATATACAAAATAGATTATTCAATAATCCCCCCAAAGTAACTTCATTCTCATATTTTTGGACCAGAAACCAACCAGAGACAGTTAGGAGTCAAGTAGACTGTGAAGATACCTACCAAATGCCAGAGCTGGTCAATCAAAACCTGTGCAAGCAGAATTCAACCAATCCAGCCCATTGTGTTCCAAAAACCATCTCTTAGGTGAATTGCCTGTATTGACATTAAGTTGAGATACTCAGGCTCTTGGCAATGACAATTAAGAATGTGTACTCATGTTCAGCTTTCAATACACAGATGTATTTTCCTCTAAATAGAAATGCTTTTCTATCTCATGTGTGTCAAAACCGTTTTTAGTGCCTCTAAGCATCTGAAAATCAAGATTTGGTAAACATGCATATTTTAGTCATGGACTCAGAGATTGTGTACACCTAAATTTAGTAAGTAGGTATCATGAACCCTGTGCTCTGTGTGTGTGTGCGTCCACTTACCACAGTTAGCCCACGTTAATATATTTTATTTATCTTTATTTGAACAGATGAGGAGTCCATGGCTCAGTGAGCTGAAATATCTTTCCAAGGTCATACAGCTTGTAAGACCCAAGAGAAGAAGTTCAAGCCTCCTGCCCACCTGCAACATTCTAGCTTTCTCCTTTGCCCTGAACCACAAGAGCTGAATGAAAAATGGATATAAGAAAGGTCACTGAAAAGGGACTTGACAATCTTAAATGCAATTTTGTTTCTCACATTCCAAAATTAAAAAAAAATAATAATAATAAATCAGACACACATCCGTTGTACTGTACAGAAAAAAAATGTGGTATTAGAACACTACTTTTCATTGGTGATATGCCTCTAACAAGATAAGTGACTATTTATATTAAAGCTACCATTTATTTTTCTTCATTCTGACCCAGCAGACATTTCTAAGTCCACATGTAAGTTTTCGTTCTCTCTCCAAAATCTCCAGCATCACAAAGATAAAAACTTTCTTATCACAGCACATGAACTTAGCTATTGATAGTGTCCACATGTTGAGTCCTTTAAATCCATATCACCCTTCCAATTCTAGGGATCTCCTTCATGTGGAATAAATTATTTATAAACCCCACTACAGGGAGGGGTAGGAGGGGGGACTGGACTGGGAGTAAAAAGGAGAAAACTGTATTTGAACAATGATTAAAATAAAATAAAAAAAACACCCCACTACACAGTGTGTACATTTACATATATAAATGATTAATTTATTTGTTGAAACTTCCAAATACAATTATGGCATTGTACCATTATAGGATGTATTATATACATTTGGGTTCTATAGTATTCTTTTTCCTCTGGTAACTCGTCCATGAAATTTTCTGTAATATACCTATATTAAAATATCTGCCCTAGAAACCACAGGTAAGATATCCAAAGAATAAGTCTTCTTGTGCACACGTAGCTTCTGAAATACATCCCTTTGGGAAAAAATATCTTTCACTTATGAACCCCTCAGACTCTCCATGATTAACATTCTCAAATACCCACATTTTAAAATGAATGGAAGAGAAGAACCAGAAGACTTAAGCATAGACCTCTAGAATTTACCTAAGAAACAAAATCAGGTGCTTATACAGCATTAGGATGATGGTGGAAGTGAATAAGCACAGTGATTTTTTAGAGAGGCTGATAAATCTGATCACATCACCCCTGGTCTGGAAGATTACAAAGGAACTAGCTCATTTCCCAAGTCTTCCCGGCATACTCCAGTGTCTACATCCTTTTTTTCCCCCATCCACTATAACAAAATTTACTCCATTCCCTACTTGAAATCTTCAATCACCAAACTCTTTGTAAAAAGTAAGAATGACTAGTAAGTAAAACAGAAATGACAGTCTCATTACTTGTTAGCATTACATTTTGTTTTTTTAGATCATAACTTATGACAACTGATTATGAATTTTTCCGTTAGGCATATTCTGTAATTCTCCTCTCACCCAACCTCCACCACAATCTCAGCCAGGGATGTGGACTTGGCTTTTCCCCATGACCAACAATTGCTGTTAGTGCCATAGGTGACTGTATATCCCAGAGCATGCACATTACAGTGTAAAAGACATGGTCCAGACTTTTTCGATGTGCTTTTGTTTCTCTCCCTACTCTTACTATTGCTCTCATTAAGTCTTTCTCAAATATGAAACCTTTGTATTGTTGGGAGCTTTGATGGCTACTTTTAACTATTTCTTGTATTTTTGTGGCTCTGGAGTAGAAGAAATAAACTTATGTAAGAATGTATTGTCGATTGTTTTCAAACTAACATTATTTTGAAGAGAAGAGCAAGAGCGGTGTGTTTTGAAAAGGCTTAATGTTCTTTTTGTCTTCTTTCTTTCCAGCAATATTATCTGCCTTTTCCAATTTATAAACATATGAGGAAAACAGGTAATTGACTCAGCTGGCTCCACATTTACTGATATATTTGAGAGACAGAATACATCTAAACTAATGCAATAAGCAGACTTCTGCAGAGTCCGACCAGTGAGAGTAACTTCTGTATCCTCTCCATTTTTAAACAATACCTTTGCTGGAAAGAAGGTTGGAGAGATTCACTGATGAAAACATGTGCATAACCCACAGACACACACAGCAGCGTGGTGATGGCTGGAGGGAATGGGGGATGAGGTGGAGGGAGGTGTACAAAGGGAAGGTGAATGGGACGTATGTAATAGTGCAAACCATAAGAACAAAGTAAAAAAAAATGTAAAAAGTGAAGACAGAATTTTTTTAAATTTCCTTTGACTTTCTTTGGGAAGTAGGTTGGCCATCACTTCTGTAATCTATCTTTGTCTATATAATAGCATGACCCTTGCGTCAAGCATGGATGAAGGCCAGACTGCTAACGCTAAGTAGAAGAGAACCAGCAGAGGCACATTTGCTCATTCTTGTTAATTGATTTGTTCTTTTCTCTGACGCCAGTGAGTTTGTCTTTGATAAACATGTATGCTCAATGCAGTGCTAAGTTCTGAAAATTCTGATCTTTTTAGAGGGAACTAATTATGGGCCTGTGAGAAATCCCTACCATTTTAGGATTTGTTTCAAGAAGAGGTGACTAAGTAACCAAGAAAAAGAACTGCATTTGGGGACAAAACACCTACACAACTCTTACACAGACAGTTGTGACAAGTTTAGCTTCATCGGCACAAAATATTTTGTATTAAGAAGAGGATTGCATTTCAATGTCACAATATGTTTCACAGAGAACACAAAATGAGTATAAATAGAAATCCCTTCCCTTCAGTTAGGAGGTTCTTTGGGACCAAGCAAAGTAAAGACAGTCTCCTTTTCTTGGACTCTTAAAGGAAAATAGACTTCTTTGGAATCATAGTTGACTGCTCAAAACAGGATCCTTCTGAAACATAACTACCAGTCAGGAAGATTTAACAGCAACTATTAATACAAGACAATAGTTAACAAAATGCCTTTACTGTATTCTATTTTCCTGTCTGACTTTGCAGAAAATTAAACTAGCTGTTGAATGCAAAGCCGGGTGCTACCACTTGAATGATATAGTAACAACAAGATTTCAAAAAACAAAAATCTGGGAAAATATTACTTCATTAAAAATTATGAACATAGATCATCACTTCTCTTTATGTTGCAGAAGATAGAGACTCTTGGGTTTTTCCAGAGTACAGAGAAATCTGGTAACAGTACAATTAATTTCTTCAGAAGAGATTCATTTCAATTAAATTTACATA
This sequence comes from Phyllostomus discolor, assembly GCF_004126475.2. Classification (NCBI taxonomy): domain Eukaryota; kingdom Metazoa; phylum Chordata; class Mammalia; order Chiroptera; family Phyllostomidae; genus Phyllostomus; species Phyllostomus discolor. The sequence continues at coordinate 16,006,513 of NC_040913.2, forward strand.
TTTAAATTTTGTGGGGTATATGACAAATAGTAAAAAGGTGATATTCATAATTCTTGTGATATTAATTTTGTTCCTGCATTTAGTTTTCTAATTTCCAGGTACTTAAAACAAATTATTTTATAGTAACTTAGAAATTTATGTAATTGGAAAATAAGACTTAATTTCTGTAACTGACTATGATTTCATTATTTTATATTTTTAAGTGTTAGGATACAAAACTCTCTAAATACTTTTAACAACAAAGAAAATATTTTTTGTGAATACCAGAGGAAAAAATGTTCACTGAACTTTTTTCGACTGGCAGAAAAAAATGTAGTACATCGTATAGGAAATAAGCAAAATTTCCAGACATTTATTTACTTGCCAATAAATTTCAAATATTATTAGGCTACATTGTAAAGAGCACTGAGAGAACATAAAATTTTTAATTAAAAAGTGCCAACTGCTTTATTTATTCTATTGTTCTCTAATTTGTCTTTAGCATTTAATTTGAAAATGTACTCAAATCTATTCTAAGATTAAAAATAAAATATTTTAGCCCTGGCTGGTGCAGTTCAATTGATTGAGCACTGGACTGCCAACCAAAGGGTCACTGGTTTGATTCCCAGTCAGGGCACATGTCTGGGTTGCAGGCCAGGTCCCCAGTAGGGAGCGCTCAAGAGGCAACCACACATTGACAATTCTCTCCCTCATTTTCTCCCTCCCCTTCCCTCTCTAAAAATAAATATATACAATATTTTTAAAAATAAAATATTTTTAAAATTTTGTAAATGTAATATATTTACCTTCACTGTTACTTACTATTTAGGGCTACTTAATTAGCTGGTTTGAATTTTTTGCCCAGATTACAAGCTAAATGAAGATGTATGGTATTATTATAAGTTATAGATATTGAAATCTCTTTCAATAAAAATATTATTTTGGAAGGTTTAAAAATAATGTTATGAAGTCCTTTGGCAAAGGAGAGAATTATAGATGGCTTATATATGTTCTGAATCTTAATTCATGTGTTAAAGCACTTAGCTTTAATCCTATGTGCTTATCATGAAACAGTTCCAATAGTACATTCAGCTACATTTTCTAGGAAGCCATTCGCTAGTTCACCATCTCAATAGTTATGAAAGCCACAGGTAGTTCTGTGGTTTCTAGAGTGGTGGCCTATAACTCAATCTAAGCTCGAGTGAAATGAAAATTTCCTCTAATTCACATGAAATGTTGTGCCGAATTACAGTAGGAATATGGAAAATAACTTTTATCTAAGAAAACAGCAGTTCCTGAGGCATCAGGGCCGTTGGTCATCCACAACTGTACGACATCCGATTGCACACAACGAATCACAATGAGGTGCTTCCACTTAGGACGGAAGGAGGAAGCAGGGAGCTTCTGTGTTCCTGGTGCAGGAAACAAGGCACGAGCCCCTGGGCGTTAGCAGCCAGCACTGCGGGAGTGTGGGTGGCAAGTGGGGCGGGGGGGTTAGGCGATGGTGATACAGACAAACTCAACATGGATTACATCATCCAACAGCTGCTGGAAGTGAGAGGGTCCAAGCCTGGGGACAATGCCTGAGAATGAATCACAGGGCTGTGACTAAAATCCCAGAAAGTCTTTCTGACTTTCTCAGTCAGAAAGATCTGCTAGAATGTGAAGCACCACTCAAAGTGTGTGGTGATATCCATGAACAATGTTACCGGGGAGACCTGAGTTAGGGGATTCCCTCCTTCTTGGTCCCTGTCTTGTTGGTGAGAAATGAATTAAGTGAGGGACAACATGTATACTAGACATGAGTTAGCAAGATTACTCATGAAATACACTTGAACATGAAGCTGCAGGTGAAGCACCAGGCTACTCTGAGTTCCCTGTCTATGGGGTTTTAGAGGGGTTTTGCTTGCAGCCAGCTTCCAGGTGCCTCCTCCTCCCTTCTCTGGACCTTGGCATGAGCACTCAGTTTCAATGTCCTTCTTTACCAGATGGTGAAAAAGATACCTACAGCACTCCAAAGGTTCTCCTCCTGTACTGTTATGCTCTCTATTGTGATTTTTGGAACACCTTGCAATCTTACCTGGGCTCAGGACAACTGAATTAAGAGGTGAGAGATGTCCCTCTCCCCCTCCCTGCCTTGGTTTTCTATCTATTCTGCCTAAAGGAAATAATAGCACTATGAATTCTTTTGACCTTTTGTATATGGTGGTTTTCCACCATAAAGCAACTACCTGTTTCTTGGAGACTGTGTGGACAGTGAGAAATAGTCACTGGAGACTGACTACCTGCCTCTCATAGTGTTCAAAATCAAATATCCTGAGAATTTGTTCTTCCTCAGAGGAAACCACAAATAGTCCAGCATCAATAGAATTTGTGCATTTTATGATGAAGGTAAAACAAAATATAACATTAAACTATGGAAAACTTTCACAGAGTGCTTGAACTATTTACTGATAGCAGCCATCACGGGTAAGACAATATTTTGCTGTCACTAAAGTTTATCAGCACATTTTCAATTTATGGAGCAGGTTCAGTAATTTATGCAACCAACTGATGTCCCAGATCAAGACACTATTTCTGACATTGTGGTCTGACCCCAATAAATATGCCTTAGGCTGTGGTGAAAATGACACAAGAGCGTCCTACACGTTTGGTGCAGAAGCGGTCGCAGAATTTCTCCACAAGCATGATCTGAACCTTATATGTGGTTGAAGATGGATCCAATTTCTTTTTGCAAAGAGGCATTTGGTCACTCTGTTTCCTGCACCCAATTATTGTGGAGAATTTGACAGTGCAGGTGCCATGATGAGTGTGGAGAAAGCACCTAATGGGTCCTTTTCAGGTTTTAAAACCTGCAGAGAAAAAGAAGATGAATTCCCCGAGATCCTTAATACCTCCAAAGGTTATGATCACAAAGCAAGCAAAAAAAATGTCATTTTCACACTGCCTAATTGTAACATATAACCTTCATTTTAAAAACTGTAATGTGTATTGGTCAGCTTGATCAAATCGTGTGTTTGTGGGGCCCTCTCTTCCACTTTTTGAATTAATGAATGACATTTGCTAGTTATAACAGCAAATAAAAAATTTCATTCCCAAGAAAAGAAAAAGTTTTGTTTTGAAATTCTCTCTTCCTTTTGCAAACAACTTTAAAGATTTTGTTAAAGCTGTACACACCAGGACAGGCCATCCTATCTGAGAGGCATGTGTGCAATTTACTTTTTTTAAAATTCATTACAACACAAGAAAAATATAAATTCTTGTTTCCTTTAGCATATAAAGAGAACTTTAGGGTGATCAATCTGTGCCAGTTATCATCATAAAATGCATACTGTTGATTAAAACCACTGTGAACTTTTTTTAATTGCAGAATTTGTTTTAGAGGGCATGCTTATTTCTCTCATGTTCTTGTCATGCACAAACTGGTTTTATAGCTATCAACGTTATGAGTAACTTTTAACCTTGCCAGCATCGCTGGCACAATGTGCATTTAATCAAAGCACGCTTTCCTCTACCATATACTTAAAATGGTGATTAAAGCTATTATTTTAAAAAATCACAATTATAGATAGACATAAACCCAAAATGAATATCAGCCAGAACTCTGTATCTAGTTTTACTGAATCTGTTTTATACAACTGAATATATTTTTATTCAATTTGAACAAGTTCTCTTAACTACTGAATGACTAAATATAACCACTTATTTAAAAAGCATATTTGTTTTAAATGATACATTTATTTTTTACCTGTTCTATGCTTCAAGATATAAATTTCATCTTAAATATAAGTGTAATTTAGAAATAGAGTATGATATAAAATTGTCATTGCTGAGGGAGAACTATTTGTGAGTGAGAAATGGAGGCAATAGGAAGATAGAAAGGCAACATGTTTACCCAATACAAACAAAGACTTAAAGAAACACTTTTTGGAGAAATTATTGTAGATAAACAAGACTGAAAGAGACAAGGGCAGGAGAGATCAGAGAAGGGGAATGAGGGTAAGACTCTGAGGGAAGAAAATAGGCAACAGGCTGGGGCGATGTGTGTTGTTCCGACGACACCAGTGTAGTTTGCTAAGATCCTAGTGTTTTTCCTGTCTGAGAACCCCTGGGCCCAAGCTGCCATATCCCATTGCTCATTGTCTTGGTAATAGGAACCCCTCTTGGTGGTAATGACATTACAAGGAGAAAACCAATGCCAATACAACTGTAATTTGAGCAATTCTATATATGGCCTATTTAGCTGCACCTTCAGAGAGAGAATAAAGAAAAGGTTGGTTAGAGTTTTCCATGTAAAAAGATGCCACTCTCTGGAGGAGAAATGTGACTTACGTTTGTAAATATGTTGACTAGAATCCGTGGCCCAGGGGAACTCTTCCAAGTCTAGTCTGCTTGCTTCTCCTGCACAGGGAAGGCTTAATCAGTGTAATGTTAAACCCATCATCATGTAGTGTGTGACCGGATTTTCTCACATATGCTTTTCATACATTATTTTTCAAAAGTAAAACCTTAAATACAAGACACACGACGTTGGGAAGACATGGTGCTCCCTCTCCCAATACTCAGTGTGGAGTTCAGGGTAATCTAAGCAGCCCTGACTCAGAAGGTCCTCCCTGCTTTCATCTTTACATTGAAGGCTTGGGTCTGCTCATAGAGGAGCTCTAGATAATGAGTCCACAGTTTGGAACAGTGGACAAACTGGTGGTTCTCCAGTGGTCAGAGACTGCAAGCCATCCTGTGCTGGTGGGCATAGAGACAGACTCGGTCAGAGTCTGGCATGCTTGCCTGGGATGTGGTTGCATTAGAGATTCTACACCCAGATCCACATCTTATTCATTTATTTCAGGAGTGTTTTAGAAATGGGAGACATTATTTTCCCTGAAGAAAATATAGAGAAGGGGTGCCAAGTTATTAGAGGAGAAAATATTTTATCAAAGGAGGAAAAATTCTTAAAAGGACAGGTGTTATAAAGGTATTTCTTTACCCAAGATATGACCCCCGTGATGTCCAGGAACATCATTGTCTGTCTAGCATCTAGAATACCTGTTAGGAAACAGGAGGCTCTTTTAAGTGATGAATAGGACATAAACACTCTCCTAGTTTCCTGCCTGTTCTTCCCTGAATGTGTAGTTTACTAATTATGTTTGGGGTTGCTTTATTGGCTATGTTTAATCAGCACAATTTTTTCATCATTACATAATTACATGTCACCTTAAATAACATTTTCTGCTGGTTTTATTCCTCAACATTTTTTACTATTATCTAATCTTCCTGCTTTTCCCCTCCTTCTATAGAATCACCTCCCTGTAAAATATCTCACAAAATTGTCGCACTGCTATACCAAAAATAATGAGAAACTACATTATAAGATACTTATATACCTGATAAAGAAATCATATTTTTCAAAAGCTGTGTTTATTTAAGCACAGCATAAAGGTTATAAAGTGCATATATATTAAGTATAGTGTTCAAAGAAGTTTTATAAACTTAAAACACACATGTACCTACTTTTATTCACCCTATATGTGTTCACTTGTTATTTTTCTGTCATTACCTCACCTTGGTACTAACTACCACTCTATTTGGAATATTTTATGAATGTAGGAATCTCAATATGCTCTTTTTTGTGTCTGACTTTACTCAGGTAATATTATGTTGGGCAATTCATCTATGATGTTCTTTTATACTTCAGATTCACATTCAATTATAAGAATAAATCTCATTTACTGTTTTAATTTACTCTACTATTGAAAGTGTTAAATACAAAATGGAGGCCAGAATTGAAAATTCCCTCAGCATATGAAACAATTTATATGCATAAGCAAAACTAAATCTAACTTATTACATGGACATAAGTGAAATTTAGGTTATTTCATGTAAATGTCTCTGATAATCATAAAATAAACTTGTCATTGTCCTCAACAGTGGTATTGTATAAGATAATCATTTCCAACTAATCCCTTCTTGTCTATAATCCCCCCATTGTAATGTCTAGTCACCGTGAAGTTTAAACACCTTCCTCATTTTCACTTTATAATAAACCATCACATAATTTGATGACTCTGAGCTTCATATGAAGTTTCAGTTTGAAAGCTCCCAGTCGACAAACTGGTCTTATATGCAAAACAAACTCTTATTAAATACTTATTAACCTAATAGTTTTAATTTTGTTATTTCTGAATTTTTGACAATAAGGATTTAAATGTTTCCATTTTACAGCTGTGCGAATGTTGCTTTAAACATTCTTACACAGGTATATTGGAGCAAATATTTATGTATTTCTCTTTCATATATGTCTGCAAAAGAATTCTGAGCCATAAGGTACACACATATTGGTCTTTAATAGTTACTGCCAAATGGATTTCCAAACAGTCTGTAATAATTCATAGTCCTAATACTATGACACTGGTAATCTAGTTAATATATTATTCAGCACATTATTCAAAGTTATGTTTTGTTCTAAATGTAGCCACATTAATAGGTTTTTATAACTTTATTAGTTTTTGCCTTTTTGTTTCTCCATACCTTTTTTAAACAATATTTGAAATTTCATACAATTAAATTTTACTAATCTATTGCTTTTAATTATAGAACCTTACTTATTGATTTATTTTTCCATATTTTTGTGCTGTTCTAGATATCATGATATGCATTCCTAAATTTTTAATTGATTTAGAAGTAATATTATACCACTTCACATAATATATAAAAAATTTCAATCATACAGATCCTCATATGGTATTTTTATGCTATAGTTATCATATGAATTACATTTAAACATTATAAACTTTACCAAACAACATTATGGTTTTTGCTTTAGTAGCTATATAGATTTTTAAAGAAAATAAGAGAAAACCTAGTCTTTCATATGTACCTGGCTATTTACATTTGCAACAGTCTTCATTCATTTTTTAAAAATGAGTTTATTCCTGGTGCCATTTCAGTAAGACTTTCATCTCCCTAAGTGTGTATATGGTGACCAAAACTATTCTTAGACTTAATTTATCAGAAAATATATTTATTGAATTTTCATCATTGAAAGCTGTTTTACTGGATGTAAAATTTTGAGGTAAGTTATTTTTTTTCTTTTACCACTTTAAAGCTATTTTGGGGTTGCTTTCTAGGCTGTGTGGTTTTTATTAGGAATTGCAGTCACTAGATTATTCTTGTGAGATAATGTCACATATTATTCTCTGCCTGCTTTCAAGATTTTCCCTTAATCACTTGTTTTTCAAAGGTTTGCCTATGAGATGTCTAGAATTAATTCTCGTTGAATCTGCCCTATGTGCAGGTTACTGAGCTTCTCAAATCCGTACAGTTATATAATTCAACAAATTTTGAAATTTTAACCACGATTTTAAATCTTGTTTCTTAATTCATACAGGAAATAGATGTTATAATTCATTCAAATTCTTGCTACCATACCTGAAAATAGGATCAATTCTCATCACCTCTTTGATTCAGTGCTCCCAAGAGTTCTTGAAAATTTTATATTATGTTAGCTTTCTTTCTCTTTTTCTCTTATCTTTTAAAAATGTCTAGGTCTATGAAAAATGCCTGAAACATTAGAGGCATTATATAATCAGTGAATACTTTAATCCTTCCTATTATTTCATATTTAAAATTAGTTTTCAAGCTACTAAATTTTCTCATTAAATATTTTCATTAAAATTAACTTAATCTAGCACCTCATTTATTTTTCAATTTAAAAGATATCACACAAAACACACAGTTTAGGATGTAATTTGATGATTTATAACAAATTAAACAAGCATATAACTATTACTCCAATGAAAAAATAAAACTTTAACTGTATCTAAAACCATCTTTCATGCCTCTTCCAAATTGCTTCTACCTAAGGGTAGATTAAAGCGAAATACCATTTCCTTGTTTCCTACTTTCATTACATATCGTGTTTCTTTTACTTTGGGGGATCTTTATTATTCCTTTCATCACTATAGCATGGCAGAAATAAAGCCGGTGTCAGTTTCTGGGCCCAGCGCATGGCAGATGCAGCTTATGCTTCTTAGCTTTTGGAAGACTTATACTTGGAAACCATCTACAACATAAAAAGTTTGTATGCTATGTACGAGACAAGCATATTATGAAGAGGCAAAGGTGTATAAAAAGACTGAAGAATGAGAGACAATGGAAGTGAGGATGAGCAAGGAAAACTGAGTGAAGGAAACATGTGGAAAGTAGGTTTTCCAAACCTAGCCAACTCTGCTGAAGGAATATAGTATAGAATATGTGAGCCACATATAGTCAGGTTGCCACTAAGCTCCTGATCCCAAACGTTAGTAGAAAAATAAGAAGCTTCTTTGAGCCATCCTGTTTACTATGTAGCAACAGATCACTGGAATAAGATAACAAATAACTTGTATACTACTTAGTCCTTATTTCTCACAACCCAGAATTCTAGCATCATTGTTTAATCTGGTCCTTTTTAAAAAATGTTATGTAATTGAAATATACAAACATGTTTATTGGTATGGTTTATTTAACTCAGTTCAGCTATAAGATGCATATGTGTGTTTGTGTGGGGTTCTTTCTTCTTTTTCATTGTATACAATGAAATAAATGCTTTTATATATACACACATATACATTGTATGAATATACAAAACTTAGTATTGATTTTCCTATGATGAACATTCTAGTTATTCCACAGTTTGGATTATTATGAATAAGACTTCTATAAATGTTTGCAAATGTTTTATTGCAACCTTACATGGGTTTTTGTTTTATTATCAATGAGAATGAAATTATTAAGCCTTAAGAAATTTACCCAGAGTTTCAATTTCAGGAAGCAACAAGGACTGCTTTTATAGAGATATGCCAATGTACACCCCAACTACAGTGTTTGAGAATGTCAGTTACTCCAAATGCTTGCCAAATTGAGGGTTATTAACTTTTAATCAAATCTATTCCTGTGGATATCTCAGTGTGACTACATTGTTTTTCACTGATAACAAATGAGAGTGGTTACCTTTCCATATTTTATGGGCCACTAGGATATTATGTCCTATAGAGTGATTGTGTAATTGTTAAAGTCTCTTGTCCATTTTTCTTTGATTCTCTGCTTTTGATTTAGAAAATCTTTTCTATATGAATTTTTAAAATATACATTAGACATAAGCCCATTGCTTATATGTGACTCAAATATCTTCTCTCACTCTATAAGTTATATTTTTATTCTGTTGATAGCATCTTTTGATTTAAATATTTTCTTCATTTTAATGTCAGACATCTTCAGTTTTTCATGTTTAGTACTTTTGTGTCCTATATGAGTATCTTCCTTAACATTAATGCAATTGTTATATCCTCATATATTATTATCCATAAATTTTATTTATTTTGTTCATATTTAAATCTATATACCAGATTTTCATTTTGTAGTGAAGTAAAGGTCAATTTTTTCATGCTTTTCATATGAACATCCAGTGCTTTATTAAACTGGTGTTTATCCACAACTCTGTAATGGGAAGAATGACCCTAGCTGTGTTCTGTAAGGCCAGCTTTTTTAAAATAATGTAGCCATAGGTACTTGGAATTGCTTCCGGACTCTTTTCTGTTTCACTGACCTATATGTTTACCCTGTGTCAGTGCCAATTTTCTGAACCACTTTAATAGATGTCTTAGTACAGCAGAGCATATTCACCCTCTGTGTACCTTTTCAAGATAGCCTTGGCTATATTTGGCTAGTGAATTTCCATATTCTTCATAGAACCAAGTATTACCTTTTCAAAAAACAGCTCAAGATTTTGATTATGGTTGTTGCATCATAATTATATATAATTTTGGGGGACGTATAAACTTTGTGATATTGATGCTGCTAATCAACAATAGGCTGTATTCCTGTATTATTAAGGAATTCTCAATTTACTCTGAAAAGTTTTATATCTTATTGTGGGAGAGATCTTAATTGATTTTATTTTTAATCATGTGGTGATTATAACACTCTAAAAGTTATATTCTTAAATTTCACCTTTGAATTTTTATAGTTCTTTTATAAAAAAATTAAAATTGCACAGTGACATTATATCAAGTATGCTTGTTAGTTGTTTTAGATTCTAACAATTCAATTGCAATCTTACTAAAGTTATTCATTTTAATTGGGAAGTACCAATCACAAATCTCTTGATTCTTTTGCCTTTTGTCTGATGTATTTGTCTTCATCTTTGTACCATCATTGCAGTTGAAAGCACCTATATTTCATTTCAATTGCTGCAATAGTCTTCCCATTAATATTTTATATTCTCTCTTACTCCCTCTAGTTTCCCTGCAACAAGGCTAATTCTTTCAAATTTCAAATTGGAACATATTCCCTTGTTTAAAAATGTTAATGTCATCTATCACTTTTTTAGCCCAACGTATTGTTTTCTGGATTTGTCCCTGCAAAACCGGAAAGCCTGTTACATGCATTATAACAGCTTTGTCTTTCATGTTCTATGTGTAGGGTTACCATTATACATACAGAATGCCCAGTTAAAATTGAGTTTGAGGTAAACATTATACATACACACATATATATGCAAATGCATGTGTATATTGCATGTATATAATATATAGCATGTTATATATGGCATATAATTATATACCACATACGCAATATATATCATATACTATTATATAATATATACAATATATACTATGAATACAATAGGTATATGTTATATGCATGTATAGTACATAATACACTGTAGTATACTATTATGTGTAGTATATCATATACTATATAGCATACTATAGTATTGCGTATACTATATACTACAGCATATATTATATAGTATATACGATATAATATTATATGCTGTGGTATAGCATATATAGTATAATATGTACTATATTGTAGTGTATATATAGTATAATATGTACCATATATTATACTAGAGTATATGCTGTAGTATATTATATAATATGATATATGATATATGATGTATATCTAGTATATTATTCACTATAGTATATTATAGTATTTATATTATATTATATCATATACAGTATAATATTGTATAGCATACTATAATATACTTATTTTATTATAGCATATGATATAATATGCTATACTTAGTTCATATGAACTAAGTGGTGGGGGGAATGCTGAGGAGTGGTAGGGTGCAGAGAGGAGGAGTATAAAGGAGAAAGAAGAAAATATTTAAAAAAATAAAATATATGTCATACATTATTTCAAGGAAAAATTTATATTTTAAAAGTACTTCTTTTATACCTAAAATGAAGCATTTTTATTCCCCCTAGATATGGTTATCTTATACACAGGTAAACTTATGAACCCCAGTAACAAATCACGCTCTTGGAAACAATTATTCATTCGTAAATTTGACTAAGATGGGCCTGTGATCACCTTGGACATTTTCCTGGGTCTGTCTATATAGAAGTGTTTCGTTTTTATCTGTGATCTCTATCTGTGGGATGATGTTATTCTTAACTTGCTTATGGACATCTTTGTCTTATGAAATAAAATAAAATCAAAGTTGACCAGAGAGATGGAAATATGTAGAAAACAACAAGAGAGTCAGATTATCGATGTGAATCCCTGAATCCAGTTGTGGAAATAAAGACCAACTAAATAAACAAAGACCAACCAAATGAGAACAGGCAAAGGCAATCTGTTCAGACTTAGTACACAAGGAAGCCAGCTGCCATCACTAGAGTTTTGGGAGAGACTCCAAGGCAAGCATAGGAGTGAGAGAGCTTTATAGTAGACAAGAAGGAAAGCTTCAAGTGCCTCCTGATTGGAGGTTGTTGGCATGGGGAAGCTGTAGACGCACTAAGTAGAAGTGAAGTGTCCTCTGCAATTAGTTCTCTGGTTGGTTTGAAATTGGAAGTGGGGAAAAATAGGGAAGCTGCCAGTGACTCATAAGTATGACCATTTGGAACTGGTTGTTATAGGAGTTATTATTTGGTTTCCTGGACCATCAGTACAGATAACAATCTGGTGTTCTGCAAGTCTGATTTATAGTAGGCCAGCTTCCCGGGCTGGTTGCTATTGATAATGGGATGGTTCCCTGGGAAGGTCGCTGCATGTTTGGGTCAGAATTCTATTTTTATATATGGCTTGGGGCTATTGTCCTTCTATATTCAGTCTTTCACAGTCACATATGAATCAGATTTGTTAATAATGTGAATCAACACATTCCCCTTAATGCTTAATCTAGCTTGAGGTATATGGAAGTCATAAGGAAGAATTCTGACAAATATGAAACCTTCAGATATTTTCCACCCATTTTTATAACATAAAGAGATAAATTATGAACATAATCTACAATACCCAGCATAATTGGCTTCTGGCTCTTTAGTGTATCCCTGCATCAATTTATCAGCAATTTATAAGTACGCAAACACCATCTTCACTTTCTACCAACTCCTTTAACGAATGGTGTGTTTTCACCCATCGGCATGTTGCTCCTCATGTTTCTTCTTCCTGAAGTGTTCTGCATGTAGCCCCTCCCCTGCCTCAATTCATCACTATTGTTTTAAAAATTAACGCTCACATGTTCTCCATCTCTCAATTAAAGCAACTGTTCTTCAGGGAAATTTTCACTGACCTCTAAGACAACGTCAGATACCTACTACACTGTTTTATAAACCTGAACTTCTCCATTAAATACCACACTACACTTGTAATCGATAAATTAACTGTTTAATTTATTCTTAAATATCTTTTCATTCTGCTATGGATGAGGGACCTAAACTTTTTGTTATCTGCTAACCCTTTCAATTTGCCCAAAGATGGTGGTCAACATATATTCATTATATGAATGAATGTAATATTCTTCTATGTATTTTTTAAAAATAAATAGATTATATGCCTCAAAATGTTTAACTATTTACTGGACAAAAATAATTATAGTTATAATTAAATATAAATTAAATGAACTAAGTTACATAACTTAGTAAAATAACAATGTAAAGCATTACATTAGAAATATGAAAGAGCATTGAACTCAGAATTGAAGCACTTTCTAACTCTGGCCTCTCTATAACATGCACATAGAATTACTCCCTAGTAAGTCATCCGCAGTCGTGCGTATTTGTATATGAGCATAACAAAGTCACATACTCTCTTCTTCACATGTGCATATTCAATATTTAATCAAACCTTTTAAGATTATCAAATAGATCTGGAATTTGTCTTGTGGTTCTTTTATATTACATTTCATGCTTTATTTTAGAAAACTTTCTTCAATTTACTCCTGGATATTTCTCTAAAATGTTACTAAAATGCAATAATTCAAAAAAATATATTACATTGTGAGAGGAAAATGAACACCAACAGAGAGAAAGATAGGAAGGAATGAAGGGAGGAAAGAAAGAGAGACCTATAATTTCCTAAAAAATTACTTGGAATTACAGTTTACATAGAGCTAGGAAATGATCTAATTTCGTGTCTGGAGGAGCATAATATACATTCTGGTTAAGCAATTTCTTGATGGCTATTTAGTTCTGAGATTTTATATGTATAGTGCTGTTTATAAACTATAATATTTATGATATAATATTTATAATTATAATAAATGAAAATATGTAGTTTTTTAAAAGAAACAACACTCTCCAAATGGAGCCTCCTGTGCTAATCCCCAAATCAGCAAACCAAGCCTTAATATGTAACCTAATTGCAGTTTCAGCCTCTCTTAGGCTTGTGACTGTTAACCAGTTAATCCGGAGTTAACTGGTCAGCACTAGTAATCTGCTTGGTAGATCCCTGCCTTCTGGGAAAGGAAAGGTGACTTCTCCTGAAACTATCCATTCTTGGCTAGGACCTTCCTTGTCTCATTCTCGTATGCCATGTAAGTCTTCCATTTGTACAGGTCCTCAGAGTGTCTGTCTGTCTGCTAGATCAGATGCTCCACATTCAAGAGTCAGTAAATAAAGCCAATTATATCTTTGAATTAATTCAAATTTTTTATTTAAAAATATGTATTCATAAACATAATAGTTTTCATTAATATAAATCTGGGAAAATTGATGCTAATGTGAGAAAGTTACAACTTGAACATTTATACTTTTAAAAAAATAAAATGGGGAAAATCTATTTATTTGAATTGGAACTCGCACTGGTCTCGACTTTTAAGAAGTGATGCCCTGTCCAGTGGCAAAACACCATTGTTGCTTCCTGGATATCCTAGTTGTTACCATTGGCCATAGTTAAAGTAGTCCATAAGCTAACTGAAATAAAGGCCAATTAAGAGCAACAATCATAATTGATATGAAGTTATAGACTTCTCTTGACAAATTCCATGTTCTGATGAGTTAAAAAAATAGTACTTGACATTTTGCTACATGAAAGTTAATTGCTCTCCAGTTCCAATTAGAATGACATATAATTTAAAATGAGTTGCTTAATGTGTTGTTCTAAAGGAAAAAAAAGACATATAACCTGAGGTGACCATGATTTAGTAATTTGTTGCCACAATTCACACAGAGCAATCAAACTAGAAATTTCCTGCCGGATGATGATTAGAGATGTCGTTGAGGGCCACGTATTCATTTCTCTGGGGGCCAAAGTTCGGGGACCACCATGTACGTGTTCTAATGTTGACTAATATTAGCTTTGGGGGAAATTTCCTAATTAAAAGCTGATGATAATAAGCCCTAACATTTAGCCATTGATAATAATAGTGATACAAGAGTAAAGATCAAGCAAAATAAAAGAAAATGTAAAATACAATTTTATTATATTTCAGATTGATTTAGTTTTCAATGATGCTTGCCTTAGCTTAGCTAATTACAACATACATTGAAAGATAATAACACAACATTAATCAATGAGGTCTATGAAACTAAAAAGAGATTAATGTAGGCTGAAGCAGCATGAAAATAGTTAGTCTTAAACTAGACATTAAAAGATTTAAGAAAAGGCAAAAACACTGCAAGTCTTTGTGAATGAAAAGGGCAAATGGAACAAAATAATACCAGGTTGACCTTGAGAAACAATTATAAAAATTAATTACCTGAAGAAAGCTTTAAGATTTTTTATAATCTTCACAAAAAGTGGTAACACTATTCAATTTTTCTTTTATTTTGAAACTATAGATTTACAGATTTATTTTTAATTCTTCTGTTCACATAAATAGTCCATAAGCAGTAGAAAATAAAACAGATGTTAAAGTAAAAGGGCAGGCCAAGATTCAGAGAGAACAGAGGACAGAGGGAGCCTCTGGAGGCTGGTGCAAAAACACAGAGCAGGAGGTGTTAGGAATCCGTCAAGATTCAGGCCCAGCTGCCCAGGACCTGGTGGTGCAGAGAAGACAGTGGGAAGAAAGGAGCCACCATCTTTCCAGCCTGATCCTTGAAACACAGTGTCCAGGCTCTTCTCACCCCAACGGTGGCAAAAGGGAGCTGACTTGGTTAAGATAAGATGCTGCGTGAAGTGTCCTGAGGAGCTTCCCCAGAGAAAGATGCAAGTCACCGTTGTATCTTAAAGCTTGTGGATAGGAGGATGGGATGAATGCCACCAGGTCAATCTACTTACTACCTGAGCCAATCCATGGAGCCAATCTCAGTGAGCTGAAGCAAGGGCAGCCACCCCATCAGCAGAGACTGTAGGAAGACTTAGATGATGGGCAGAATGAGCGAGAACAAGAGCTGTCCACAAGCAGGCACATTCCTTTAGTGAGAGGATGGAGACCACTGGGAGCTCAATTTTTCTTGTGACCTTGATATAGCATAATATATGGCTACAATATGCCGTTTTCCCACTAAAAATCTACATATTCTTCTATTTTTTAGGTCAAAATGATTTATATATTGAGAATCTTTATCAATATTTATCTCATATCCTGAGAAACCATGAATGTTTCATAGCTATCAAACATTATTATACTTTTATAATGTTTAAAATATTGGTGATGTTTAAAAGAATAAAGTAGCCCTGCTAAGATGTGGTCAAGGAGAAAACAGATATTTTGAAATGATACAAATTTTTATGCATAATTTAATACTCTAAAGCAAAAGAGATACAAAGAAAAGTAGCATAATAAAAAATACAGGTACAAAGCTAAAAAAATTGCTAAAAATCACACCCTAGTTACAGTGGTCTAAATGAATTAATAGCAGCTGCAAAAACAATCAGAGTTCCTCCAAACCAATCCAGTAATGCTTCGTACATTTAAAAGAAACCAAGAGGAATGACTGTTTTGCTGAGTCATAGTTTTATGAAACTTTTCTCCAGTAAAGGCTAGCTCAAAATAGTAGAGCAGTGGAACAGACGGTTCAAATTCTGGTGTATATGAGGTCAGGAAACAAATGCATTATTTGTTGCTTAAATGAAAGTTAAATGGACACACCAAAAATGTCCATAAGAAAGCTGCTTACAGAAAGTAACAGCTTGTCCCAGACTCAACCGTACTGTAGTTTATTTCCATTGCTGATAGGCCAATCCTTTGCCTTTTAATCCATCTTGAAGTCGAGGTGCTATACAAAAAGCCACCCAGGTCGTTAGTGTCACTCCCTTCTTTTCACAAAACAGTCTTGAGATACTGCATTATTGCTAGAATGAACTAGACACCATTAGACTATTGGCCATTTCTTGTTTACTTTCATGTGCCACATAAATTAAAAATATGAATTTCTACATGGAAATCTAATTAAAAGCATTCATCAAGGAAACCGAAGAGTGAAACCACTTTCATAAGATTTATCTCAAGATTGCAGCTTTTGATAGAAGTTCATGCTCTACATGCGGTTCTGGGAGTTTAAAAACATACGATTGATTTGTATGTACGGTATGGGAAATATAAAAACATGACTGAAAATCTAGACAGACAAAATGTTTCCCTTGAAAGTTATAGAAAAGTTTCTCTTTTCCTGTCTATGAAGATCTTTAAACTCCATTTTCTCTACCCGTGTATTTTTGCTTTCCTACATGTGGCTTCACAGTATGCTTGTTAGTGTAGAAAGATGTCTTTGATAAACCCTTTTAGGGGTGTGAAGGGAGAGTCCTTAATTAAGAACCAAATATAAACAGCCTGCCTGTCAATATTTGAGGTGCACTATTCAGAATAGCTCATAATTAGGTCCCTAGAGAACATGAAGCATTATGCCATTATCTGCCTAGAACATTATGCTCACCTAATTTTTTCTGTCCACTTTCAATATTTTTATTACTTTGCACAATGTAGAATTGAACTTTTAACATTATCACATCTGTCTAAACCTTTGCCTTTTTCTTTGCCCTCTTCCAAGTCTCCTCCTGTGAACAAATTTATAATCCTCTCCAATTATTAAATGAACAACTCTCATCTAGTTTGCTGGATTAAAAAGAAAGCTGATACGCCTCAGTGTAAAACACTTACTAGTTTTCCTAGCAAATTTTGGTCTCATTTAATATTGGTTAAACACACAATCCTTTGTTAAAGTAATGTGTAGACTAGGCCCAAAATGAACTGATTATGTTTTAAAGCAGTTTAGTGTTAGGAATTCAAAAGCTAAGCTATATAGGATGAAATCATCATTTAATCTGAATATATTGTTGCTAGTGGGTTTTTTTTTAATCATATGGGTGTCACTGCCAATCTAATGCTTGAAAATGTTATTGCTTCTGGGAACAACACTATAAATGACAACTGAGAACTCCAACTTCTGAAGCCATTACTGTAAGACAGTTTTGCTAGTTCAGCAGAGCTTTCAAAATATGCTCTTATTAGACCAGTGCTGCATTTGTTTAGATCAGAGGCTTGTGAATAGTGGCTGGGATGACCCTTCTGTGGCTAGCAGACTTCTGTGATAGACTATAAATCCAAAAGCCATCAAGGGTTGGTTTAAAACACACACGAATAATAGACCACTTAATGTGAGCACATCACCCATATCCATATTACTTAACACTATTTCCCAGTGTCTACTGTATTTACCATGAGGATGGTTTTTGTGAGATAGATAACAAATTGTCTTCAGAAAGCTTGTACTTAAATACAGGGTATACATTTGCTTGCTTCCCATTTTATGGTTAAGAAACCCATTGAGCTCCCATCTGTTTTAATCTTTTTGAACTCTGTATAATATTTCTTCCAGCTACTAATTTCCACTTCCAGCTAATAACTGTCCTCTCTTCTCTCTCTCTCTCTCTCTGTCTGTCTCTCCCCCCTTTCCCTATTTCTCTGTTATTTGGCTAACAAACCTCTAGACCTTCCTTTCTGTTTTCTTCTTCCAACCCAATTATTTAATTTCTGTGCATGACTGTGTCCTATGACCATTCTATTGCTATATCTTAAGTCAATATCATAATTCCCACATTGCTGATTTCATGTGAGAGCATATTTTCCTAATGTTTTCACTTCCTAATATGAATCATCATCCTTAGAATACTTCCTAAATTCTAGTTATATATTCCCAAATCTCATGTGATAACCTGTCTGATATTATTTAATAGGATCCTATTCTCTTGTCAAATGGGGGAAAACCTGAGGTCATCTTTATATTCCATTTCCCTTGGCCTCTGTGCAAAATATTAGGCACATTTTGCTAAGTTTATCTTTCTAACAGTGCCTACATTTTCTCTGCTGCATTCACTCTGGTATGTTTCTCCATTTGGTGGCCAGTATAGGTACTGAGATCTTCAAAGACTGATACGGAGAAAATAAATGCAGTGCGATGTTTGCTGGGTCTGTGAATTTTTTTTTGTGGGAGAGATTATACACACTATATTTAGATGTACATTTTGAATTTTAGATGTAAATTTACGTGAGATTTAACTTCCATAAAGAAGACTTTACCTTTGCATTGTTTAAGACTCTTAATTTGAAGAAATGCACTTGAAAAGGTGTGAATAGCCCATTCTTCTCCTGTGGTTACCCCATACACATATGCTATTAAATTCCAGTTCAACTCTTCCCCCTTTCTCTCTAAAGGAATTGATGAGTACTGCCATTCTGGTAAATTCTGATTATTGCTGCTCATTTATCAGTTTTAGAATGTGTTTGACAAAGAGTGCAGCCAAACTTCTTAGTTGTCACACTCCTTAGTTGTCATAAAACAAAGTAATGGTTTGACATGGACAACATTGATGCATACGTCAGCACCTTCTTTCCTTAATATTCTGACTCCTGTTTCTTCCACAGTCATAACATTACATGGCCAGCATTGTTATTCCTGAAGTACTTCTTTCTCCCAACTACTCTAGAATCAGTAATGTTTTCAACAAACTACATTCACTGCCACTTGCCAGCTGATAGTTTACTTCTTTATATTGTGGCTACTAGAATACTTAGAAGGACTTGCTACCACATCTCAAGCCAATATATAAAAGGTGATGGTTGTTAATTAATTATTTTTCATTGGATTTCCTTCTGTACAAATTAAAATATTTAACTCATACATAAATGAGCCTGTGTCAGTTTGGGAATAATTGACATACATATTCAATTTTTTAAAAGATTTTATTTATTTATTTCTTAGAGAAGGAAGGGAGGGAGAAAGAGAGAGAGAGAGAGAAACATCAATATTCAGTTGCTGGGGGTCATGGCCTGCAACCCAGGCATGTGCCCTGGCTGGGAATCGAACCTGCGACACTTTGGTTTGCAGCCCGCGCTCAATCCACTGAGCTACGCCAGCCAAGGCTCATATTCAATTTTTTTCATTTCATATATGTGTATATATATATATAGAGAGAGAGAGAGTTAGTTATCTAGTTATTCTGTCTCCTGACAATAAACTCAAAGAGTAGAAAACATGGCCACTTGTCCAAAGTTGAGCTTAAAAATGACCCTTATCTTAATTGATATCATCGTCTAGTGGGGAATAGTAATACTTACCAAATGCAAATTTAACAAGTTCCTATGTCAGAGAAGCTCATAGTACAATGAAACCTCTTTTAAGGAAAATTGACCAAGTCAAGGAAGACAGGAAAGACTTTCCTGAAAAGCTGAGGCCATGCAACCAATAGTGTAGATGTGTGTATTTTGCTCTAGATGAAGAAGAAAGGCAGCTCTCTTGAGAATGTGTTGCAGAGGGAAAGACTGAATGGATGCAGATAGATGAGATAGCAGGCTACGTGCTATGTCTAACTGCGAAATGACAATAGGGTGGCACTGAGGGAGGGTGGTTTTGGTGATGTTGAGGAATGGTTGAGTTTGAAGGTGATCTTGGAGTTCAGGTAGCAGGGACTGTGTGATTGGCCAGGGCACTGATGGAGAATTACTTCTCATTGCCCTTCACTCAAGTCTTTAGGAGTTAATAAATCATTGTATTTTCTCTTCTGACTAATTCTCCCCCCTTACTGTTCTCCATACCAATCAAGCCATTTAAAGGTTTATGTTCAACTGTGATTTTTGTTTCTTGGTATTTTCATTTCTCATTAAGCCTAGTGTGTCTGACTCTTGGCGATCACTCAGTGTTCACTTGAAATGAATTTAATGTTACTTTGATTTTCATCAGAATGTTGTTAAACATTACTACTGGCCAAAGAGCACAACTGGAAAGAAACAGGAGAATAATTACCCTTTCATCTTGAATTCTGTGGCTTATGGCACAAATATAGATGAGTGGAGGCTGTTATTATAAACATGTATTTTCATAACAACCTAAGTCCCTCGGACAGGATGTAGCCTAAGGACATTCAGCAAATTAACTGCAGTCATTAGAGGGTCTGACCATTTGAACCAATTAATTCTTGTGTTGTCACATCAAACCACAAGACAGAGAAAAGATTCTTGAGCTATTTAAAAAAATGCCTTCAAAATTCATTATATGTGGAATCTAAACAATCAAAATAAACAAACAGAAACAAGCTCATAGATACAAAGAATATTTTGATTGTTACCAGATGGGGGTTTGGGAGCAAAGGTGGAAAGGTGAAGGGATTAAGATGTGCAGAGTGCCAATTATAAAATATCACAGGGATGTAAAATGCAGCATAGGGAATATAGTCAATAATGTTGTAATAAGTATGTATGGTGTCAGATGTGTACTGGATTTATCAGGGTGATCATTTTGTTAAGTTGTATAAATGTCTAATCACAATGGTGTACACCTGAAACTAATATAATATTGTATGTTAACTTTAACTGAAAATAAAAAAAGGTTTTTAATCCTATTATTTTCTTTCTTTTCTAAAGGGATAATAGAAGATACTAATAGGTTTTGGTAGACTTCACAATCTTGTAAATACTTTAATTTTTCCCCAGTAATGCAACATCCTCAACTTAGTTGAATTTTTTTCTTTTTCTTTTCACAGTTTCTAACTTTAAGCACTCAGACATTCATGGAGAAAAGGAGCAGTGAGGAGGATGTGACGGATGGTGTTTCACACATGTTGGAGTCAGGCTGACCCAAGGATGATGTCCTGGACTTGCCGACTACGAACTGTTTAAAACTGAAAACACCATTTCAACACTTCAGTTTTCTCCTCTCCAAAATGCAGAGCACATCTGCCTTGACATATTATTAAGATTACAGGTAATTTATTATAATATAGTTAGCAAAATTGCAGCTAAAAGAAAGTGCTCAAGGTGTGCTTGGTTTTCGTCTATTTGTCTTCTTAAGGAGCTCCTCTAGTTTGGAAATCCCTCCTAGTTTTATTGCCATTTTAAAGCAACTTTAACCATATATGTATATGATGAAAGATCCCACTTTAGCAGCTGTCTTCATTTTAAGCACAACTAATTGCAAAAGATCATGAATAATATTGCTAGTCGGAAGGCAGTATATCCACGCTGCTGTGCGTATGCCCCAGTGCTGGAATGACGTTTATGCACCCTGTGCAGGGAAGACAGCTGTGGAGACGGCTGAAAGAATTCTCTTTAAGTTAGTGTTTCCATTTAAGGCAAGTTAATTATTCCCAAGGCTTAAGTAGGTTGAAAATTTACTTTTTAAATAAATTTTGAATACAGAAACAAATGTACCTAAGTTCTTTGACATTTTCTATTTTGAAAGATCATTCTATACATATTCACACTTTTTTATACTGAGAACATTTGATTGAATAAATGATCAGAATGAGTTTCAGAAATAAAAAGGAGACTGGTATCGTTAATAACGATAATTGGGATTCAATTCCAAAATGATTCTTGTTCAGTTAGAATACTGTAGTTTCTTTCTTGTTAAAAAAAAAAGAGGGAGAAATAGGACAAATCGAGTCACTTTGCTAAGCCACATCGCCAAACCAAAACTTAATAGCATTATTAAGTGTAGTGTCAGCATCTCCCAGGAGAGGAGTTTTCAACCAAATAGTTTGGAATTTCCTGATTAATACTAGATGACCTGGCCTAAAAAAAAATCCTTTCATTTCTTTTACTAATAACTCCCCCGCCACATCCTTTTCCCTTTAAAAACCTTTTAGTTTGTACAACCTCTCAAGAGGTTTTTTACGGGCTAGATCATGAATGGTTTCATAAAGCCAATTAGATCGTCAAATTTACCCTGTTACATTTTGTTCTTTAACTTTTTTTCCTCTTCAGTAAAAAGAATAACGTTTTATGTTGACAAGGTTAGGCATTCAGTAATTGTTATTTCTCACTGACTGATCCTATAAGCAACATTTTTTGTTGTTTTCAGTTCATTATTTCAGTGTATAAATCATCATTATCAATATATAATTTAGGTAATGTTAATGCACTCGTTATAATTGTAGAGTGTGAATTGTTCTGACAAATGCATTTGATAAAAACCACTTAACCATTGTGAAATGCTGACATAAAAAGTTGACATAATAAGTTAAAAAGCATAGCTATTCTTTATTATCTCAAAAAAATGCTTGCTGTCTCTCCTGTTGGCCTTGTTTGTTTAGGTTAACACTGTCATAACAATGAAGATACAAATATTCCCATCACAACAGAAAGTTCCTTTTGCAATTAATCTCTCATATCTTCTGTTTCAAACAACCACACATCTGTTCTCCATCCATGTAGAATAACTTTGATTATTCTAAAATGTCACATAAATGGAATAAAGCAGAATGTATGACTTTATATATGGATTCTTTGACCCAGTTTAATGCAACTAAGATTCATCAATGTTGTTGAGTGAATCTATTGCTTGTTTTCTTTCATTGCTTAGTAATATCACATATTATAAATATATGGAAATTTGTTTCTTCATTTATTAGTTGATGGACATTTGGCTTCATATCCCCACTTTGGGGCTATTAATTATAAACACCTACATCCAAGATGAAGAGTGATTATTTTAGTATTTTCTTTTGTCTGTTCCAAGTTTTTCTGGATACAAGCACATGTCAGAGACCCTTTGGAAGAATAGATTCTAATTTTGAATGTACATGTACCATTTTGAATAATTTTTCATACAGACTGTGATAAAATATTGATAATATATATAACTGAAAAAATACTTGATTTCAGAACATATAGTATTGGGGTTCAGAATGAGTCCCCCTAAGCTGTGCCTCTGTGGCGGCATATTGTTTTGAGCTGAAGGCAACTTTAGCTGTGAGTTCAAGAGAAACTACTTCTGCCCTCACCCAAAGGGCAAACTATTAATTACTAAGCATGTTCTGTCCCTGAAATGAACTTCTGAAGCCCCAAGGACATTATCTCATCCCTAGTTCAGAATGTCATACATACCCATTCTCCTTTCTATCTTTGAACTTCTTGCACATTAAAGTCTCTCTCTCATGTATACAGGGTTCACTATATATACATATATTATGAACCTTTTATATATGTAAACTTTGGTTATTTTTCTCTTGCTTATCTTTCATGTTTATTTGATTAGACAAGCCAAAAGAAAATTAATGGCATAGGGAAGTTTTTTTTTCTCCCCCCACAATAGGAGATCCTTATAACTCAATAATAAGGAGCCAATAAACCAAATGCATAATGTACCATTATATATTTTTAGTGCCTTTCAAAGACCAGAAGTTCCTTGTGTGTGTGTGTCACCTGTCATGTTCGTTTGCTTATGTCAATGTACCTAAAATCTTCTCCTATATAGTATTCTAGACATTATATGATTTTAGTGTTTATATTTATTTCTGTGAACAGTTTAAAATTATTTTATATATTATGTAAGGTAATACTTGATATTTATTTTTCTGTACAGATAGTAATTTGTTCCAGTGACCTTGTTGAAAACACTTACCTTGGCATGCCTCTGAATTTTCAATTGACCATCTATTATGGGCCTGTTTCTGGATACTTTACCCACTTCTGTTTATGTATATCCATGCTCATGCCCAAAACATGCTGTCTTGAGTACTGGAATTTCATTACAAGTTTTGAAATTGAGTAGTGTTATCATTTTGACTTTTTCCTTTTTTTACTTCTAAAAGTTTTTTTTGTATAAATTTTACACATAAAATACATAATCGTTTTCTCAATCTTAAAAATATTTTATTTTAGAGAACAACTTCTGGTCATTGTCATGATAACTACAAGGAAACTCTCCCCACCAAAACAACCATAGCTAAATATGAATATAATAGAAACAAATTGAAGTCTGAGGGATGCTCTATAGATGGCCATACAGGAAATGAAGAAATGTTTAATCAGGAAAATCTACTAAATGTGGATGAAATCAGTGTCTGTGTCCTTTGTGCCAAGACCCGTCCCCTTCCTTCACAGAGCTGCATGATAAACCTTCACTCAAGAGTCAATGCAAGAAAAAAAAGGTTCACTCTCCATCCAGGTTTCACTCTACGGTACACAACCCCGCTAAGAAAGCCAGGCCATAAAACTCCTCATCCACCACTAGCTTTGAATTTCAGAGCCTCTATCCCCTGTAAGAACAGCCGAGAACTCTGGGGTTCATTTTGTCCAGCCAGCTCCCACTTTGCAAGCAGAAGCTCTACCCCAGGACTTATAATAATAAAGAAGTGCCAACTGCCCTCTCACCTCACCCCAGTTGTGGAATGGAGGTCTCATGCCAGAAAAGAAAAGCCAAGCCAGTGGCTACCCCCATTCAGTCCTCTTCACATAAACCAAGAATGCCACTCCACGAAAAGCAAGCTACCATCCTCATGCTCCACTCTGGATTAGTGACACAGAGATTTTGCCCAGGAAGAGAGGGGATATAAGAACCATGTGCTCTTAAATTGCTTTTATTGGAACTGACTTTATTCAGAACAGACAATGGAGAAATCCGCACGTAAGGGTACTGTTGAAAACAATAGGGGTTTTGTTAATTAACAATTGAAAGAAGGTCATGACTACATGAGAGGAACAAGCTAAACCAAAGCCCATCTAGAAGCATAACATAAACAAGCACAGAAGGTGACAGATAAAAAAGCGCTTTCTGGGAGTCTGTGGAAGCAAGGGGGCCACATACTAACCCTGAAAAGCTCAGGGGAGGCCTGCATGGCAGCCTTACAAACTCAGAGACCTACAGCAACCACATAGTGTGGTCTGAAATTTAAACTTTCTAACTAAAAGCAGGTTGTGGTGAGCAGTCAATACCTAGGCTGGAATCTTTCCTGACAAAAGTCAATCTTTACCTTAATTGAGCCTGTCTATTGACTTTTTGAACTACAATAACATACTTTTGGAATGATAAATGTCCTTTTTACAGACCTCTCAAAGCGTAAACACCCACCAGAGCGGAGACCAGAGATCCCCTCATTGTTATTGTCGTCATGTTCATTGCTGACTGTTAACGACCCTGTACCCACCCACCAGTAAAGAAGTATGAGTGTGTGCCTATCATTTTACTTTTTATCTGTTCCCAGAGGTTCCTCTCCCCTGCCTTTGCTTCCTCCTGCCTCCCTCATGTAATACCAATGCATTTCATGTAACCCACTTATGTCTTCTCTTTTGATTGTAGTGTATAAAATAAGTTACAAAACCGCCACTTTCCTGCAGCATCATTGTTACGGGGGATCTGGTGAATGGGGAGGGACAGCTGAGGCAGCACGGGAGCCTGCCCAGGCTCCGGAAAGGGCGTGGTCAGGAAGGGCCAGAGGCGGTGGGACCGAAACTGCAGCCGGAGCACAACAGGTTTCCGTACCCCTGGGTACAGTGTGAACAAACTGGTGCATGACGCCCCACCCCAGGCAGAGATAACGTGCACAGCTAGAAAACTCTGTGCCCCCTTCTGGGGCATGGTGGCGGGGGGGGGGGACCAGACCTGTCAGTGTAGCCGAGATTGGCTGGAAAATCGGGATGTTTCTGGCGCGCATTGGATTTTGGGCCCAGATTTTTTAACAGAGAGAGGACAGGGACTCAGCCTCTTTTCCCTTCTGGTTCTTCTAGCTTGTCCAGTTGGAGAACCGTTCCTAGGCCAGTGGGCCCTAGAGACCAGGTGGTCTGGCAGTGTTCCCAGGCCCCCACTCCTGGCCTGAGAAGCGTGAGAGACTGGCACTGCGTTGGTGGGTGGTCCTGCTTGCCTGGTAGCAAGGGTGCACTGGCAAGCCTGTGGCCAGAGGGACAGGGCAAAGGTGCTGGGCCAGCGGGCAGGAGTG
Organism: Phyllostomus discolor; assembly: GCF_004126475.2. Lineage (NCBI taxonomy): Eukaryota > Metazoa > Chordata > Mammalia > Chiroptera > Phyllostomidae > Phyllostomus > Phyllostomus discolor. The sequence continues at coordinate 16,032,862 of NC_040913.2, forward strand.
GCAGAAAGGGAACCATGCAGCAGGTGGACTGCGGTGAGCGCACAGACTCCAGAAAGTGCCTGAACCTGGTCTGCGACTAGGAATCAGCTAAAGCCACCTGGATGATCAAAGCATGGAATTTTACACGGGAAAAGGAATTCCCAGCACTGCTTTGAACTAATCCAGCAAAGGGTGCCAGGGTCACTCTCCGTGAGTATTGAAGGTACATGTACAATGTGTGGCTGGTACGTCTCTCTTTTTCACCGTGCTTCATATATTACTTTATAATCTTTCATTATTTTCATCTTAGTGTCAATCTGCTAAAATCTGGATTTTTCCTAAGATGTAGTCCACATTATTAATTTTCTTAAAAGGATTTTCTGATTTTGTTCATCCCATGTATGTAGCGAATCTAATGTCAGAGAATCTAGTGTTTCAGAGATCTACACCTTGATATAATTCATCCATGTCATAGCATCTGCAGCTCTCTCAGCCACAGTTCTTCCGCCTTCGCGGCTGCTCTCACACACCTCTGGAGGCATGCAGATGCTTGCTGCTCTTATGCAGAATGACAACACCATTTCCATGTTGTGAGAAAGCTCTTTCCATGAGTGCCATTCTATTTCCCTTCAGCAGGACATGAGAGGAAAAGAAGCACCCGCCACTAAACTAATCTGGGTATTTCCAAAAGTGCCCTTTTTACTGCCCCCTCTTCCCTTTGTCTTTCCTGTGGTCTCGTATCATCAGAAAGAGGGGTTCACTGATTTCAAAGGAATATACTTCTTATTTCATACTCTAGGCTTTTCCTACCTTTTGCATACTTTGAAACTCCATGATCCAAATTGACCAAGTGTACCTCCAATTATGTAAAAGGAGCCATTGGAATTTAGAAAATCGATTTTCCTTGGTTACCGCTTGCGTTACCTTCCGTTTCCTTGGTTTCCGCTGCACAACCTAAATTTTACTAGTTTAAAACAAGCCCCATTTATTATTTGTGAATGATTCCGCCGGTTAATTGGGTGCAGCTGGGCAATTCTTCAGCTTCATGTGATGTCTAATGAGGCTGCAGTCATCTGAAGGTTCAACTGCGCGGGAGTGTTCAAAATGACTTCTGCACATGGGTGGCTGGAGATGTTAGCCATTAGCGTGGAACTGAGAGCTGTTGACCGGGAATCTTTGTTCTCCCCATGGTCTCTCCATGCAGCTGCTAATTTCTGGAGCCCTAGTCTCGGAGGTTAAGTAGTATCGCTCTTTCCAAATTCTCTTAATCAAAGCAAATTACAGAGAAAGGCCAGACTCATGGGGAGTGAAAAGATATATTCTTGATGGGGAAATGGCAAATAATTTGTTTCCATCTTTAATTTCAAAGTCTTCCTTGATAAAACCTAATTCCAAAGACTACTGAGTCACTCAGGACCATCCCAAAATCAAATCTGATTGTCAATACTCAGCACTAATTTTCTTGTTCTAATGTTTTTTTTTTTGAGAACTTCTAAATCTTTAATTCAGTGTGTTTGCCTCCAGATTTAAGAGTAATAAACATATCTGTTTCATCTTCAAACATATACACCGATCAGGAAAAAAAAAATTAAAATCAGGAGTGCACTTTTGACATCAGAAATTTAACGCTGTTAAAATTAAATTAGAAGAGATACAACTATTCTGGGACTCCCTGAAACTGGTAATTTCCTAGTATCATAAATGGTTGTTTGTGATGAAGTCCCACTGACAATCATGCATAATGATTTGCGATATTCCTACGAATTTCATACTCAATGGGGAATGTTGTAAGCAAGAAGAACAACATGTTTCCCATCTGTTCTTTGCAAACGTTCGGGGAAAGACTCTTGTAAAGAAGCCCTAATCAACGGATAAACAGAAGTGGCATTTTAAAATCACGATTGGAATATTTTCTGATATTACTTTATTGGAATGATAAAAATTAATTACTTTCAGAACGACTTACTGTATATATCATTGCTACACTTCAACTACTGTAGATTTACATGAGAGCATTAACAGATCAGGAAAATTCTAAACTACATTATGCATTTCTAATACTTTTGCAATAATTTCTTAGGTCCCTATTTATGCTGTGGTTTCAAGAATTTTATGAGAATAAAATACAGTATGCATCTTTTTGGGATTGACTATTTTTATTCAGCACAATTCTCTGAAGAGTCATAAATATTAGTGTGCATATTCATAGTTCCTTCTTATTACTGAGTACTATTCTATTACATGGATGTACCACAGTTTGTTTAGTGACCCATCTATTCAAAGGCAACTTGGAAAATTATAGTTTTTGGTTTTATTGAATAAAAATTCTGTGAGTATTCATGTACAGATATTTTGTGAACGTAAGTTTTTATGGTTTTGGAATAACCCTGAGTGCAATTGCTGTGGAATGTGGTGGTTGCATGCTTACATTTTAAAAGAAATTGCTAAATTATTTTTAGCAGCAGGTTTTACATTAAATTATCCTTGAAAAATTGGATGTGAAAACTTTTTTGTATGTCAAAAATTGAATTTGCAGATAAATGTAATGAGAATTCTTGAAGCTTTTTTAACTTTTTAAATAAACTTTTTGCTGCATTATGTCATTGTAAAAATATTTTGCTAAGAAATAATTATGCCATACAATAAAGTCTTTATACACCAAACAAAATGGGTTCTTGAAGCTCAATCAATAACATTACCATCATTTCCTTATTTTTAATGACTTCAATTAAAAAGTAACAACAAAAATAGCCCCTGCCATAATCAGGATGACTTTGACAAGTGAAGAGAGGTAAAACAATTTATAAGATGCAAAAAGTAGTCATATGCAAATAATATATTAAAGCTTTAATTGTAACTGGGATAAGTTCAAGAAAATAAATGATGGTACATTCAATTTTTACAAGAATATTACAGGTTCTATACAGCTAATGACACATCAAGAAGAATACAAAAATGCAAGTTTAAGTATGAAGGCATTATACATGGTAAATTAAAATGCAGTCAAGGAATTAGGGTCAATCTAGAATAATTATCAATTTGATTTTCTTTGTAAATTACTTAATAATGTTTCCAATTTTTACTGTATGGCTCTGCAGTCATAATAAATTAACCCATGTAACAAAGTTCATTTAAACTTAAAATGGGAGCTGTCACTAAATAGAAAATAGGTAAATGACACAGTGATATATAACAATATCATTCTTTGAAAAATACTTTAAAAGAATATTTCTAGGGAATATAAACATATTTATCTGGAGATGCATTATGTAGTGCTTAGTTTTAGAATGTAACTTCAAGGAACCCAAAGATAGCAATATATACTGATATTTGCCTTAATATTGGCCTAAATGCCATTAACACTCATAAATATATGTGTACACACATATTTACACACAGAAGCAAATACCCATATTCACAGACCTATATATACACATTAGCTACTTTTAGCTGTAATAGATGTTCTCTTTCATATATTGTCTAGGGTTTGTGTCAAAAAGCAGGCACTTATTACATAAAGTAACTAAAGCAGGCAGAAGAGAATTTTGCATTAGTTTCCCACATTCCAGCCTTCCACAGAGCAACACAGTGAGGGCTAGAGGACTCTTTGTTCCTACGTGAAGTTTATCCCCCGAATTTTCAGATTCAGACTTTCTTAAGGGCTGCTGGCATATCTACCTGTCTCCTCTCTGGATATATATAGAGAAAAATCCTCTATTTCTATAATGCAAACAAGTTATCTTTGGGGAGTGTTAGGGGTGGCCCCTAGGTCTTTACAAACTGAAGGGTAAACAAATGGTTCCAAAGGGTAGGTGGGGAGATATTTCCTATTTTTATCATGGCTTGTCAAGTTCCTTTGCCCAGACTGTATAGAACATTCAGGAACACCTAGAAACACACACACACACACACACACACACACACACACACATTTCTCCCAAAATATTCACTCTTTAGTGTTGCCTGGTTCTGGCCCCTGGCAAATTTTCCCAAGTATATCCAATCTGTCTACCACTCTGATGAATATAATCCACACTGTCTGGTACCACATCTGTTCGACTCATCATATATAACTCTTATTTAGGGACAAGTATGGCCATGAATCAAATTAGAAAGCTTCTGCACAGCTAAAAGGAAATTGCCAAAATGAAAAGGGAGCTGACTGTATGGGAGAACGTATATTTGCCAATGATGCATCAGACAAGGGGTTGATCACCAAAAATATATAAATAACTCATATTACTCAATACCAGGATGACAAAAAATCCAATTGAAAAATGGGCAAAGGACCTGAACAGACACTTCTCCAAGGAGGACATATAGATGGCCTGTAGACATATGAATAAATGCTCAACATCACTAGCCATAACAGAGAGGCAAATTGATACCACAAGGAGATATCACCTCACACCAGTCAGAATCACTATCATTAATAAATCAACAAACAAGAAGTGCTGACGAGGGTGTGAAGAAAACTGAACCCTAGTGCTCTGTTGGTGGGAATGCAGACTGGTGCAGTCACAGTAGAAAACAGTATGGAATTTCCTCAGACAACTAAAACTGGAACTGCCTTTTGACCTGGTGATTCTACTGCTGGGAATATAGCCTAAGAAGCCCAAATCACCTAATTCAAAAGAACTTATGCACCCTTATGTTCATAGAAGCATTAGAAACAGCCTAAGTGCTCATCAGTAAATGAGACAATCAAAAACATGTGGTACATTTCCACAATGGAATACTATGCAGGAGAAAGAAAGAAGGGACTCCTATATTTCACCCCAGTATGGATGGAAGTGGAAAGCATTATGCTAAGTGAAATAAGCAGGGCAGTGAAAGACAAATACCATATGAGCTCACGTATAAGAGGAACCTAATGAATAAAAATACACTAATAAGCAAAATAGAACTAGAGGCATGGAGACATGGAACAGATTGAAAGCAACCAGAGGGGAAGGAGGAGGGGATAAAGGTGGAAAGAAGGGGAAAGGTCTAGGCAAACAGCATGTATGAATGACCCATGGCCATGCACAACAGTGTGGAGATTGATGGTGGGAGAAGTGGGTGGGCTGGGCAGAGGAGGGCAAAGGGGGAAAAACTGGGATAATTGTAATTGAATAAAAATTAAAAAATTTTAAAAACCAAAAAAATGTAAAACCCATTTGAAGAAAAATGTTATTGAATGATAAGATACTGGTTTTTAATAACAAAGTTGAAGAAAAGTATTTTCCATAATGGGCAGCACAGGAAAAAATACTTAAACAATAGAAAGCTATTATTAGTTTTGGATTTGCAGCATTTTCTTTTACATTTAAAAACATGTCATTCAGTATGTCAATAACGCTTTGTTGACTTTTTGAATCTATGCAAAATATGTAGAAAATATTCTTTGCTATTTCTAATAATTGATCTTGAAATGTTATTTGCCCAACTGAATCAATAAAATAGCTAAGAAATATTTCTATAACTTATACTATTTTTTAAAGTAGTGTCCTATACTGACTATGTATTTTGGTGCCCTCCCTACATCTGTCATCATGCATTTATCATTGTTTTATGTTATTGCATATTTTTTTAAAATATGGACTTCCATTAGTTTTCATTATGCATGATTTTCTATTCCATGCTGTATTTAAAATAACAGAACCCAAGAGGGTTATGTTGCTGCACTCGGACAACTGTTATGAGTAATGCCAGCCCACGGACCTTTAAAGACCTCCTCAATGTCCTGTATCCAACATACTAGATAAGGTTTATTCTCTTATCATTACAGAAAACCACCAATCCACTTTGCAGCAATAAAATGGATATACTGTTTTGAAAGTTTATCATTTAATAAAATTTTTTGAAATCAATTAAAGTTAATTTCAATTTTTAAACAAATAGAAAAGTGTTAACATACCACAATGGAGACAAATGAGAGTGATAGCTTTGTTAATAGGGTACATCTGTGTCCCAGAGTATCATGAAGTATTGTATAAAAAGCTTTGTCAAAACATTGTCATAAATAAGAGAAATGCAATTATGTTGAAAACATAAATTTCCATGTTGTTGTACAGCTTTAATTACCTGGAACACTCTCTCCACAATTGTCATCTGGCATATTTTTACTCATCTTTAACAGTCAACACATCTTTCACAGTGTAAAACTTTTTATGATTATACCAAGTGGCTCTTTCCACACCCCTTATACAGCTGAAGACCTGTACCGATGACTTTTGTACCTCTAGGTACAGAATGAAAGCAATTATGAGTTCATGAAAGAGATGAATAGGATAATGGTTACTTTGTTTTATAATATTTTCTTATTGTACATGGAAACTTTCATAAGGAGAGTAAAATTAAAAACAAGCAAATTTTTAAAACAGGTAAAATGAATGTGAGCAAAACAGTAATATCCAATAAAAGCAACACAAATGACTGATGATCTAAACTGCAAAAGTCCTGAGTTAGATGCATAGCATACAGTAATTTAGTGATCTCTCTGCCAAATCCCTTTTCCTCAGTCCAGACTTAATGCTTAGTCTCAGGTCCTGCAACAGTCTTTTCCTATTTTCATCCTAACATGCATGACAAAGTATTGTAATTTTTTCTACTTGTTTCCCATATTCCAAGGACCATCTTTAAAAGATGACACATTTCTAACTTATGGTTATATATGTTTATGTCTAGCATAAATCTCTGAATATTTTATATTCACAATTAATAGTGAATGACTGAAAAAATAAATTATCGCATGGCTATGCATTCACTAAGTAGTAATGTCCTTGTAGAGCCATCTTGCCACAGTGATTTTTATGAAACTTCCCATTTTGAAAAGATCAGAAGATAATAAATTCTAAAAATTTTGTGTTTTAAATCATCTTAAATACTCTGTCAAATTGCCTAGGTTTTGTAATTTTCATCCTATCTAATATATTACATGAATTTTGGGTCTACCACAAAATCATTTGAGTGTTATAGAACATGCGTTGTGTGTGGAGGGGAAGAATAAGAACAGCCTTTTTTAACTATTGAGAAATTTATGACTCTTTATTGATTTTTTTTCTGTTAGTTTTAACATGAATATTGGAAATTTTATCACTTGATAATTTTTCTTTGTTTTAGTAACCAGGTTGTTAATGTAAAATCATTGCCTCAATTGTAAATATTATAAATAAATGTGGGCTGTGGAATTTTTACTGATGTATTTTTATTTTCTTAACCATGCAATCTTTCAACCCATAAGTATGCTTCTGATTTTTACTTTTTTTATTGTATGTGTTTTTCTATGCCACATTAGATCACCTGGTAGACCAAATTTGTCATTTGAAGGTAGGTGTGGGAGTGATCTTGCAACAATGTTCTGTCCAAAACTGACATCCCCAAGTTGAAGTACAATGTATTCTTTCATACAGCTATCCTCTGTACCAGCATACATAGAAACACTTCCTTTTTGGTTCTTCTGTTTTATGATCCAAGCTTCTTCATTTCTGTCAAATGTGAGGCATTCCCAGGTTCCTTGCTCAGTGTTTAATTCATCAGAAAACCGTTTGCTATGCTGGCTCATTAGCTGCATAAAAAAACGTGGGTGAGTTTGCCAAAGGTAAATGCGCTTAGTCATCTTACAGACATCTCTGTCCCTGTATCTGGATTAAGTGTGGGGGCCTGTTTCACTTTTTAGGACCTGGCATAGAAAGTCACATATTGTTTCTACTACGTTCTATTCATTAAAGAGAAGTTACGATGGCTCAGCCAAGTTGAAAAACCAAGGACATAAATTCCATGTCTTCACAACAATGTGGCAGGGCCAGGAACAGCATATGCTCTTGAGTGTATTAATTATTTAAATTATTTTATTGTTGTTCAAGTACAGTTGTCTGCATTTAACCCGCACCACTCCACTGAATGAGTTGTTGCAGTCATTTCTGAAATCTGAACTTGTCATAGTACCCTCTCTCAATACACGTACGAAAAAGACATTTCATGTTCTTCCACCATGCAAAATACACTCTCTCCAAACCCATTCAAGTCTTATCTGGTGACACCTTTAGGCTTAGCTGAGAGGTTTAAGGGCCTTGTTATTTAAGTCAGATCCAAGTATGGATGAATCTTCCCAGCACAATGCTGTGGCTTTTCTCCTTGAGTACCATTTTCTCACTTGGAAGATGTATGCTTTAAAGACTTATGTATTTTTACAGACACAATCAACATACACTGGTGGAACAGACATAAGAAAACTGCTTTAGATACTCCCTTCAGAAAAGGAGAAAACACGACGATCAGTGACTCAGACCAATTCTGAAATCCCACCAGACACACTGTCCTCTATTTAATTAGGGCATTGGCCTTCTCGCTGAAGCACCTCTTGCTTAAGTACCTGTAAAGCCACCGTGTAGGACAATGTCTTTACAATTCAAATGATCTCCATTATTTAAAGAGAGAATCTACAAAGCACAGGCTGAAGATTCTTGAAGAGTTTTGGTGTATTTAACGTAGTCTATGAAGCCCTGGGAATTATACTGATGAATGAATTTCCATAGTTCTTGACTCAACCCTCTGGACTATTTATTTACCCTCTGAATAACACTCTCTTTTGTATAAAACATATCCCTTTTTGTAATTTGTTAGTTTCTTCAACCTTGTTCACAAAAGCATGGGGGTCCAAAAAACTCTCCATTTTGTACTATCCCTGATTCTTTAAATCCAAGTCAACCCAATTCCTTTGAAAGTTATTTGGGTTGCTCATAAAAAACAAATAGTCTATACTAAGGGTTATCAAACTTATCAGTAAAGGGACAAAAATGAAACGTTTCTGTTTTTGCGGTCATACAGTTTTGAGTCACTACTGCTTACTCTCATCTTACAAACAGTGTGGCCAGTAGGTAAGCGAATGAGTGTGCAAAGTCATTACGAATCTTGACTCACAAAAACATTTGGTGGGTTCCATGTGGATTTTAGGACTGGTTTCTGACTGGGTCACCCCCTAATCCTATAAAATAGATAAAAAGCCACTTCCACTGATTTCTTTGAAATGGGCTGCCTCTCGCTTATATACCTGTAAAGCTGCTGTGTAGAGCAATGTCCTTAACCATTCAAATGGGCTCTATTATTCAAAGAGAGAGGATCCACAAAACACAGGGTTAAGACTCAGGAAGAGCTTTGGTCTATTTAAAGTAGTCTCTGAAGCACTGCCTTGAATCTGGTTTCTTGACTAAAGGTTTTAGAGCGATTACCTAGACTTTATATTTATACCTCCCAAATTAAGAGTGAAGGATAACCTGGATTTAACTTTGTCTAGAAGTCATGTCTTCATTTTAGCATTATTTGTCTTTTGGACAGGATGAAAATGAGGAAGAGTTCACTTTTCTATCCTAGCAATTTCTGGCACCTTTATATTTCCTAGTTCTATCAGTAACTCACCTTTATTTCTCAGATGGTTGAGCTTAGAACACAGGCTACAACACCTTATGAGGACGCCCACATTCGGGTGTTCTGGCCAACATCCTTCACTAATGTCCCTACGGACACAGCATCAACTCTACACGCTTTCCTGATTTCGGTTGTTGGCCTTTGAGGCAACCAGCTTTTGCAGAACGAAGACATGATGAGCCACACCTGCTGAGTTTTTCCCAACTTGCATATTCATGAGTAAAATAAATGTTGTTCCTCTAAGCCATTACATTTCAGAGTGATTGCTTATGCAGCAATAGATAGTGGATTTATATCTAACTTAAGGTATCTTTAAATATCTCCTCTTCAATGCCCCAAAAGAAATTGATATTGATAAACATTATAAGTAAATTTGAAATTTCATTAAATATAAATTATTCAGGCAATTAATCATGGCAGCATAAAAGGCTACACATTCTAAGAAATGTTTCCCTGTATGGAAATTGGAATCATCTTTTATTACCTTGCAGGGAATTATCCACGATTCATTTATTCAGCAACGTGTTATCAGCAGACTGGGAATTTAATCGCTTCTTGATTATAACTCATTGAGCACAATGGTGGGACTTTAAAGTATTTTAAAGGTAACACTGTGCCTTACAGGTGATATGTTCATAAATTTTAAAGGCATTTTCTCCAATGAGTAATTTAAGGAGCTTATTATTTTTTATTGTTTAAACTTGTAAATCTCTAAATTGTGGCTCTGTAGAGTAGTTATTTCTTAAGTTGAAATAACCTATGTCCTTTCAAAGACATTTAGTTCCTCTCATAAAGAATATGTTAAAGTAAAATAATGTCTTATTCTCTAAATAAAGTGAAACAACAACAACAACAACAAAGAAAACATCTCCACAGAGATTTTGGCACACTTTATTATTGTGGTTTACAGTTAGATAAAACTTCATTTTACTCATAACATAGTAGACAAAATAAAAATTTGTTCTGTTACTCAACTTGACCCAGAAACAAAAAAGTATAGGAGCATGGTCACAAACAATGAGTACTACAAACATTAAAAAAGTTCTCAGTATTTGCCAGGCACTGCTATAAATGCTTCACATCTATGTTAATATTCTTTGCAAATCTGATTCATGGATTTGAACGTGGTCAGAGATAAACCACATTTATGTGAGTCATGCAAACAATACTCATTCTGTTTTCAAATATGATGTGAGTTTTAAGAGACAGACTTTGGTGTCAGACATATGTGAATTAATATGTTGCTTCATCATATACCTTCTTTGTAACTATCAGGAAATTATAAAGTTTTTCTAAGTCTCAATAGGTAAAGCTACCAAATGGAGGTAATATAATAACACATGACTCATAAAATCAAATAGGATCATTTAAGTCGTGCTATAATGAAGACCATCACAAATGAGATAATTTGTTATGACCAATTGAATACAATTCTAGTCCAGGATAAGTAGAGACTCAATTAGATATGTAAATATACTTAATATGGTATGAGAGACCTATATATTATATTACAGCCTGAATTTTGTCCCTTGAAATCCAAAGTGACTATACTTGGAGATACAGGCCTTCTCGAAGTAATAAAAATTAAACGAGGTCATGATGGTAGGGTCCTAATCGAACAGGATTCATAACCTCATAAGAAGAAGAAATCTCTGTCCGCCTTTTCTCTGCACACTGTGAGTGAAAGCCACATGCGGACAAAGAGGTGGCTGGCTGCAAGCCAAGAAGAGAATCGTCATCCTGCTGGCCCTTCACTATTGAGTATTCGGTCTCCCAAACTGTGAAAAATAAAATTTCAGTGGCTTAGGCAGCTCAGTCTCTTCTGCCCACATTTTGTTATGGCAGCCCTAGCAGACTGATACAGAGTTTAGGACAAAGAGCTGGGTGCTATGGCAGGGCATGACACAAATATGGACTTAGGACAGATTGGAGGCTGAAAGTGTTTTGAGGGAAATTCTAGAAACAGGAACTTGAAGAACAATTCTGGTAATTGCTCTGTAAGAAAAAAGTGGTAATGAGAAAACTTCCATCTTCCTAGGGAATATGTTAATAATCAGAAATAGAATACTGGTAAAACTATGGACAGTAAAGTTGATTCTGATGAAGTTTCAGACAGAAGTGAGAAACACGTATTGGCAACTGAAGGAAAGGTAACAGTTTTTATAAAGTGGCAAAGAAGTTGACTGTTGAATTGTATTCATGACTTATTTTTTTCTGGAACACAGAACTAGTGATCAATGAGATTCCCAAGCAGTGTTGAAAGAGCATATTTGTTTCTCCTGACTGCTCACAGTGAAATGGGAGTAGAGATAGATGAATTGAAAAAGGAATTGCTAAGTAAAATGGAACCAGAACTTCAAGATGCAGGAAAAAATTGAGCAAGCACATTCTGAAGAGAATATCAAAGTTGTTGCTATAATATCAGTTGATAAAGATCTTATGGGATTATATGAAAGAAACACTGCTAGTTTGAACTGAAGGGGACTGAGATGAGGGGAAATGAAGGCTGTCAGACTCCCTGGATTTGGCAGACTAGCGTGATAGAGCCATTCAGCTATGAACCTGTGTTATTCTTCATGAAGATAAAAAAAAATAATAACCCAGAGTTGATTCAGAGATCATCAGGGCCAGCAACTCAGTTTCAACAGGCCAGATATCCTTTGCCCCACGCCTTGGAGACAGGACTGCCCTTCAGGGCCAAGCGAGGAGGACTGCCAAAGCCTTGGGGGCGAAGCGCTGGGCAGGCAGAGCTGCAGAGGCTGAAGCCTTGCATGGCAGAGCCAGGGGGCTGGGCGCCACCTGTAGATGTGGAGCGGACACTGCCTCCCCCGTGGGCCTGAGGAAAAGAGCCTCGGATTGAAGGGGGCTATTCCCAAACCTTAACATCTAGTAAAATCTGCCTTGCTAAGTTTTGGGCTCACTTGAGCCCATGCTGCTTTCTTCTTTCCTATTTCTTCCTTTTGTAATGGGAGTGTCTATTCTTTGCTTGTGTCATTCCACCATTGTACTTTAAAAGGACAGAACCAGTCTTATTTCACAGGTTCATAGCTGAAGATAAATTTTGCTTCTTGACGAGTTGTACCTCAAGTCTTACCCATAATCATAGTTACATACTTCGATGAGGCTCTGAACTTTATACTTCAGAAGGTTTGTGTTGTTGTTGTTGTTTTTTAAACACTTTATTATCTTATTTTTAGAAAGATAGGGGAAGGGAAAGGGAAAGAGAGGGAGAGGCATCAATACGTGGTTGCTTCTCATTCGCCCCCTACTGGGTACCTGGCTGTAACCCAGGCCTGTGCTCTCTAGACGGGGAATCCAATGAGAGACCCTTTGGTTTGCAGGCTGGCACTCAATGAGCTACACCAGCCAAGGCATACACTTCAGAGTTAATGCTGGAGTGAGTTAAGGCTTTAAGGCAATTGGAATGGAATGAATGTATTTTGCATGCAAGAAGAACATAAATATTGAAGAGCCAGGGACAGAGGCTGTGTACTGAATTGTGTCTCTCCAAAATTGATATGTTGAAGTCCTAACCTCTCAATGTGGCAGGGCTTGGAGAACGTAATAAAGGTTAAATGAGGTCATAAGGGTAGGGTCCTAATCTGTTAGAACTGGTGATTTCCTGAGAGTAAGAAAGAGATCTGTCTTTTTCATTCCACAGACACACGCCCTGGAAAGATCATGCTAGAGCACAATGAGAAGGCAGCTTCCTGAAAACCAGGAAGAACATCTTCACGAGTCACCCACCCTGAAGGCTAAATCAACCTTCCTGGCTCTACAACTGTCAGAAGATAAACTTTGTTTGCTTAAATCACCTAGTCCATGATATTTTATTTGGCAGCCTGAACAGACATGGATATTAGCATACTATTTTGAAAATAATCAAGCTTCCCAACTATGTATATACATTTATTAATAATTTTGAGTAATTTTCCTATTTATAATCTCACTTCATATTTTTAACATCTCCTTTTTATAACATCTCTGCTTTACCTCTTTTTATTATATTTGGTTTTCCCAAATTCTTCTGTCCTGTATGGCTACTGGGAGAATAAAATAACAAAGAAAGACAGTGGGCAGTTCACAGAACCTGGACTACAAGAATCCTTTCATTGCACCAGGAATTTTTTCTACTAATACCTCCCTAGTACCAACCTATGATAGTTAACCTTTGCCATCTTTGGTCCAACTCCAGTGAGCTACTTATAATCCCTTTAATGGCCCATATTCTGATTTAACTTGTATCCTTTGCAATAGGAGTCATCTCTTCACAAATGCTTCCTCTTTGCAGGAACCCAGATTTCAAATTATTAATTCCTTTCCACATTAGAGTTTATTAAAGTTCTTTTTTCATTTTTTTTGTTTTGTGTTGTCCATGTTTATTTAAATTTAGTTATGTTTAGTTTACTGTTATCCTTACCTGTACCATTTATTATTTTAAATTTACCACACTAGAGTATATGCTAAGCTGCTATGTTTTCCTCCTCTTCCATACTCAAAATTCTGAAAGGCAGATTAGATCCTTTATTCATTTCTCCAACATGTACACAGCCTGTTGTCCGGGCCTAGCATACAGTAGATAGTAAGTCATTTGTTGAATGAATTAATGAGCTGAAATAACACTTTGTTTCACTTTTTCATATCCCTCTCATTATTTTTTTTCATTGCACAAATATTTTTACATTCCTAACACTGAGGATATTACAGATCATGGCACAAAAATGAAGAAAATATAGTCACCATCATTAAAAATCAGTGGCTTACAAGTATAACTGGGACATTAAGACATTTGAGTAAACATTTTGAGATTTTATTCAACCCCTTTGACAAGTAATTGGTTGAATAAGATGTAATAAAAATAATACATAAACGACTTTTGTAACTGGTACATTTTTGTATAGCTAATAAGAAGTTTAAAAAACAAAGGATATATAGAAATCGGGATTTTTATATATTTTGTTTTTTCTCATTAAATGGATAATTTAATCAAACACTGTACACAACAAATTAAAATGCCTCCTGATACAAACATTTTGATGTCTAATTGAAAATTGAAAGTACTGGAAAATGAAAGAAAATCCTGGAGTTAAAGATTTGGTACTGTGGACACAGACTGTTTATCTTTTAGTGAGTTTAAAATGTTTTTATCTCTTATACCTTTATAGTTTTAGATAAACAGATGGTGAGGAGGGATCTGGCAGCAGGAAAAATATTAGAAAAATTTATTTATGGCATAATTAGTTGAAAATATGTATACTATTATATGTAGAGCTACCCCCAAGATGTTAAAATATTTAAATAATTTTATAAAATGTACAGTGGAGGCCAAAATTATAAAAATAAACTACTACGGAAATATCAAAATCTTTATTGCACACTAATTAAGTCAACAAATTAATTAGAAGGCCTTCGTAGGTGTTTGGATAGCAATTTATTACTTACCCAGCCCTGGATACACACATAGTAACTCATCTTTGTACAAAACATTTAACATATCTTATCTTTTGATGTTAGTTGACAAAAAGTACTGCTCAATTTTTTTAATTCTTCAGAATTCAAAATCAGATCTATATGTCTATCTATACATTAAATTGGTATTTACTGGCACTGCACATATAGAAGTTGAGGATCAAAGAAAACTCCTTAAGTTTCTGTATGTTTCAATTGATCTGGGTGAAGGAAATTAATACAAATAATTGCATATAACAGCAAGCAGCTGCGTTAAATCAAGATAATGGTTATGATATACTCGGCGTTATCCGTTTCTATGCTTGTCCACGGAGAAACCTATAGGCCTGGGGCCAATTCATGGCTGTGCATACTCCTGGATTGTTATTAATGCAAAATTCCAGAGTGCACACACTAAAGATTTTGTTATTAGCAAAAGAGAATAAAATAAATATATTATCATTTATGTGACTGTGGCTTACTGAATACATTTTTCCATTATATGTTCACGGAAACACTTCAGGAACCAAAGTGTTTTGTTTTCGTTTCAGCTTTTGGTAGGGCCGCTGCTTTCTCCTTCCCCCTTTTGTCCCTTCATTTCAGAAACAAGTTTCTGTATACGTTGCAATTTTAGTTTGCTTTTTAATGAATCTTCTCTCACCTGACCCCTCCATGGTAAATTATATAATAATCACTGAATTTGCAGAATTTAAAAATTAACTCTTCTTCCATTTAAAGGAGAGAAGATCTGGAGCTAGTCGAGACCAAGTGAAAGACCGACACCTTGGTTGGCTCTAAAAGAGTGAAGGTAAATTACGTTCAGGAAAGAGAAACGTCAGTGACATAGAGCTGCAGCTGCTGGCCAGTAAACTGGGGAGATCAGTGATGACATTGTTTCCAACGCATTACCAACCTTCTACTGTCAGAGAACTTAGGTGGTGAAACCTTTTTGACAGCTCATGAATCATTTGAGATGTTGAGTTACTTTAGATCTTTTTCAAATAAGTAAATAACATCCATGTAAAAAATGGAGAAAGAAAAAGAAAATGCTATGTGCTTGTTGACAGTAATACTTGTTTGTATTAAAGATTTTTAAAGGTCTGTGGCCTGTAACATTAATTACTGGAGTGCCCTCTTTTTTTTTCTACCCTCTCCCTGTCTCTTCTTCCTCTCCTTTTACTCTCTTTGTGTTGTTCTTTTATTGTTTTGCATTTGGATTGCTCATCACCTTTAATAATAGCCTGAACTCTGTCAATAACTTTCTGTGAATTGTAAGATACAACTAATAAGAAAATTGATGTCACAATAAGCATAGTAGCTCATTCATTACATACTGGAATGGTGTAATACAGGCAATCAAATTGTCATACCTGTCACAGATTTCCTATATATTCATCAGACTTGACTTGCCTCTCTACATTTGTCAATATAGAAGTGGATTCAGCAAAATTTCAGAGTCAGGAACTGGAGGTAGAAGTTTCTTTCCATGAGACAGAAGGGTGAGAATTATAAAAGCACTATTTGCCAAAAGTTATGTACCTTTAAAACTATTTGCTTTATGTTCCAGGTAAATATTTATTCTTTCTTTTGAAAAAAGGTGATCTGACGATAGAGAAGAAAGTTAAGAGAGATCAGAGAAGAACTGTGTGCAGTGAAACACAAGAGAGAAAATGAGAGGCTTAAAGAGAATTTAAAACTAGTTTCTTCTGTTTTCTTCTGCTTTGTTAATCCCAAAAAATCAGATTTTGGTATTACATGAATATTTAGAGATACTTGTAGGCAAAGACGGACTTCAAGAGTAGTGAGTATTATTCTAGTTACAAAACTGAATTTCTCCTGAATCCATCCTATTTCCACAGCCAACACCTCAGTGCAAGCTCTCAATACCATTGTCTTGATCTCTGGGAATCAGTCTCCCTGCATCAGTATCTTTTCTCAAGTTATCTTCCATAGACATAGTATATGTGGCTCACTCTTCTTTCAGTGCTTCTTACATACATTACTTCTTTGCCTAATGTATTGATTTAACATATTCTTTCTTTTCTTATCTAATTACAAACAATTCTTAAGCCAGATACTCAAGACAATGTATAGAATTCTATCAGCTTCCCTATGTTATTGCCTGCTTTTCTGCTATCCCCCGACTGTGTGTAGTGCATCAGTCAAATCCAACTAGTTACTATTACTCGGGTTTCTAATTCCTTTGGCACACAACATGCTCTCCACTGTAACCCATCGTTTTTTCCTCTAATACAGGAATTTTATTTTTTGAAAACATAATATAAAGCTTTTGTGATATTTGTTAATAATTTTTTAAAATTTCTTATGTTAATTAAGCCTATTTTTATATCTATCTCCTTTAAAAGGTTGTGAGGTATTTAAGCAGTTATTAATTGATGTGCATTCATTAAAAATATTTAATCAGAAATCACTGGGTACAAAACAAGTATGAGTTGTTTCAGTCCTAATTTCATACAAAATGATGCTGTAATCACAGAATTCATGGACTGGTTGGAGTTTAAAATGAGTATTTGATTCAATTGTAACATCAGGCAGAAATGCCATGAACATAGTGAGTATTATATACGAATATATATACATACATTCTAACTGAAAAATAAAATATTGGTAGCAGGCTTTTCCATTTACACAATTTTATGTTTTATGTTCTCCTTTACCTCAGTGCTGATCTACGTTTTTTCTTTTGTTCACTATTTCCATATACAACCTGGTAGTACACTACAACATTATCAAATAAAGGGCAACGGTATTGTGAAACTAAGCCCTCTGACTACTCATATTTATGAAAATCGTTGAATTCAGAACATCTGAGATTTATTTTGTTCTGAACCAGGCTTTAAACTCCTTTACATGCAGATATTTATTCATGGCATTTCAGAAGAAAGCATTTTTTGTCAAGCCACAGTGTACGATTTAGGTAAACCTCTAAAGTTTAACAGATGGACTATGCCTAGAAGTATATAGAGAGAAAGCATTTCTTCTAACATGGAGAGTTGCTACATTTTGCACAATCATCGTATTTTCAACTGGCCCACTGCTCTGCTGCCAAGTCATGTGTAATGTAACCTCACGGAGTGTTGAGAAGTAGGAAATACGGCACAGAGCTGTGTACTAAAAGAAGCTCTTTCTCCCTTCCCTCTACAAACGGATGCCAGACACAGATGGTGGAGCTGTCCGGGATTCTTCCACTGTCTTGACATTCCAAATGCAGTAACAGGTCACGGGAAAAGGGTAAAGCCACACCTCCAAGCTGAAGCAGCAAAACCTCTAGTCTCTTCCTAAATGCTTTTTTCAGAACATTAAGTTATCGAGCCCGTGTAATTTTTGTGAACTTGCTGACAGAATAAATTGAATAGAGTTATACAATTAGATGAAAAGAAAATGGGAGAATCATCGCAATACCGTTAGCAGCAATTTTGTTATAAAAAAATCACCACAGTTTCATGACATATTTATATAGTTGAGGGAGTGCTTTATATTGAATGTACATTTTATTCATTTCTCTGTCCATTCTTCAGCAAGATAGCTTGAAAATAATCAATTAACTTTCATCATACTAAGGCAATTTACCTCCTTAAACTGTAGAATTATATCCAAATGAAAAGACCCTTAACTGACATGCTAATAACACGTTAAAAGAGAAACAAAAATATGACCTCTAATTTACCTATTTAGAGAATTTGTAAGAAAAATAGCATTTGTGATTATTCCTTAGTTTTCAGAATAATAAACCAATATTTAATTTAATCCAAAGAAATTCCGTTGGGGAATAGACTTAATGCAGATCATGGACTTCTGGAGAAATAGAGTAAAATTATTTTTAGTTCTTAAACCATAATGATTTCTGATTAAGACAAAATAGGGGTAAATAATCTCAATATATTATCATTTGCTTATATATTGATTTTTTCTCATAATCTATACTTGTGTCTCAATTTTTACTTTATTAAATTGATTCTTGACAGAGAGACTTTCAAGTCTTCACTATGTAATTTATACACAACATTTTCACATAAACAGCAATAGTATACATTCTCTGGTGTCCCAATTGAGGAAATTTGAAGTAATTTTTAAATCAACAGTTTCCAAAATTCTATGCATTCAAGTTTATCAGTTAATACTTTTGACTCTACTGTCTTTTCACCCCTTTGTCATTGATTTGTCATGGACTGATGCCATTTTGTTCTGGTATAAACATGTTTCTTATTTCTATTATTAAAATCCTTTCTGCAAAAAATCCCCCTATATAAGTCCATGAACAATTTATGAACATATAAAAGTATCTTCAGCATCTATTAATCTGATAGCAAAAACATACCACCACTGAATATATGTCTAAAATTTTTTTCCCCTGTTCATGTTAAGAATCTTATGCAGACAAGCATATGCTTGCTTTTTTTCTGATTTTAGATTCAACTCTTGACTTTTAATAGAAAAATCTTTTGGGATGTGTCACATTCTTTTTATATTAATTAACATTTAGGTTTTTACTCTATGTGCCAAGTTCAATGTTAGTTTTCATAAATCACATTATAAACAAGATCTGAAATTACAGTGCTTTATATGTTTTAAACCCTACACTAGATTTCTCTCTTGAATAATTTACATGAACCCAAGAATAATCTCAAATTAATGGTAATGACTGCCATTTATGGCAATTACATAGAGGCATTTATTGAGTCAATAAATCAGTTACAACAATGTAACTCTTTCCAAATCAATCATAACTTGTTTTCTCTAACTAGTTATTAAAGGTCACACTCCAAATAGAAGAACACCAAAATCAATTGCTCTCTAAATTTATAACACATGTCTTTTACCCTTAGAGAGTACTTCCTTAATTCAGATTTATGGAATGGAGGGACAAATTAATTCCTGAAGGATTTAGGCTATGGAAATATGGACTTGAAGTGAAGAAATTATTGAAGAAGAAGGGGTAATCTTGCAATATAAATTTTCTTCCATGTAGGTTTCCTTCTTTAATTCCTTCCTTCCATCCCCACTTGAGGATAGGTTTATTAATTTGAGAGAGAAAGAGAGAGAGAGAGAGAAACATCAATCAATCAGTTCTATATGAGCTCCAACCAAGGATTGAACCCACAACCTAGGCATGTGCCCTGACCATGAATTGAACCTGCAGCCTTTTGGTTTATAGGAGGGCATTCCAACCAACTTAGCCACCATGCCAGGGCTCACATGGGTTTTCTTGTAGCATTGAGAAAGAGTGATTACTGAAGAACACAATCTAATTATCTAACTCTTAGAAGTATTTCTCTCACGACTTATTTTCACATGAATTGGGAAACTCCTGATAATTTTGATATATTACTCCAAACTATTATCTCATTAATGTTTAACATGGGTGAGTGGTAAAAAAACTACCAAAGTGTTTGGAAAAACAAAGTATTCCTAAATATTTTTGAGTAAAATATGAGAAGTTAATAATATTTGTAATATTTTTCTAAACTTCAAGTTCTTTTTCATTAACTTGGTTAATTAATATAACTACAAATCTATATTTGTGTTCAAAGATAAATTGCAAACCTTAATATGTATCATTGAGTGGTCCAATGTATTAATATATTTTTAGTAAAAAGTACTAGACATTATTTTGGATGATGAAAAATCACCATCTAAATTATTTATTTGTCCCTAGAAACTTGAACTACTCTGTACATTGGTCTTAATGACCGGAAAACTATATTGTCCAATGTATTCATTTTCTGTTGTTGTGATAACAAATTGCCATAAGCACAGGCCATGAAACAACACCAATGCATTATCTTACAGTTCTGGAGATCAGACATCTGACATGGATTCCAACAGGCTGTAGAAGAAAGACAAATTTCAAGCTCATTCATGTGTTGACAGAACCCAGTTTTATGTGGTTGTAGGACTAGATCTTTGTTTCCCTGCAGGGTCTCAGGTGTGGATTACCTGTTTTCCCTGTAAACCTCTCTGCATTCTCTTCACAAAATATCTGTAATTCAGAACCAGCAATGAGGTGTCAAATCTTTCTCATACTGCCACCTTTTGGACCCCTTTTCCATCATTACATCTCTAGGCTAGAGCTGGACAATACTTTCTACTTTTAAGGACTCATGTAATTATACTGGTTCACTCCCAGGTAATTCAAGACAATATCCTCTTCTCAAAATCCATAACCTTGACCACATCTATAGTCATTTTGGCCGTGCAAGGTAACACATGCATAGGTTCTGGGAGTAAGGGAATGGGCATCGTTTGGTAGCCATAGGAGAGGGCATTATTTGGTCTACTATACCCTTTTATGAATCAACTAATAATGTTACCATGTTCTCATAATTACTTTGTCAAAAACACTAACAAGTGTTTACCTCTTCAAGATATCTACCTTTCCAAGCCAAACCTTAAACAGTTGCAATCCCCTTTACCTCATCTAATGTTGACAAAAGCAATTTGAGGGCTTGGGATTTGGTTTAATATTTGGATTTACATAAACCGGCCAAATGAAATTAGGCTGTCTTCATATAGCCAGGTAGATGACTAATTTTATGTATAATACCTTTTGTATTAGAGTCATTAATTTATATGCAATAGTTAAGAAGAGCAAATTTTATTTTAAGAATATTCTTGCATCAGAATCTCTCACAAGTCTAGAAAAACAGGATGTGAAGAAGATACAATCAAGGATGTTTACCGGCTGAGGAAGTCGTTGATTGATTAAGGCTGCCTCTGTTCAGAGAACAGCTCTATTCCCAATTTGTGTATCTTTGGGCAAATGATTTAAGCTTCAGTTTCTTCATCTAATATGGACAATAATACCTAATTCGCAGAGTTATCATGAAGATTCATTCAGTCAGTACATGTATATGTGTATATGTGTGTGTACACACACACATATATATATAAAATACAAGGTAATTATGTTACATTATGTAAAACACTGTCTTATGAGGGTGGAGTAAATAATTCTTGCTAGCTTGATGGAGAGGGGGCCATATTTAGGAAGCCAACATGACAAGAAACAGCAGTAGGTCTCTAGAGGCTTGAGAAAAGTTTTCAGGAGACAGCAAGCAAAACGCCAGAACCCTCAGCCATGCAGATGCAAACGAAGGAATTTTCACAGCAACCTGAGTGTGCCTGTAAGTGAATGGTTCCAACTTCCAGATGTGTCAGCAACCCATCTACAATCAATGTGTGTGTGTGTGTGTGTGTGTGCGCATAACAATTATATATGTGGGGTGGGCAGAAGCAGATTTACAGTTCTTCATATGGAGAAGTACATACTACCAGAATAAATAATAATGCAGAATGAACATATTTCATGTGCTTAAAACTGTAAACCTACTTTTGCCCGCTTTTTATATGTGTGTTTGTACACACACACACCATATATATACCAATTGTGTACAAACTGTATGTATATAAATCGGAAAATGTACAAAATGACATTACAACTTATATGGACAGAAAAGGTAGAAAAATAACCAAAATAACCAAAATCATTTTGAAAGACAGAGCACATTGTACAAAACTTTATAATTAACATAAAATTATAATGATTAATCAGTGCAGTATAGGCACAAGGATAGACAATTATAGCAATGAAATAGAGTCAGGATTCCAAAGAGACCCTGGTGCACATGTATTGTTATGCACTGGAAAGCTGCCCTGCCGAGCAGTACAAAATGTACAGTCTCTACAATCAAGGTATTGCATTAACTAAATAGTTACGCAGAAAACAACAAACTATGGTTTCTATCATCTGCCATACACCAAACTGATTTTTAATCTATTATACATTCAAATTCAGTAGGTAAAAGAATGCATTTTTTTTAGAAAATAGCGTAGAATAAAATCTCTAGAATCTTAGGATAGCTAGTAGTTTCTTTAACAGGACATATAACATGAACAATAAAGTAAATATAGATATATTAACTTGAGCTTCGGTTTTTGAAATCTATCATTATACTAGTTTTCTAATGCTCTATAACAAATTATCACAAACTAGTGGCTTAATACAATATGTATGTATTTTCTTCACTGGTCAAAAGTCAGGAAATTATTTAGTTATGCGGTTTTCTCAGGCTTGCATCAAAAGTGTGGTTTAATCTGTCTCAATCCAGTTCTTAACATTCTGTGTAATAGAGAAAAAAGAATGAGAGTCTCCAAGATTCACCATTTTCCCTTCACATGCACTGTTTCTTGTCCCGTATGTCTACATCTTCGTGTTTTCGTGTCTCAGACGTGCTTTAAGAATCACCAAAATGGAAAAAAAGGTACTTTTCATGATGAACACTGCCAGTGATTGGTATCAGTCTAAAAACTGCGGTGAGAAGATACATCTGCACAATTATTTTCTGCTGATCTGGCAACTATTCTGATATGTGGAAGCACAACGTTTTGTTTGAAAGTCAAACTGGTGTGAGAATTAATTTAGTTTTCATCCATATATGATCCATAAGACCCTGGGCAGATTACTAACAATCTCCTCATTAGCTGCAGGGTCTGTGCCCTCTCCCTTTGAATTTGAGTGTGTTTGAAAGCTGCTTCGACTAATGGAATATAGAAAAAGTTATAGTATTGCCAGTTTTTAGGCCCATGACTTAAGAGAATGACAGTTGAAACTTTCTATGTGCCGAAACCCAGTCTCCATTATTGAGAAAGTATATGCATTCCAGGGCAAAAGGTTCTTGAGTTTTTCAGCTGCGTGCTAAGCTACAGGCAATAACAAACTTGCCAGCCAGGAGAGTGAGCCATCTCCCAAGTTCATCTTCCAGCTCCAGTCAGGCTCCCTAGCTGTCAGCACACAGAGCACAGGTGAAGTGCCAAGCGAAGTCCTTGAATTTCTCTCTCTTCTCTCTCTCTCTCCCTCTCTCTCTCTCTCTCTCACACACACACACAATGAAAAACAAAGTAAAATTTTGGTATTTTGGTGTATGCCAGAAGTTTTGGGGTAGTCTTTAATACAGCAATAAATAACCAAAATAATAAGTGATCCAGAAATTTCTGAATTAGGTGCAGGACATTCATTCTTTCAAAGGAAATGACGAAGAAGAAAAAATTTCAGACTGGGAAACTGTCTATTTTGGGATGAATAGCATTTATTAATCTCAAAGACAGCTTACAATATTTTATTATATATGCACACACAAAATGTTGATCTTTATTAATAACTGTTAAAAATAAACAAGAATGATAAATGTCTAATATAGTGCAACTTTTATAATATTAAGAGTAATAATTTTAGAATATATTATCCTTGATTATAAAAGCAATACAAATAAGTGTCATTCCTCCAAACCCATTAAAATTAAAGAAGTAATAAATAAATATTAAACTAAAGTATAAACCAGTACTACTTGAATTGCTAAGATAAATTTTAATAGGATGGCAGAATAACAAACATTATCTTTGGTGAAATGTGGGAGGTTAATTTTAGCATATCCTCATATTTTCTTATAGGAAAAATGTCTTTGAAAACAAATATTTATTATCAAAAGGAAAGGCACTGTTTGAATGAGGAACATGTGTAGGTGAAGCCAGCTCTTCCTTACTTAAACTGGTCCTTTACTTTTGAGAATGTAACGTATTACAGGAAATCCCATCCTTTCCTCTTGTTCTGGAAAGCACATCTGATGTCTTCAACTCCGGAGGAATGGGACCTAGATTCTTTCATTGTTTGTCAAATATGTATTTTTAGCAACTCCATGCTGCCAAAATAGTTTTATTCTTCTATAATTGCATTAATGCTAATTATCATATATTTGAAGCCTTCTTATTGTGTGTCTTATCAAAAGACCAAGTTAAATATATATAGAAATTCCTATTAATGCTGCAATGTCTTCCTTTCTCTAAGCCTCTAATAAAACCTAATGTTAATTTTTTAAAAATTTCAGCTTTTGTTCCTCATTTGGATTTCCAGACATACATAGAGATTATTATTTGCTTTGGAATTTGGTATCTTTGCCAATACCATGAAGTGTATAGCACAAACACTAACTTTCTTAAAATCTCCTTTAATCGCTGAAAAGTTATTTATTTCCTGTAATGATAACAGCATTGGGCAAAACATTGTAGAATTGCCATTTTGAAACATTTTAATTGCATAAAGACTTTAAAAATATGTATTCAGTGTACAGACCAAACTAGATATTAAAATGTTCAAACACGCACTGTGGTTGCATAGCAACAAAGCAGGTTTTACTGTTGATTCTGAAGACAAAGTCAAAGGATGGGACTTAATTTATCATCTCTAGGAAAAAAGGTTACTTTATATTAAAAATAATTTATTAGAAAACAAAAATAAATGAATAGATATATAAAGCACAGTGATACAAAATGACCATTTTAAGTATATGCAATAATAACAAAATTATTTATATTCAAATTCAGCTTGCTGAAAGTTAACCAGAAAAATATAAATACTTATAATCTCCCAAAGGATCAAAGTTAGTTACTGTCATTTTTCTTACCAAGTTTTTTCTATTAAAAAGTTTTTTTAATTAAATTTAGATGAATACAAAACACAAGAAATATGATGTTTCTGGGGATTATCAAACCACAAATATGATCTAAAACTGAATTTAATACAACAATAAATAACCAAAATATTTAGTCCAGAAATTTTGAATAAGGTGGAAGACATTTACTCTTACAAAGGAATAGTTTATTGAGGAAAAAAAAATTAGACTAGAAAACTGTCTATTCTGGGCTGAAAACTATGACCTATTATTAAAAACACCTGAATATATTTTATAGTATGTGGTATGAAATATTGAATATCTTTATTAGTTGTTTAAAATAATAACAATGTCCAATATAATACAATTGTTACAATGTTAAGCATAATAATTTTGAAGTATTTAATCCTATAAGAACAACACGTATATATCTCCTTCCTACAAATTCATTAAAAATTTAAGAAAAAGATAACAAATAATAAGCTGAAGCAATAAACCACTACTATTAACTATCTATTTTGGCATATAGAAAACAATTCCTAAAAAAGCAAATCTGAGGGTACTTGAATATAATTATGCCTGTTTCTGGTCAGACATGAAGTAAAAAGTGAAATCATAGTTGAGATTGTTTTAAAATATTTTTAGATATACACATCCCATAACTGATATGAAAAATGTAGCTATTATAAATTTAAATGCAGTTTTTGTGACTTTCATTATTCCCCAAACCAAAAAGTTGCAGGTTCGTTCCACTGGTCAAGGCACAGGCCTGAGCTGAGGGCCAGGTCCCCTGTTTCGGGTGTGGGAGGGGCAACTGGTGAATGTTTCTCTCACACACTCAGGTTTCTCTCATTTCCTCTCTCCTTTCTCTCTTCTCTCTTTTCTCCCTCCTTTCTCATCTCTCAAAAAAAAGGATAAAATCTTTAGTAAAAAAAGAAATATGTTCCAGTGAACTAAATATTCTATATTTTAAACATTCTGGAACCCAATTTATTATTTTAATAAAAACATAAAGGTATATGAATTACAATGACCAAAACTACATAATGTGTTCCTTATTGCTTGATGCTATACTGAGTATATGATTGTCCATTAAATTTTTATCCCATGAATCAATCTACAAAGTTAAATTAACTTTCAATTACACTTCAGTATTTAAGAATGGAATTATTATTCTAATTGAGCATATAACCAGTACAAATTATTATGGGCATAAGAAGAAAGTTTTAGGATTTATAGGTAAATGATGAACAAATATGATAATGTAATACATTTTTAAATCATTTTTCTAACTGTTCAATTAACATATAGTTCAGTGAGCCCCCCTCATCCATTTCTTAGGCCAATCATTGAAGTGTCGCCAATCATTAGCTAAATATACATCTATATTGAACACAAAAGATGATGGATAGATATATTTGTAAGCACTTTTCTACTAGAGTTAAATAAAATAATGTTTCTCTATATGATGAACCAATAAGCTAGTGCAATTATTAACTCTGTGTTTTAGTTTAAACATAATTGTGAACTAGAAGATGCTTGTTATGCAGAACACACAATATGACAAAATACATAAGACTGTAAAAAAAATCATAAAAAGACATTGAACCATTTTTTGATCCAAAGTTAAGAATTTTGCAGCCCTTTAAATCCTCCAGATATTAAGGAGTACTTACTAGGAAGATGGAATAACATGAACAAAGATATAAAGAAATTGAAAATATCATCAATTCAGTGTTCTGAAAGTAATCTGACATGCCAAGGGATAAGAGTATGCTTGAATAAATATCAGGAGTTAATTGCATATTTTAAGAGCCTGTTATAAATGAGAATATTTAGGTGTTTCCCATGATGCCACACTTACTTTAATCTTTATTCAACTTTATTCTGAGAAAAATGTAAAAATATTCCAGAAAGTATAATTAACAAGTCCAAAGATGTTATTGACCTCACTGTTTTTCAAATAAGTTTGAATTATGGTATATTTGAAAAAAACACCAAAGTGCCAGAAAAAAAAAAGAAAAGAAAAGAACACTTACGCTTTATGCAATTCAGTGCTGCCTCAGCAGAAATGAGCCTGCAATACATAGGTCTGAGCACAAAATACCTTGCTTGTCAAGCTAAGGAACTTGGATTTTTAATGTAAGAAGACAACACCCAGGATAATGCTATGAGCAATGCATATTAAAAGACACATTAGATGAAAAGTTGGGAGTTGCAAGTAACGTATTTGAATTTAAAGAAAAAGTAAATGTTTAATGAAAGAAACAGGACAAGACGTAATAAACTTTGATTCATGGCAAAGGCAGAAACATTGGCAACAAAATAGTAGATTTTTGTAGTTAAGGGAGAAAATACATTGTGTATTGTATTTTGAAGATGTAAGAGAATACACTAAATGATAAAAATGTGGTTTTTAGATTAGTCAACAAATAACATAAGAAAAAATGATTACAAACCTAGGGAGTTATCATTGAATGATTCAGAATGCATTTGGGTATAAATCCTGTACCTTTAAATTGTGATGTGGGCTAGAAATGTATATTTATCCAATAGCATTCATATTATAGTTGAATCTGTATCCAGTCAACCACATATAACAGCAGAAGAAAAATAAGACCAAGAAGAAAGGGCTGGGAAAAATAATTCGAGGGGCGTACAAGGAAGCTAAAAATGCAGTGAAAGTTGGAGTAAGTAATGGCATTTTCGTTCCAAAAATAAAAATAATAATAAAGAAGGGGAATGCTCACTATTATCCAGCGCTAAGGAAGGATTAAGATAACATTGAAATGTATGCATTCAATTTAGCAGTTAAATAATTAGTAGTTTTATTACTATTCTAATTGAAAATTGAAGTAAAATATAGATTTTATATGAGGTAAGAGAGCAATTAGGGTTCTGATATGGAGTAAATGAATACAATTATTATTTTTTCCAAAAAATAATATATTGAAGCAATAAAGGAAGGAAATGCTGTTTGTGCGTGTGTATTCTTTCTCTGGGGTGCAGAGTAAGTACGAATGTTTGGGCAGATGCTGTAGAGCCAGTGCATGATGAGCCAGAGGTCCTTTCCTTCTGACACAGTGTCCTGCAACTCACTCTCCAGATGATGCTCCCTCATTCAGTGCAGATCATGGAATGGAGGCACCAACCAACTGAAGCGATCCTTAGAATGAGTAAACATTAAATTTTTATGGTTCCAGGCAGTAAGACTAAGGTATTTTTTGCTAGTGTTCAATAAGCCCAGTCATATCAGACTGATACACAAATATATCTAAGCATTTGTTAAAATGTGTATATATATGTACACATGTATGTTTATGTTATTGCATTGTGCACCATAATCCTAAAAAATATAAATTATGTGTTTGCCTTTTCTAGTATAGGAAGGGATTTTATAGAAATATTTTTTTAAAAAGTCTTGTTACTGTTAATTTTTAAAACTAATGGGAAAATTAGCCCTGGCTGGTGTGGCTCAGTGAATTGAGTGTGGGCCTAAGAACCAAAGAGTCACCTGTTCTATTCTCAGTCAGGGCTCATCCCTGGGTTGCAGGCCAGGCCCCCAGGAAGGGGTGCACGAGAGGCAACCCCACATTGATGTTTCTCTCCCTCTCTTTCTCATCCCCTTCTCCTTTCTCTAAAAATAAATTAATAAAATGTTTTTAAAGTAATTGGAAAATTACTCATTGATTTTCAAAAATAAGTGCAACAGAGACTTAACAAAGTGTTTATAAAATAAATCCAGTGATACAGAAAAGAGGATAAACCATGAATACAATGTGAGTTCCATGCTAGTTTCTAATGTCAGTTTAACATTTGAAAAGTAAGATGAAAAAAAATCATGTGATTATCTAAGCAGACATAGACAATCATGATGAAAGTACTTAAACTAGGTGACAATTTTAGTAAACAAAGTAGTAAATGCTGAATCATCAAAATTCTCCCTCTTATTGTGAATCAGGCAGGGAAGTTATGTGCTATTATAACTTTTATTAAGCATTTTACAGGAAGTCTCAGCAAGAGAACAATGCAAGAAACATAAATAGTAAGCATAGCAATTTTAAAAAGACAGAATAAAAGTATTTTTCACAGATGACATAATACACCTAAGAATGTAGAAAAATACATACTAAAGATAGGGTCATGTCATGTCAATTAAGCAAAACATTAAAAGTAACAGAGATGTAATTTCTTCCTAAATTAACTTATACATTAATACAATTTAAATCAAAATTTCAGCAGTTTTATAGAAATTACTAAAGTAATTCTAAAATTCATATAAAAAACAAAGTGTCAGCCATAGTTAAGGTAATTTTAATGACCAAAGTCACAGAATACTAAGTGCTAAAACCTATTATAATAGTATATTAATAATTAAGACATGATTTTGTCAAAAGGATAACAGAAGAGTCCAAAAACTAGCCCGCACATCTACAGTCACCCGAATCATGACAAAGTTGAATGGGAGAAAATGTATATTCAAAACAGGATTCTGAATTAATTGGAAATCTGAATGGAAATAAAATGATCCCTACCACACAACATAACATAATTAAATTCCCAATGAACTGCAGGTCTCTATGTAAAAAATAAACATGATAAAAGATAAAAAACGAAGATTTTTAGATTTAGAGGGTACTATGCTAGGTGAAATAAGTTGGCCAGCAAAGAAAAATGCCATATTATTTCAGTTGCATATAAAATCTAAATAACAAAACAAAACAGATATAAACTCAGAGATAGAGACAGCAAACAGATGGCTACCAGAATATGGATGGGTGGAAAAGGGTACAGGACTAAGAACTACAAACTTCCAGTCACAAAATAAATCATGGGGATATAATGTATGGCATAGAGAATGATTTCAATAATATCATAATAACTGTACATGGTGACAGATGGTAACTACATTTATTGTGGTAAATCACTATGTAATGTACATATATGTTGAATCATTATGTCATACTCCTGAAATAAATATAATATTCCATGTTGACTATAATTAAAAATAAATTATTTAAAAATGAAGATTTTGGGGGAAAATGTATGGAAACGTCTTTGAGAACTTCTCAAAGATTACTTAAACAGGATATAAACACACTCATCATCAGAGAAAATGTTGACACTTTGTATCATATTATAATTAAAATTTCTGTAAAATATCATACTTTGTTCTATAAGTACCATCTCTGCTTATTACAATACATGACTGATAGTGAGGAAAGTCATTCTGCACAGTGTGGGGAGAGATCCACAATATCACATCTGTGACATCACACACACAGACACACACACATGCTCACATACAGAACAGCATAATAAAAGTCACAGAAGACATTAATACACACTTCAAAAAAGACAAAATCTCAGTGGACATTAAACATCTGGAAATATGTTCAAAGCCAGTCATCAGGGAACTGTGGGTTTAAGCACAATGAAGTACCGTTACTCTTGCACCCAGAACAAAAATTAGGCCTGAAAATAATCAAGTGCTTGCTGATACGTGAGCTTACCAGAACTATTATACACTATCACGGGGAGTGTAAATTGGTGTAAACACTTTGGAAATTGTTTGGTAGTATATACTAACAGTGAATATATACTTTTTCTCTAACCTACTGTGTCCTGTCCTTAGCAGAAAACCTACAGAAGAGTGTTCAAATATTCAACAGTAATATGTACAGAAATGCTCAGAGCAATCATAATAAATGTCAAAAATTGAAAAATATTCTAATATCCATCAATATTATAATAAGTAATAAAACTGTCATCTATTCACACAATAAAATATAAAGCAGTGAGAATGAATAATTTAATCCACATTCAATATGGATAAATCTCCCAAATATAGTGTTGATTTGAATTAAAGAAGCCATGCGGATGATTAGTAATATGATTGTTTGTATAAAATGTAAAATCAGGCAAGACGATTCCATGATGTTACATGTCAGTAACGATCCCCTTTAGGGAGTGTTTAGTGGCTGAGGGGGAGCAGGAGGAAAGCAAGGCCTTGTTGACAATGTTCTGTTTACTCAACTGGCTACACGGGGGTGTTCAGTGCGTGTACATTTTGTGAGCTGAGCAGTGATTATATGTCAACTTTTTGTATGTTTGTTAGATTTCAGTGCCAACATTAAAAATTATAAAATAGAGAAATGACATGTTCAATTGCACACAAAGCTTTGAGCCCAGATATCAAAGCCCACATTTTTTCCTCAGTTCTATGACTAATAATCACAAAACTATGAAGCTCATAAAGAAGAAAAACAAAGAGTAAAAATAACTGTATCCTGAAGCACAGGAGTACCTACTACACTGAAGTACCTACTGACTTCAGATAGATTTACATCTGTATTTGGTGCTGACATTTGACAAAACCGTATTTACATAAGAAAAGTTATCACCTACTCCACCATGCTTTGTATGTAAGTATAAACTAAATGTAAACTTGAATTAGGTTGTAGTCAAAGAGGTTTATGTCATATCATAACCTTCTGTGCAAGCCTGAAAGTGTATAAAAATGAAAAATTCCAGTAGTTTCTTGAAAATGACACTCAAAAAATAAAAATGTTTTTTGCTTTACTCAGTCTGTTAAAAAAGCTACTTCGCAATGTCTAAAATTATTTTTGGTATAAAATACTAGTGTGATAATAACTTAGGTGCAAGCCATATTTGCTTACACTAGTCTATATACTATCAGATAACAAAAACCTGATTTTGTCATCCATGATTGACAATAGCTTTTGCTATTGAATTGATTATATAGATACTTAAATAAAGTAGAGAAATGACCACAGGAAAGGCATTTTTATCAACAAAAATGCATGTTGTAAAAGCTAGACATACTATGCAGTGTTGGTGTATTCAGGCGAAAACCTCTATTCTTGATCCACTCAACAAATCATAAAACAGTTATTTGTAACCACATATGCCTGTAAACTATCTGAAGAAGTTTGTTCATGATAAAGTAGAATAAATTCAGAAGTAGGCAGAAATAATTCATGTAAACATGAATTCTTGACTGTGCCCCATCCTTTCTCTAAATGCAGCTGAGAACATATAGATGACTAGTTTAAATTTAAGAAATCACAAGCATTATTTTTTAAATGTTCACATTATATATTTCTTTTATTTTTAATTTTTATTGTGGTTCAGTTACAGTTGTCCCGCCTTTTCCCCCACTGCTCTCCCCTGCACCGTCCCCTCTCCACTCCCACAGTCAGTCCCCGCCATTGTCCATGCCCATGAGTCCTCTCTCTTCATGTCCTTGGTTTGCCCCTTCCTTTTCTTTCCGAGTTATCCCCCTTTCTCTCCCCTCTGGTCACTGTGAATTTGTTCTTTATTTTCATGTCTCTGGTTCTATTTTGCTCATTGATTTCTTTTGTTGATTAGATTCTGCTTATATGTGAGAGCATATGGTATTTGTCTTTCACCACCTGGCTTGTTTCATTTAGCATAACGCCCTCCAGTTCCATCCATGCTGTCATGAAGAGTAGGAGTTCCCTCTTCCTTTGTGCTGCATAGTATTCCATTGTGTAAATGTACCACAGTTTTGTGGTCCATTCATTTACTGATGGGCACTTAGGCTGTTCCCAGCACTTGGCTACTGTAAATAATACTGCTGTGCACACTGAAGTGTAGGTTCTTTTCAATGGGTGATTTGAGATTCTTAGGGTATAATGCTAGCAGTGAGATGGCTGGATCAAAAGGCAGTTCCATCTTTAGTTTTTTGAGGAAATGCCATAGTGTTTTCCACAGTGGTTGCACCAGTCTGCATTCCCACCAACAGTATATACTAGGGTTCTTTTTTCTCCACAACCTCACCAGCACTTGTTTGTTGATTTATTAGTGATGGCCATTCTGACTGGTGTGATGTGATATCTCATTATGGTTTTAATTTGCATCTCTCTGATGGCTAGTGATGTTGAGCATTTTCTTTTTCATGTGTTTATGGGCCATCTGTATGTCCTCCTTGGAAAAGCATCTGTTCGGGTACTTCGCCAAGCTTTAATTGGATGGCTTGTCTTCCTGGTGTAAAGTTGTGAGAGTTTTTCATGTATTTTGGAACCACAGGTATTATTGATGAAGCTTCTGCCTCTATCACATTCAAAACCCAGTGGTGTCCTCCCTTTCTAGAATTGTAAATGAGATTCCTCAGTTCCTTTATTAAAAATTTGTCCTTCTTGTTAAGCCTCCATGTCTCTCATAGATACCCTGATTTCTGCCAGCCTATCACAACACACCATCTACTTGTACTTTCGCTGTTGTAACTTTTTTCTTTAAATATCCATCCAATAGGGGGAAAAGTAGGGAAAATGAATCAAGTGACTTTAAATAATTAAATACTGTGTGGTCTCTTAGTATCTGCATCTACTATGTTTTCAAATTAAATATTTCCATAGAATTGTCAAATGATTAGCATTAATGAAATTTATATTCTAAAGTTATAAATTATGATTAACCTGAGAAAAAAATTATACATTTTAAGCTGGTCATGTGTCACAAGCATTTGTTCATGATATAGTCTTTCCTGTAAGTCAGCTGGGCCACTGCTCGACTAGCTGCCCGCTGAACATCCCGGCACCAAAGAACAGACAAGAGTCACACACAGAAACTATGCTGTTCACTCAGTTTTTATTGAATGCAGTTTCACTCGAAGTGGAACATAAACGCATATTCATATCCTACTCACATCTAAGAGAAATACAACACACAACCACAGGAAATAACAAACCCAAGTCCCAGAGTCTCAGTCTGCGGGTCCAGGAGGCAGCACCGTGGGCAAGGGGGTCCTCGGCGGCTTGCAAGGAACGATCTTCAGAGCCAGGTGGGCAGCAGGGCAGATGAAGTCTCAGTCCAGCAGCACAGAGCCTCTGGCAGCTGATGCCCTGGGAGGTCAGCGTGGTGTGGAGCAGCACCTGGTGTTCTTCCTTTCTGGTAACATAGATTTGACCATGTTCCAAACTGAATTCAAGGTGTGAAGGTCCCCAACTCACTCAGCCTAAATGTACTCAGGACACATACACAATAGAAGGTCAAGTCTATGACCATAAACTCCCCAAGATGGCTTTTTTTATACATTTCATTTTTCTCTCCCTCTTTGTGCCCTATCAGGTTCCTTAGCATCTGTTCACTTTTAATTGATGGATTTAGTTATCGGGATCCTAGTTCATGCAGGAGAAAGTGGCAAGTCTTGGGGCTGTGATCTGTGTGTCTCTTGTGGTCTGCTTCAACCAGGAAAGCAAACTAGAGTGGACTAAAATCTGGGTAAATGCCATGGAGGAAAACAAGCTTTAGTAATCAGTTTTCACCCTTCCTTCTCTTACTCTAGATTTTATGTAAAAATTGACTCTGGTTTTCTATCCTTTTATGATTATTAATGATATCAAACATCTACTATTTTAGATTTATTACAACATTTATTCTGTTTTTATTGACCCAAGCAACTTATACCATACCATTATTAGATATTTAAATACATTATGGGTATTTTAAGGATTTCATTATTTTATTGAGTGTTATTTTAAGAAATTAAAACACTTTCTATGACAGCTACCTGAACATGCAAATGAGTTCACTTTGATTATGTAAGGTAAAAGGCATTAATGTGCCATCAATTGCTTTCTTAATATTCAAGAATTAGTGTCATTCAAAGTTCGATAAATATAATTCAATGTTTTATGATGACCTAATGATAATCAATAGCCAAATAAATATTTACTATTTGAAATTCATTTACTCTATTGAAAGTTTTTGCGAGTAAATACATATTCATCTATGAGATCATTTGAATTTATAATGTTCATACAAAGTATGAGAGCCAAAGGAGAAGTTGGTTTAATGTACAATGAAGATTTAAAATCACTCAATCAATTATGTAGGATATATCTCAATTGCTCATATATTTTGCGTAGACTGTCCCTGTATTAAAGTCAAACCTATGGTAATGTACTGCTTCACAAGCTCTGATTTGTAGTCTATAGGAATCATAAGATAATCCCACAATCCAAATTCAATTAAAATATTCTTATAAAAATATTTATTTTGAGCATAAGTTATTGCTATCTGCAGTTCTGTAATTCCTCTATAAGGCAAATCCTTGTAATTTTAACAGTTCTTAGTACTATGATATTGAGTCAACTTCACTATAAACATGAGCTAAACAAATGTTATTTTTGGCATCACATAAGGCATTGCTTTCAGCAAAGAGGGAATAGAGAGATCATACATCAATATAATAAAAGTCATCTGTAGCAAACCCATAGCCAATATCATACTCAATGGGAAAAGCCTAAAAATATTTCCCTTAAGATCACTGATACATCTGATAAGGCGTTCATATCCCAAATTTACAAAAAAACTTATGAAACTCAACACCAAAAAAAATCCAATTAAAAATGAGCAAAGATCTGAATAGACAGTTTTCCAAAGAAAACATACAGGTAGCAAGTAGACATACAAAAAGGTACTGAAGGTTAATAACCATCAGAGAAATGCAAATTAAAACCACAATGAGATGTCACCGTACATCTGTCAGATTTATCTACTGTTGATTTACCATTAATAAATCAATAAGCATCAAGTGCTGGTGAGGATGTTGAGAGAGGAGAAACCTCACGCACTCTTGGTGGGGATGCAAATTTGTGCAACCACTACTGAAAGCAGTACGGAGATGACCTCAAAAAATTAAAAGTGGAACTGCATTATGACCCAGAAGTTCCATTTTTGGGAATTTATCTGAAGAAACTCAAAACACTAATTTGAAAGAATACAAGATGTATCCAAAAAAAGTCCAGCCATTGTTAATGTAACAAGAACGGTTTGTGCAACATCTATGTGACATGGCAGCTAAGGAAAGTGGTCTGGAAAGCACATGTGAGAACAATAATGACTTCAGTGCAGTGGTCACTGGGGGTAGTAGATACTGTTGAGCTAGCAGGTGCCCTGTGTGGTCATTGCATTCACAGTGACAGAGTGAATAGAGCAATGAATC
Organism: Phyllostomus discolor; assembly: GCF_004126475.2. Classification (NCBI taxonomy): domain Eukaryota; kingdom Metazoa; phylum Chordata; class Mammalia; order Chiroptera; family Phyllostomidae; genus Phyllostomus; species Phyllostomus discolor. The sequence continues at coordinate 16,069,156 of NC_040913.2, forward strand.
CACCTCAATTTTTATATTAAGCTTGAGCACTCCTGAAACTATTCAGATGATTCAGAAGGCTGCCGCTATCAGCAACAAGTGATTGGTAGCTTCATCATAACAATATGCCCAGGCGTGCATCAAGTCTCCTGCAGAGTTTTTCTGTGAAACACCAAATTGCTCAGCCCTACTACAGCCCAGATTTGGTGTCCTATGACTTCTGTTTTCTCCCAAAACTGAAATCACCTTTGAAAGAGAAGAGATTCAGGAAATTATGAAGGGGCACCTGATATCGATTGGGAGAATTGTTGAGGGCCTACTTCGAAGGGGACTGGGCTGTCATGGTCCTTTGTACAATGTTTCTAGTATCTTGTATCTTCTTCAATAAATGTCTCTGTTTTTCATATCACATGGCTGGATACCTTCTGGACAGACCTAAAACATGCACACCCACCTACGTTCATTGAAGTGTTATTTACAATAGCCAAGATTTGTAAACAGCCCAAGTTTCCATAGTAGATGAGCAGACAAAACAACTATGGGACATTTACACAATGGAATACTACTCAGCATACAAAACGAGAAAATTTCACCCTTTGCGACTGCATAGATGGACCTGAAGAACATTAGGTTAAGTCAAATAAACAAGTCAGAAAAAGGCAAATACTGCCTTGGCTGATATTGCTTAGTGGATTGAGTGGCACACCAAAGGGTTTGCAGTTCAATCCCCAATCAGGGCACATGCCTGGGTTGTGGGCCAGGTCCCCAGTAAGGGGGCACATGAGAAGCAACCATATGATTTCACTCATTTGTGGAATCTAATGAACAAAATTAACAAACAAAAAGGAAACAGACTTATGATTTTAGAGACCTGTCTGACAGGTATCAGGGGAAAGGGGCCTAATGGCTAGATTTAGTCAAGAAAAAAATCTCAGAACAGACAACAGTATGGTGGTTGCCAGAAAAAAAGGCGCACGAGGGAGGTAGAAGAGGGTAAAGGAAGGACAAATGGTAATGGACAGAGACTTTGATCAGGCTGTTGAAAACACAAAATGACACATAGATGATGTATTTCAGAATTGTATACCTGAGCCAGATACTGCTACTAACTACTGTCACTCAACAATTTCAATGGAATTTTTTAAAAAAGGATTGAGGCAATCAGGTGGGCTGGGTCTGGTTCAGCAAAGTCAGGGAGGGTGACACTGCAAAGTGCAGAAAGAAGAAGTGGATCCGTGTGAAAACAAATTATAATTAATTAAGTAAGTAATTAACTAATTAAAAAGCCAGCATTATATAAGCAACACATCTTGAAAAAAGAACTTTTTAGGCTTTCTCTGAAAAGAAAGAAGTTTTACTGGATTTTAAGCCTGTCATCATTCAAATGAACTGAGCCATTATAACAACACTAAAAATGTTTGAAGAAGTCACAGAAAAGAAAATCCATATTATATACTCATGCCAGAAAGTTAGCATTTCCCTAGCATCAAATTTTTGTTATGCTCCACAATTTAAGTTATTGTTAGAAAATGTTAAAAGGATTTGCCATAGTAAGTCCATATGGTTAGAATCAAGGTATACGAAAATAGCATATCCTAGAAGCCATGTTAGAAAAATGAAATCCTTTAGAATTTACAATACCATATTGATAAGACATAAAACAAGGAGGCAAGTCACATTAAAATTTTAGTTGCTAAACATTCATCTCTAGATATAAATGAGTTTAATTTATCAACATTTATCACAAAATAAATGGAGAAACATCATTGTGCCCTTAAAAATATTAATGTATTTTCTTCTCCAAAAATAAAAATAGCTTATAAAATGCTAGATGTACATATTTTAATAAATGTTTTATAAAGTATATTTTCTATTTGACAATGTTTAAATTAATTATTTTGTGTGTAACAAAAATGCTATAAATAATTTCAACTATTTGATTATTGTCACTGTATGTAATTACTTTATTAAAGATAAAATAAGTTTCTTTATTCTAGGGGGTCACCTTAAATAATACTGTATATTCATGAGAGCTTCAAAACCTGACCAACGGGCCCTGGAAAAATCACAAAATCCAATAAAATTCAGAATTTACATTTTGATAATTTGAAAACATATTTATCTGCTGAATTACTTAAAACAATTCCAGCTAAGACTTTTTTCACAGTTTTGTAACAAATTTTATTTATTCTATTAGTGTAATAGTTGTCACTTCTAGAGGAGATTAGTTAGAATGCTAAAACTTATTTCACATTTAAAGAAATAATGAAGAGGTTCTTTAGAAACCATAAATTAGATCTCATTTATGTTCAAGCTACAGCAGTTAGAAATTACAATAAATTCTACATGTCCTTAACTCATTATCCTTAAGGTTAGTAAACAACTTAAATTATAAACAAATCTGACTTCTTACAGGCACAATATAGGATAAAGACAGACACATATATTTTAAATATGAGTGGGAAGTAGACATTCAAATATCAATATAACATATATTAAATTTTCTTTTTTTTATTTTATTTTAATCATTGTTCAAGTACAGTTTTCTCCCCCCTACTCCCATTCCAGCCCAAATTTTCATTAGCTTATGCTTTCATGAGCTTATCACAAAGATTTGAAGAGAGATGTCCCCACTGCTTTATGGGGAGAGATGCACCCCATAGAAGGAGACAAACAAAACTACGACTGCTAAGGTGCAGATCTAAGAAACAAGACATTTGAAGTCCCATCTAGCAGGTCTACTGTGTCTTTCCAGGGCGATCATTGGACTTGAAGTGGAAACTATCAAAGACCAAAAAGTATAGTGTACAAATGAGGGGACTACTTCAGTGGAAGGAATGCTCAGTGTTCACAGAAGTATTTTTTCAGTGGTTAAAATTCATTCAAGCAACAGTGGAAATATAAGGGAGTAAAAATTATTTCAGTATACCTACAGTTGAGATAATTTTTTATTTAAGTCAGATTTCATGTTCATAATCAGACTGCAGAGCGTAATTTCCAGCCTCTGAAAATCCCCTTCCAGGGAAAAGAGTTAGGCATGTCCAAAAATATTGACAAATGTTAGCCTGTTTGCATGTGGCGATCATAGCATTTTCCACAGAACAGAGATATCGCATGAAGAGCACATGTATTTATTTTCTAGTTATAGAAACGTTAGAGATATTATACTCCATAAAAACACAGATAATTATTCATTTAGCAGTTAGCAGTGGATTCTGTATAGATGCGTATTTCAATGATTTGTATAGGCAGATGGCTTAAATTATTCATCTTCAGGGCTTACCACTTCACTAATATCAATAATTATATCTATAGATATGCATCTATATCTGAATTCATCTTTAGAAGCCTACTCCAAATCATCTATTACTAGTCAAAAACAAGTCTCAAACTTTGTGTGAATAAATTTTTGTTGTTTATCCACCCCCACCCCCGACTGACTCTTGTCAAAATGGTATCTTCCTTGGTGAAAATCACTTACATGGACACCATTGCACCAATAAAATTTTGCTGTGACTTTTGAGTCTGTCCTTTATCCTTCTGCTGCACATCACATGAGCATATCTTCTCGGACATGCCTTCACAATGTATCCAAAATGATTTCACCTGGACTCTGGTAGTAGAAACCTAAGTAGTCATCGTCATTCTCTATTACTTATCATACTGCCTACTTGCCACAAGATGTTGATAGTATTACAGTCGAACTTGTAAGGCCACATATCAAACATATCATTATCACACCATCCTCTAATCACATGAAAGTAAAATTCAAAATTATTGTTCTCATTAAAAAAACATAAAACCAAACAAAAACAATGGTAAAAATGTACTAACTAGCTCAAGGTTTTCCTCTACATCATTTCCTACCATATTGCTCTAGCTTACCCAGTTTAGAAAGACTTCTTTGCTCTTCGTCATTAGTAACAAATTGGTTGCCATAGCAGTCATTTTTTCTTGCTAAATCTCTATGCCAGGACCGAACTGTTCCCTTACTTAGTACCACTTCATTTAGTGTCTGCTCAAATGCCACTGCATTCCTGGACTATTCTTATAAAAATGACACATAACCTATCATTCTTTATGTTCTTTCCCAGTCATATTACTACTTCCCGAAAGTATGTTATGTTTGTTTATCGACTATCTTTCCCAATTAGAATGTAAGCTCCACAATGGCAAGGATTTCATGTTCCTGTCTGCTCTGTCCCAAAGAACAATGCTTGGCACTTAGAAGATTTTTTTTCTTTTCTTTTTTTTTTTTGTTTTTTAATGGATTGGTGACTGCAGAGTTGAGGATACTCTCCTCTAGAATGCTCACTATTTAAGGAGCTGTGAGATAATTGTAAGGTAATGAATGGAGAGGAAAAAATCTTGCATGGCAATAATAACTGTAATGAATAAAATTTAGAAAGACAACAGTTCATTTGTAATTCATGCCAGTATCTTAATATTTTGCTTTAAGGGCTCACTTTCAGGACAATTACATTGCTTAAAATTTATAATTAGATGTTTTTGTTTGCTTATCTATTTTGCAAAGAGCTGTTCTAATGTGAACTAAAAGAGGTGGAGTGAACCACAACCCATCCATCCCATCAGTAAACTGAAACTCTTCCTCGGTTAGCAGCAAATTCTGATCGAGGTCCTGCATAGACAGAAAGATAAAAAAATAACTATTTGTTCTGTAATGGAGTAATAAAATGTACAATTGCTTGCAGTTTGTAAAATTATTTGATGTGGTAAAAGGAAGTTCTATTAAGAGTACTATGAGAAGCAGAGACCAGGGTTTAAGACTTTCAAAAAGCTAATAAAATAAGAAAAATATAAATAAAACTATGCAAAGAATAAATACATAGGCAATAAAACTTATGGTGAAACTAGTATATTTCAGTAAGATAATTTTATCATAATCATTCATACTAAGCCATTTTCAATGTTGCCCATGATGCATTGTTTGTTAAAAGAAGTAGGCACTAGAACATCATGCTTATGAGATTATGAGATTAACCTTGTTACATTACACGTGGCACATTGTCCTTGTCAGCCTTACCATTTACTCTATCAAAATTGATTCATTACATTAGTTTGCAGCTGTGTTTCAGAAATGTGTGCTGGCAAATTTTCATTCAATTCCTCAGTGCCTTCTTCCAAAAGATCAATTATCTTATTATATTTTCTAGACCATTACCAAGAAGGGAAGTAAGTTTCCCAAAGAAATTACTTAGGTTGTTTTTCTAGTACTTTTAAATCTGGGTTTATTAACCTTTGTTATGCCAAGAGAGAATTTACAAAATATCTAGATATTTATTGATAATTGTTCATCTCAGCATCTTCACTAACTCTTTTATATCTCATCCATGTCATTATGCATATTTTCAACAGGCATCACTAATTTACCTGAAGCAAAGAAAATTAAATATATTTCAACATGTTTATTTTATAAAGATTCTGTTATAAAAAGGTGAAATCGATCTTATTAGTATAGTCTGAAAGCAAAGTACAATTTATGCTCAATATTAATGATGCTCAGTATTAATAACAAATGTGATGAGACATTATTCTAATAACAAGATGTTCTTTCCCTTCTTTCCTTATAAGATTTCTGTTTATACTATTTTTGGTATACCAAGCTGGCCTGTGGACCATACTATAATTTTATATTCAAATATTATTTAATGATTTCTGACCCAAGAAGTCTGTAATTTAGAAAAGAATTTGCTTTGGGGGAAAATAACCTTACAAACAAATGACTAATTTATGCCCTAAAATATGTTTTTAAAAAATCAAAAAGTGAGCCTTTTCTTATAAGATTAAAGTGTTAGGGTTGTAAGAACTCTAGGGGCAATAAATAAACATTTGGCCTTTTAGCATTTCTACAGATCAGGCCAGTGCATTTAAACAGTGAATCAGATAAGTATTCACACTTAAATAGAAGGAAGAATAGACACAATTATGATTGTCTACAAATGAGATTTTATACTTGAAAGCCCAGAATGAAAAATTAAAATATGTTTCAAATGTTAGAAAATGCCATATGAATTAAAAGGATATTTAATGATAATTATATATGAAGTGGGATTTCTACAACAACAAAATTAGAAGAGATATTTTAAAAATAGATGACAATATAAAATATATTAGAGTAAATAAAGCAAGAGACATCCAAAAACTATGATAGAAAGAAATTTACTACAGAACAAAAGCTTTAACAAATTGACACATTTTGCTTGTGGAACAAAGGTTAATAGTCTGCCGAATCTCACTACTCTTATTAGAGCATAGTGTTATGCAGTCTTTCTGAATGTTAGTTTTAATTATCAAATATAAAATATTTATTATCTGTTATCCAGCAATTCTTCTTATAATGATTTGCCCTACAGATATGGTTACAATATGAAAAAGTATATGAAAATAATTTCTCCAAGCATTTTGTTATTAAAAACGATTTCTTTTATGTTTATTGATTTTAGAGAAAGAGGAAGGCAGAGAGAGAGAAAAAGACATTTACGTAAGAGAGGGACATTGATTGGTTGCCTCCCATATGCACCCCAACTGGGAATCAAACCTGTAACCTAGGTATGTGCCCTGACAGGGAATCAAATTTGCAACCTTTTGGTGTACAACATAATGCTCCAACCAGCCGAAACACATGGTCAGGTCTGTAATAGTAAAAATTTGGAAACATCTTAAATATTTAACAAGAGAATACTAGTTGTGTATATGTATATATTATAACATATACAGACTATTCTCTCAGTTAATATGTACTGTAATATGATTGGATACACTTTAAAATGTTTGATTATGCACATATAAGTAAAGTATACTTATATAGATATAAACATTCATAATATTATCCTAGTTTTAAAAAACTGAAAATGTAAAAATATATTATGTAAATATATGCATTTAGTGAGATCTGGAGTAATGCTCATAAAAATGTCAAGCATGATTAGATTTGAAAGGTTGAATATCACATAATGATTCTCCCATGTTCTTCCTGTATGATTTAAACTGTGGGTGTTATGCATCTGCCATTTCAAAAGTCATCCTTTATTATTAAAAAGGTAAATATTAAATTGGAGCTAAAATGTATTTTTGCTTAGTTTGACTATTTTCATTGGCACATAAATAATTATCAGAGCGGTGCAGTACCATGTAATTTTAATGCTAATATCTTAAATATAAGATATTTTATAATTTATTACTATTTTATAGAATATTTATAGAATATATACTGCTGCAAAGAATACACATGAATCATACATTGTATGGGAAGTTTTCCCCCAAAAGCATGGAAAAAACTAAATGCTACTGTGAAAATGTCTGAAAAGTGGGCTTTTAACTCTGTTTTCTCTATCTTTAACAAAAATCTTAATTTGGAAATGACATTCATTAAATATATGTATAACTTCTGAAAAAATAGAAATACTTTAATATAAAACTATATCATAAGATAAAATATTTATATTATCTGTACATGTTCTTTCCTTTAATTATAAACTGTGTGTATTTTTTTTATTATTGGGAGTCTAATGACATGATAACAAAAACACATTTGAATTATTCCCCAGCTTTCTAGGTTTTTTTGTTTGTTTTAGTTTGATGTATGCCTTATAAAAATGACAATCTCTGTTCCATTGACCCATATGTCTGTTTTTATGCCAGTACCGGACTGTTTTGATTACAGTGGCCTGATAATATAGTTTGATATTATGTATTGTGATCTCTCCTATTTTGGTCTTCCTTCTCAAGATTGCTGAACCTATTCAGGGTCATTTTGAGTTCGATATACATTTTTGAAAGTTTGTTCTAAGCCTGTGAAATATGTCATTAGTATTTAATAGAGATTGTGTTCAATCTATAAATTGCTTTGGGGAGTATGGACATTTCATTGATGTTAATTCTTCCAATCCATGAACATAGTCTATGCTTCCATATGTTTGCGTCTTCCTTAATTTCTTCAGTGTTCTGTAGTTTTCCAAGTACAGGTCTTTTACTCCTTGGTTAAGTTTCTTCCTAGATACTTTATTTTTCTTGTTGCTATAGTAAAAGGATTTCTCCCCTAGTTGCTGCGTCTGATATTTCATTGTTGGTGTACAAAAATGCCTTTGATTGATTTTGTATCCAACTGTCTTGCCAAATTCACTTATTAGGCTGAGTAGTTTCTTGGTGGAGCCTGTAGGATTTTCTATGTACATTATCATGTCATCTGCAAACAATGACAGTTTTACTTCCTCCTTTCCAATTTAGATTCCTTTTATCTGTTTTTCTTGTCTGATCATTGTGGCTCAAACTTCTGATACTATGTTGAATAATAGTAATGAAAGCGGACACCATTGTCTTGTTCCTGTTACTAAGAGGAAAGCTTTTAGGAGTGATAAATTGCACCCAAGTGATAAATGAACATCAAGAACAGTAGCAACAAGAAGCAAAGAGTTCAAAGAAGAGTTACAATCCTGATGGATTCAAGAAAAGGCCACATACTACTCATGTGCATCAGTAGAGATAAATGCTCAGAGATGCCTTACTGCAATTACAAAAGAGAATTAGAAGAGCCTGTCGTTGAAGAGCTAAGAGTTGACCCAGAATTGAATGAAGAACACTGATTAGCATAAAGGTCATTCTTTTTCTGAAAATAGATAAATTTGATAACATTCCACGATCAGTCAAAAATCCTGGTTGGAAAAATATCTTCAAATGTTAACGAATTCTTTGATACTAAAATATATAGTATAACTGAACAACACTGATTTTCTCCTTGCTCTTCACTCTTTATTTTCTTAAATACATCTATAAAGAGTCCAGAAGACACAAAAGAAAAATGACCTAATCATCTAGAATTGTTTTAGTCTGTCTTCATCTCTTTATAAATTTCCTTCATTGAACTGCATAAAATAAAAATGTGATCTTTTCCTTATAACCTAAAATATATAAATTTTCTAACAATGTAAGAAAGAAAAATACTCTAAGAATATTTAATGAAATGACACCTAAGAAATCCCTTCGTGTGAACCTTTATGTAATGGAAACAGAGAAATGTTAAGGGTCTTTCCCAAGTTCATGTCCCAGATAATTGGCACATTAGAATTAAATCACTGGGCTGCTGATGCCTATATATGCCTACCTTATTTCCACTTTATGAAAGGTCCCTTCAAGGAAGTTTTGTAGCATCTAGGTCTAACTGAAGGGCTGTAGCATCAAGGTCTCTCATTGGATGAGCTACATTCCTCAAGCTTTCATACCTTGTAGATTTTATAATGGATTTCAATAATCTTTGCTATTCCTCCTTTATTTGTTCACAAGGATCAAGATAAATTGTCCTACATGGAGAATTTGGTCACCCATTGCAAGGCAAAGCTGAAGAATACAAGAAGGGACTGTCATTGGCACTCCGCTACTTCTCAGAGAAAGAAGCTTTTCAACAAAGGACTCTTGAAGATATTGAAAAAGCTTCTGTCCCCTTTCACTCCACTTCCTTATAAGGAAATTCACATCTTCTTGTGACAGCCATGGAGATTTTTCTCCTTCCTTTAAACAGCCATGTTGAAGGGGAAAATATATATTGTGCCACATTTCCTATGAGTGATTAGCATCAGGTTTATTATTTCACAATGCTTTTCCCATAAACACAATATGAAATATTAAAAGACCCTACTCATTGCATTCAGCAATGGAATTTAAAACACATTTTTATATGTATGCCTTTAAGATTCAAGGTGATGGTATAAATTTTAACAACAAGGTACTAACCAATGGAAAAATATGTACTGTATTTTAACAATGGCATAAAACTGTAATTAGTGCCAATAAAAGGACACAGGAGCTCTTGCTACCCACACTGGTGAATAACCCAAGAATTACTTACTTGTCTTATTTTTATATGTAGTTGTTTTGCACAGGTCTAATGCTCTGGAAATATTGTGTTTCAAACTAAGCATTAAATTCTTGCTATATAAATGACACTTTCTCTCCCCAGCTGGTGTGGCTTGGTGGGTTGAGTGCCAGCCTGTGAAGCCGAGGGTCTCTGGGTTGGTTCCTGGTCCAGGCGCAGGGCCTGGGTTACCTGCCGGGTTTCCCAGGTATGAGGCAGGTGAGAGCAACCACGCATTGGTGTTTCTCTCCCTCTCTTTCTCCCTCCCTTCCCCTCTCTCTAAAAAAATAAATAAATAAAAATATTTTTTAAAAACGATACTTTCTCTTTAACATATAATTTTAGTCTCGTAATTGATCAAGTATCCATTCATTCAAACATTCAGTGATATGTATTCTTGCGCCATGCATATGCCCAACACTAAACTAGGCAACATGGTCTATAAAAAAACATAGAAAAATTGAATATTTTAAATTTTGAGACAATTGCCTAATCCAATAATTACAGTAAAACATACTAGATATGCATAATCCAAATATTATAAGAAAGCACACTAGATGTGTTAATACCCTAAGTAAAAAGTATTGTTACAGTGTCAAGCTCATCATAGGCAGTTAAAACAATATCTTTCCATGGTAGAAAATCTAAAAAAATATCCCCAATATCAATACAAAGATTGAAAGATCTGGTATTGTCTCCAAATCGTGGTGTAATAAGGTGTGACTATTAGAATAATTTGAGTGGTAACTCTGTTATTAAAATGTGTTGCAAGGTAACTAACTTTGAGTTGCAAATAGAAGGCTTAGTGAAAAAGTTTTGCCTCTTTCAAATTGTAGCTCTGTAAACCTGTGACAAGGATTTGAAAACCGCCCTCTGGTGACGTCTGAGGACTTCCTCTGCACCATCTGTTCCTTCGAAATGTCAGCACTATAAGTATCCAATACTGAGAACAAGCTGCAAGGAGCTCACAGAAATAGGACTACTAACTTTTATCAGATTCAGCCCACTACTTGCCATAGATGGCAACAGAAAAATCTGATGTCCTTTACTTGATAAAGATGGTCTTTATCAAAAACTGCTAAAATGTAGGAATCCTTATGGTTTATTGATACTTTATTAAAATATTTTACATACAAATTATATGGTACATGGTTAAGTGAAAATTTTGCCATTACTTATTTGCCTGAGATACTATAAAAAAACAACATATATAAATATATTGAAAGTTTGTTAAACTTTGAAATTTTGTTATTGACCAAAAACAAAAATGTAATTTGCCTATATTTGAATCAATTAGTATTTACAAATGCTTTAATCAACAAAATAACTATTTGATAATAAACAATCCAGAGAATATCAACATTTTCATATCTCAAATGTAATCTTTCCTTCAATTAAAATTTAGAGAATATATATTCAGATTAACCACCCAAGGCTTTTCTCTAAGCAAAAAAGCTTGAAAGGATAGTCTCGAAAAAAGGCAGTCTCTTGCACTGCTCACAAGACCTAGAAATGTGAGAACATTTTCCTACTAATAAATATCCAGGAAAATATAAAATTGGCTTCCTCTCCTAATGTCTTTAAAGTATGAGTTTGTGAGCATATATTGTAACACTGTGTTGTGGTATTTGACAAATGCATATGACTACTTTAGCAGAGAGAAAGTCAGAGAGTTATCAAATAGACCCACGTGATTACACACTGTCTATATTCAAGTGAGAAAGTAGCCATTCTAAGTGCACTGTAGAACTTAACTAAGCATATTGGAATATCTGAAGCAAAAATTTAAACTAACTTGAATAGGTATAGAAAAAGTCCAACAGGTAATAAAGTGGATTTCTGAAAATGTTTAAATCACTCAGAGGAAACTGGAAAGGAAAACAGTGGAACAAACAACAGATGGAAGAAAAACAGAAAATAAATTATGAACCAGTAGACATAAATCTATACAAATTATAACTATATTAATTACTGATGGACTACATATTGCAATTATGCCTGAGAATATAGACTCAGAGAGTGGCCTGGCGCTGCCAGGGGCTGGAGTTAGGGGAGAAGTAGGGCAATAAACTAATGAATGACTATAATGTTTCAATAAACAAGATGCATAGGCTCACACAGATGGTTGGGAGAGACCTCATGTTTCATGCTTGCTTTGTCATAGTCAATCTAAATAATATTAAGAAATTTAAAATAATATAGGCCAAGGCAGGATAATGGTTCCTTCCTCTGACCCTCTGACAGCTGCTGTCCCTCCAACCTCACTCTCCCCATCACTGCTGGAATCATTTCCGTGTCTGTCTTCCTTACTTGACAATGAGCTCCTTCATTGGACTGTGCCTTTGCCTCTGTGTCTTTGTTAACACTACAGAGCAACGCTCAATAGTCCTAACTGGTAACAAATTAGTAGCCTTCTTTCTGTGAGCTATGTCTGGACCTAAGAAACAGATGGAGAATATGTTAATAATGTAGATTAATCTTAAAAGTGGATGGTGGATCTGTCTATTATGCTGTGCAAGGCACAAAAATTTTAAAAATAGAAAATATTCTTTCAGTATTGAAAACAGCTTATTCCATGAAACAAAGAAGTTACTCATGTATTCAAGAATGAGTGAGAATAAATAAAATTGCAACATACATATTTGTTGTTTAACTGTCCTGTTTGTTAAAGAAAAAGAAATAGCCAAAATTCATGAGAGTAGGCACACGATATGAGCAGATGTTTTACCAAAAATATAGAGCATAAAAAAATCTGAAGAAAAAATGCTCATCATGAATTCTAAGGGATATTCAGTTAAAACAACAGTGAGGGATCACCATGAACTTATTAAAAGGACTAAATTAAGAGTGATTAATGATATCTAATATTTTGTAGGATGTGGAATAAAGGGGACTCTCATGTACTGTTGGTAAGACTAAGATCTGCTGTCCCACATCACACCTATGTCAGCAATACTGGATTGGACAGTTAAAACTCTGTTAAAGGACATATCTCATGTTAAGTGTTATTATCCCAATTCAATAACAATTTTAAAAATTGATACAAGAACAAGATCTAGTTTAATGCTACTTAAAGAGATAACTAAAAAGACAGATGGTTTCAAATGGAAAAATGTATCTGTGCATACAGTAAATTAAAAAACCTGGAGTGGTTCCATTAATATTAGATAAGATAGATATCAAGAGACAATACTACCAAAAATCATAGTGATAAGTAGGTCATTCCCTCAATAAAATATTACAACTATAAATATGTATCTACACATTATTCACTTTAATTTGTAAGCTTTGTACTTGTAAACTGGCTTAGATTAATAATTTTTTGCATTAGATGTCTGTCGTCAACATTTTCTTTGACTTTTTGGTTTTTTCCTCTATCTTGTTATACTATTCATATAATAATCTTTCGCTATGTTTAGCTCCGCATCTATCCTTCTTTAAGGAACATCATGATCCACTAGTAATTTGCACAAATATCTGAAGTTAAAGATAACTTGGTTTTCTTTTGGACCTTATTTCCCATTACAATTTTGACTGTTCCTCTGTATTTAAGCAACACCACCAAATATCCACCTTTGTGGGTTGTATAACCACTGAGACCAGGGAGAATAGTACTGTAATAGTACCTCTGTCTACATAGGACACAGAGCTTAAACTTTATAGAGAAGCAGGTGCCAACTTCACCAGTACATTTCTCATTACCTTGATAAAATTATGGTCTTCTGTGGCCTCCAGGAAACAGATATAGTGGAATCTCTGATCTCAAAATAAATCCATTTTAAAATTGCAGCTTTTATGATCTTTCATGATTCTTCCTTAATACTTTGCCAAAGCAGTTTTAATGTCGCTGCCTCATTGACTCTAAATAATCATGTTCAATGATTATTCAATGCCCAAGGGCCATAGAATAAACTTGGGATCAGTTTGAGACACTGTACACTGATGTTAAGTCCAAACACATAAAAGAAAGCTCCCTTGCCAATAAATTCCTTTCTACCCAGCATTTTGTCATCTCTGGATTAGCACCATTAGGAGACACTTCCACATTTGCACACATTCTGTCATCACCACACAGTAGCTAAGCATACAGGCCTTGTCATTGATCTGAAGGAAATGAGAGCACCTTAAGGAGAACAAATGTGTTATGAGCAATGTAACTCAGGTGTTCAATGAGTTTGGGAGATGATTAAGAGACAAGATTCCACCACGAGGTGGCAGGAGCCATGCTATATGGGTGGCATTTTGACAGGTTTGCCTCGGGTGAGGGAGGGGCCGGTCCCTCAGAGCACCAGTGCCACTGTTGAAATTTTGTTTCTGCCTGCCTGCCTTTATTCTCTCCTTCTTTCCTCCCCCACTCTCTCTTCCCCTTCCTCTTTTCCTGCCTATTTACTTTTCATCCCCTTTTATTTGTTCCTTTCTTTTTTCCTTCTTTTTATTTCCCTCTATTTTGTCTTTCTTCCTCCCAGATTCTACCTAAACCCAACTGCCTAAAAGTCTTTTTTTTATATAATCAAGAGGGTGATGAATAGTTGTGACTTCAAGTTTCCTTGAAAATGGGCATACTACTTTGTTTCTAGTCTCATACTGCTTTAGTGTTTTTTCCTGAAGAAGAAGTACTTATTTTACACAGGTGAGTTGTTACTGGCAGTCCTTTATTTTCAATAAGCTGATCTTCTCATATCATTGCAGGGCTCTCCAGACTTTACTCAGATTTCAACCAGATTTTCCATTAATGTCTTTTGTTTTTGTTTCAAATATTCAATCTCATATACCACATTGCATTTAGTCATCATGTGTCCTCTGGACTATGACAGTTCCTCAGTTTTGTTTTTGGTTTTTTGTCTATTTTTTTTTTACTTAATGGTATTTCCCAAGATCTTTAAATTAAATGAATCATTAGGTAGGCTTTTACAGATGAAGGTCACTTGAATGTCTCTATGAGGAAGTGTGACACTATAAGACCATTTTCCTGATGCTTAATTAACTTCGAATTAGGTGTTCACATCTCTGTTTTGTTTCATCAGTTTCATGTAAGTGAATTATTATCTAGAAAATTTATTTTTCTTTTATCGTTGTTTCTACATGTGTCAGGCTGAATCTCCCTGTCCAATTCTGGTACCTTGAGCAAATTCTGTATCTTGCTAACCATGCTTTTTGTGTCACACTCAGTCCCGACTAATGTTCAGTTTCCACCGGGAATGTTACATCCTTCTTTCATTCTCTATAAAGACTTCTCCTGGAATCTTGAATGCCGGCATTGGGAACCACAGTGCTATTGTCTAGTTCCAAATTACTTCTTTTTCACTTCTTCTTCAAAACACAGTTTTCTGAATGTAAACAGCAAAATAATATGTGGTCCTTTACCTAACGTGTCATGTAATTATTATTTTTTTTTTTTGCTGTGTTGCTTTTCTCAGGCCAAGAGTGACAGATCATTAATGCACTAGGTGTGGTTGGTGCTCAAGTGCTGATCCCCCACGAGGAGACCATTTGTTCTTTAGGCAACCCCTCACTAGGGTTGCTGTACTTAGTTCCCTGCACTCTTCTTCGTGTCCTTTTACACTCATTCATCTACTTCTTCTCAGGCCCCTGGCTGAAACTCGCTCGCTCTTATGTCTTCAGATAGCAAGTGGTTCTTTTCAGTAAATATGAGTAGGTTAGCTCAAATCCAGCAAATACTGACAGCATCTTCTGGAACATAAAGATGACAATGTGGGCTGCTTACTCTTGACCCCTGTCTCAGTCCTGCTGTCTCTCCCTATTTTTGGAGGTGATAGTAATAGTTGTTGCTTATACTTCTAATGCAGGCACGGAGATAAATCATCAAGCCATTGCCCACGCAGATGTCTGTCCAGGGAATAAGATCATATTGCTCTTATCAACCTCATCATTGTCCTCATCTTTCTTTTTCTCCTATTGCACAGCTCTCCCATTCTCCTTGGTCTTTTTCTGATGTTATACTCTTGTCCCTACAAAAGGGTAAACAAAGAGGAGAAAAAAAAAAAAAAGCAACCTGGAATAAATGTCAGACTTTTTATGTTTGGGCTGAATATCATCCTGAAAAATACTGGTGGAATAATACCCGAAGACCGAGATCATGGAAATGAAGGAAGCACAGAGCAGTGCCTGTCACAGATGTAAATCTAGCACACATGCACATCTGACCCTGAGGCCCGTGATTGAGGAAATTCAAGGTCACAAAATATGTCTAGTACAAGTAGAGGAAATCTATGATGCAATTCATAAATAATCTGTAGGATGCACTTAAAATGGTGCAGCACAGGGAGAAACAGAGATCAGCATCACGAGAACTATATTTTTGTCTGAGCATTATGATTCGAGTCATGCATCACTTGAGCATAGGGATCCATTCTGCAAAATGCGTCTTTAGGTAAGTTTGTCATTTGTGGTCACCATAGATTGCACTTACACAAGCTGAGAAGGTCTAGCCTACTGAACCCTTAGGCTATACGATATGCCCCATTTCTCCTGGACCCCAAACTTGTACAGTATGTTACATACTGAGTACTGTAGGCAATTCTAATACCGTGGTAAGTATTTGTGTACTTAAATATATCTAAGCATAGACAAATATGCATTAAAATACAGTACAAAAATAAAAAATATACACTTATTTAAGACATTTACCACAAATAAAGCATGCAGGAGTGGCAGTTGCTTGCTCTGGGTGAGTCAGTGAGTGAGTTGTGAGCGCATATAAAGACCTGGGACATTACTGTACTGCAGTGTTAGCGAGCACTGTCCCATCAGCCGTCCCCTTGATTCCTGACTGGGCCAGAAACAGAACCTCAGAGCTGTCAGTGCTGCTCCATGAATAGGGGTGTGGGCTGCTGATTGGAAATATCGAGGAGAAACTGGCCAGGTGAGGCTTGATTACCATAGCAGTGACTGCCATGAGGGAGTAAACAGTGGCCTAAAAATCAATAGAATAAAAATCAAGATGGAGAGATGAAGAAATATAGGAGCTGTCGTGGTGATGTGTTTTGGCTACTGCATGTTGGAGCAGTAGTCAGATTAAGGAACTTTGTGATGTTCTTAAAAAAGAGGGTATGTGACAGGGAGATGGTGTAGAACTGACTCAATATTTGACCTTTGATAATTTGTTTTTGATTCCATTGACCCTACATGGTCCAAAGGGCTCTTTTTGGCATTGGACTGATGGAAGAAATAAAACTTATCAGGGCTTTACATAATTACAACCAGAAAAACATTTCCAAAGTACAGGGACAAGCTGGCTCCACATTACCAGAGAAAGCTTACACTAAAATGAATTTACAAATAATTTACACACTGTTCTTTGTAGACCACCAAGCTAGATCTGTGGGGGCAATAGCACCCTCTGAACATATATCACAATGGTGGGGGGCCCACTCCTCTGTGCTGAGACAGGTGAATGGCTGACTGGTTGGAACACAATCTGTGCTCTCAAAACCGAGGTGTTGCCCTGGCTGGCATAGCTCAGTGGATTGAGCGCGGGCTGCTAACCAAAGTGTCGCAGGTTCGATTCCCAGTCAGGGTACATGCCTGGGTTGCAGGCCATGATCCCCAGCAACCGCACATTGATGTTTCTCTCTCTCTTCTTTTCCCTCCATTCCCTCTCTGAAAATAAATAAATAAAATCTGTAAAAAAAAAAAATCGAGGTGTTGTGAGTGAAAGATCTATTATTTCCAAGCCCCACAGAGACTGCTCCCATCAGAGGGGAAAAAAAAAAGTCCTTCCAATTCTATCTTTCCATTTCTTATAGGGAATTGAGCTCCATTGTAACCTTCCAGAACCAATGTCTTCTATGAGGTTCGTTGTTAACCTAAATGCCGTTATGCAGCATATGACTGTAATTAGCTGTTTTTTCTTAATAAGCTTAATTAAATTTTTCCTCTTTACTTTTTCTCACCTGCTTGTTCACTAGACAAGTATTAAATTCAGTTTCTTATCTAAAACTGTAATGAAGTAACAATAATGGTGAAGGTCACTGACATCAATATCATCACTTAATGAACACTTAAATTTGATGAAGCGCCAGTTACAAGAATGTAGTGTGAATATTATACATACATGCTGTGCATATATGTGTTTATGAATATATATGCATACACTCACTTGTTTTTCAATTATAGTCTCTCATTTATTTTCCTGCTTGCTATAATAATTTGAAAAACATTGGCTATTTTTATAGATATCAGGGTTGTAAATGATTTTAATTATATTGGCATTATTACAACTCACACTTTAAGATACATGTTTTAGACCTGTAGGCAGGAAGAAAGAAACCAAGTACATAGAATGGTATAGTAGTCTTTGGGATTCAAGATATTTGTTACCTCCCTTTTATGAAATCACAGTGCAAGATGACAAACTGGCTTGTACAAAGAAAACATATATTTGAAATAAACTTTTTAAATTGAATTAGTTCATGGCTCCAAATAAGCCACTTCATTTGAAATATGATCACAATTACCCTCGCCCTCGGTTTCTAATATACCAACAGTCAAGGAAGAGAGTAGCATGACACTGAAAGTGTTTAATTATTTTCATTTAATGATACTTTATAATGGAGCCCTGTGGAACCTAACCCTGTTATCTCTGCCAATTGTTATGTTGGTTCGAAATGAATACACTGAGCGAGTGAAAGCATTTGGTTTAATTTGCCAGTAGCAGTGGTGAGCCCAACAGCTAAAATTATGAAGATACCCATTGACATATGTGATCTGAGGACAAGTTGGCTGAGACATCTGTTACGCTGCTTCAGCTGATCTGGCTGGCTAAGTGTGTCTTCTGCAGTCACCATTCCATCTGCTTCTCTCATAAAATAAAGTACTTAATTTGACACAATCACCTCAGCTAAAAGAGAATCTATCTGTTTCCCCAGTTAGAATCTCCAAATGAAAGTTTCCTTTCTGACCTGAAAGAATCTTGACTATGATTTCTAGGACATTCCTCAAATCAAATGTGAAGTGGAGTTATCAGAGATGTTAATTCAAAAATACATAAGTGGTCATAGCCCTGGCTGGTGTGGCTCAGTAGATTGAGTGTCGGCCTGGGAATCAGAGGGTTGCTGGTTTCGATCCCCAGTGGGGGCACATGCCTGGATTGCAGGCCAGGTACCCCCCAGTAGGGGGCAACCACACATTGGTGTTTCTCTCCTTGCCTTGCTCCCTCCCTTGCCCTCTCTCAATAAATAAATAAATAAATAAATAATCTTTACATACACACACACACACATATATGGTTCTCTTCGCTGTATTCTTCTTTGTGTAGTCAGGTGTCAAAGAAAAATTATATTTCAAGCCTAATAATAATAATAATAGCCCCAATTAGTGTACTTATCCTCAAAGTATTGTTTTGTGCTTCCACTTCAGCATAATTATGGATATATTAATTTGCCTTCAAAGAGAATGCAAGGAAACATCTCCCTGTCTAGACGGAATGTTAAATTTGGCAACTTTATTGCTGTAATCAGTCAGTTTTCTTAAGCCAGAGCATCACAGTGCCCGAATAAATCTGCATAGTGTTCAAGGTGCACCACACACCTGAGTTCCCTATTTGGGCCAGCTGCCTTCATGTTTCTGATGCTATTAACAGAATCAAATGAGCAGGACTTCTTCAAATCTCTGGTACAAACTGTCACATGTGACAGAAAAATTATAGTCTCAGGAATAATGAGCATAAGGTTTCTGCTTACTTCTAATTATTGGAAATTCTCCATCACTTGTAAGACAAATGTTTCTTCTTTTATCTCCGCATGCTAGTCCTAAGTCTTTCTTCTACACCCCATGTGAATAAGCAAACTCAACTTGCTTTTTCTCACAAACTTCCTCAAATATTTTAAAGCAGCCAACATTTCAATGTGGTGTTTAAAAAAACAACTTTTTGTCTGCAAAATCACAAAAGCATCCATCCCATCTTTCATAGTTCCTACTCTGGAAACAAGTTATAAATTTCACTTTTAAGTACAGGATCTTATTCTTCCAGGGATATGAACATGCTTCCTCACTTAAAAACCTGCAAGACCTATTTAAAAAAAATGCAACAAGGCAATTTCAAGGTCCCAATTCTATCTGGTATCACAGGATACTAAAAAAGCACACACAGAAGTTACTGTTAATTTCTTCATTACATTTAAGTATGTCAATTATTTGTATTTTAGGTGGTTTTATTTGCATCAATTATCTCACCTATCAAGAGAGATTATAATTGTGTGTTTACAGAGCACACAAAACGCAGCTTAGTGTTGTGTTGTTATTAATTATTGTACTATTTTCAGTACAAACAATTGTAACCCACTTTTGCTCCACATGTATTCATCCATAAAATACAAATTATCTCTAATTTGATTAAATGACTGGAGCAAATGCTATCTGTATTTTAAAAGACATCATCACTGATCACAACAGGTGACTGAATTTCAACAAGTATAGATGATTATATATCAAATATAATTTTGTATAAGAAGTTTATTAACAAATGTAATTTAGAACTATTGCTCCAAAGCATATATACTTTAATAATTTCAAAGGGATTAATAATCCTCCTGAAGATTTTCTTAAATAAAAACATAAAATAAGAAGTAATATCTGCATCATTGACAGAAAACTATAAAGCAATTCCATTCTTCATTTTTAACTTATTTTGTGCCATTAATAGAAAACATAGTTTTTTTGTGGTTAAGAAAAAGAGACAAAAGTCCAGAAGTTACTGGTCAACAACAACCACCAAAATATTGTTTCTTTACTTACATCATATTGGTACGAGAAGGTAAATTACTGAGCTCAAAGGAAGAACCATTTTATCAACTAGATCAATTTATGAAAATGTTGTATATACTCTAGTTTCTGAATAACCAGATTGTCCATGTTTCCAGAAATATCTGTCAGTTTGGAGGTATGCTTTGTTTCTGTGTTGTAATAATAATTTTGACTCAGGCAATTTAAAAGAAAGACAACTGAAAATGTAAGATGTATTTGTAAAAGTACATGTAAGTACATATGTGTGTGTATTTGTGAATAGATGCAGATTTGTAGATGTGGATATAGATATAAATATATGCATCTTATTTTCCTAAATATAAGCAGAATCTTAGTCTAAATACTAAATACCTGAATACATATTCTTAGTCATATAAAATATCCCAATTTCTATCTAAAATGCTTGACAGCTTTTGTAGAATAACTACACTTGGATATTTCTTTTTTAAAAAAATAATTTTATTTACTTATTTTTAGAAAGAGAGGAAGGGAGGGAGAAAAAGAGGGAGAGAAACAGCAATGTGTGGTTGCTTCTCACACACCCCCTACTGGGGACATGGCCTGCAATCCAGGCATGTGCCCTGACTGGGAATCGAACTATCAACCCTTTTGTTTGCAGGCCTGCGCTTAATCCACTGAGCTACACCAGAGAGGGCCAGATATTTCTCTTTTTTTTTAAAGATTTTATTTATTTATTTTTAGAGAGAAGAGAAGGGAGGGAGAAAGAGAGGGAGAGAAACACCAGTGTGTGGTTGGTGTCCCCTACTGGGGACCTGGCTTACAATCCAGGCATGTGCCCTGACAGGGAATCAAACTGGTGACCCTTTGGTTCTCAGGACAACCCTCAATACACTGAGCTACAGTGGCAGGGTGATAATTAATTTTTATAATAGAATTTACATATATGTTTTTAGACAATTTTCTATCATGTTTAATATTATAATTTTAAGTATTCTTTATTACAAATATTAACTAATCAAACATATTAACATGCACCTATAGACATAATATATTTATCCAGTGGGTTATTATTATTGAATTGGTAATCTTCAAATATTGATTGTGTCTTAATTTCTACCATGTATTCAAATAATATAAATTAACAGTATCCATAACCTCATGGTGACTTTTGTTGGGAGAATTTACTTAGAGTTGACTACTTCAAATATTTTTAAAAGTCATATCACTTAATTTTTTTACTTTTTGTTTGATCCCGTGGATATCAAATGAACTATTATTTTTGCTATCATAACAAGAATAACTTTGTCTTCAAAATTTGATCACATGCTTGGCCTTAGTAGAAACATATTATACTGATACATATTACATATATTATGTATATAATATTTTTAAGGGCCTTGTTCTGAATATTTTTATTTTTAAATGTCACTTTAAACAAAATAAATATACAGAATGTTAATTTTAAGGATTATCAATATTAATATTCATTGTACATTATAGAAAACTTTAGTTTACTCAGGAAGGCTTAAAATGTAGAACATGTATAAATATTTTAAATATTTGTATCTTCTACTACTGGTGATAATTGCTACTGCTATTGTAATGGGGTGCAGCCAAGAGGGGGGCCTCAAATAGGGATTTGAAATGGGGTACAGAACTCAAGGTGTTCAGGAAATATTAGGATGTCCTCACCTGCCCCCATAGGTGTGGGTTGGGGGAAGGGACACATGCAGCAGGGCCATTGAGAGCTGGTTTTCATAGCAACAGCTTTGCAGCTAACCTCTGGCATGGTCATTTAACATATCTATGTAAACTTTAACTGGTTACATAGATATGTTAAATAGCTGTGGCCATGCTCTGAGCCAGGGGAATGGAAGTAACTTCCCCACCAAGATGTAACTAGGGGGTAGGACCCCGAGTTACAGCTCCTGTGTTGGAGCTTGGAGGTGACTGGCTCCATGACATGGGGCCACGCCTGCCTAGACTCACTATGGCATCCCAGTAAAGCTGGAAGCATATGGGAGTGCTGGCAAGTGTAGCCACTTGTGAGAGGAGTTGGAAATGGGGTTGCAGAGGGAGATTGGCATGGGGATTTAAACCAAGATGTGGCTGCCACTGGGGGCAGAACCACGCAGTTTTGACAGAGTGGGGGCTCCCACGGCCATTGTGCAGAGAGGACCACTCAGCTGTGGCAATAGAAAGGAGAGCCACGTGGCTTAGACAGATCAGGGACCGCTGCAGCTTAAGAAGGAGGAACCACCACCCAGCTTTAGCAGAGATCCTGGCAACGCAGCTGATGGTGCTGGGAATGGAGGGAGGCCTACCAACTGAGACAGATTACTGGGAAGAACTGGGGGCTGCCTGAGCCGTGGACTTCTATTTCCTTTCCCGAGATACGGTACCTCAGACTGGGCAAAGGGGTGAAGGAAGGACTGTGTGTGTTTGTGGGTGTTTTAAGGGACTTCGGGATTTTGATGAAGACATTAGGTCACTACTTTAATTTCGTACAGCATTAAATAAACATTTCCTTTTCTTTTCACAAATCTCAGGCATTGAAAGACATCTTTCCTCTGGTGGCACACATAACAAACCTGGGGGGTTCCTTTTGGCAATAGTACATTGCCCAGCCGCCCCCCCCCCCCCGTTGTTCTGTAACACTAGTAACACTGAACATTTGTTTCTGTGGAAAGTGGATCAACCAGAATATAATTTGCTCCTTTCAAAAATGATTAATTTGAAAAGCAGTAGTTCTAAAAACTCCTTCAATGTCATTTAAGTTTCTCAATGTCAGCAATGACAAAATTTCTTGGCAAGACTGCAAACTAAAGTGGATAGTATAGTATTGACTCTTGTTTTTTTAAAAAATGGATTCTACTGGAATGTGGATTTCTTAAAACCATGCAGTGAAGAACAGTAACGTAAAATTCTGGAATTTATATTCCTTTCATGTACTAAAATATATGTTGCAAATATTTTATATTAGCAAATTATATTCATTTTACATGTTAAGAAAATGCTCATTAATTATAGAAAGTATTTTGTGAAATTATGCAAAATTTGGAATTATTATGGAAATAAGGAAATTATATTCTTTTCTTTAAACATGTACTATAAGATAAATACAGCATTTTATTTGTAAGTTATATTCATTTTCTTGTTTACTTCCTGCAAATGTTCAAAAGTTATATTTTCTTACTGATAGAATAAGAAAATTGTCTGTTTTGCTCAATAAGAAAATTTCGTCTGTTAATTTATGCATGCGGTTCTTGGAGAGAACTTTTAAATAGAAGGCAGGCATAAGCTCACTCTCTTGTCTCTTGGTCTCTTGGCCATTTGGCCTTTTGTCTTCATGTGTACTTACTTTTGCCCCAGAAGGTGAGGAGAGGCATATGCTCAGACCACTTGTTGTCTGAAGATTATTTATGATAAATTTGTTATACGTTTGGCCAAATCTGCCTAAAATTTTCACTTTGTGAGAGGAGGTTAAGATAAATTATCTTTAAAATGTGAAGATTAAGATGTATTAAAGAGGGGTATACATAGAATAAAGAGTGAATATTCATCTTGTAATATGGAAAATTGCATTGTGGGTAGAATATCATGCTAATCGAGTTGTTACAAGAGGATTTTCTGATTTTCTATCACCGTGCCAATGAGCATGTTAATAAGAAACCTAGAGAAATTATATAAGAATGATTTCTCATAGGGTGCAGAGACAGTCATCACCTACACGTTTCCCATGTTAGACTTGTTGGTGGAGTGAGAGTGAGCCCTTTTCTAGTCTTGTGATATTGAGGAGTGAGGAGAAAAGTGAAAATGAGAGTGAGAAAGAATGGAGGGAATTTGAATGTGAGTCGCATTTTTCTCCCTGCCCAGTATTTAGCTCAAGTGAGGGGATTTGTGTTATATCAGACAAGATCCTATTTACAATAAGTCAAATGGCCATTATAGATAGTGGCTATTCCCCAAGGGTTTTGACACTGAAATCATAGAATTAGTGGGAGGAAATGGATGCTGAAGGATTATTCAGTTTTATCTAACAGATCCTGAACACTATTTACAAGGACTATAAAAATAATGTCTCACATATTTTTGAACTTTATAGAACAGAAAGTTACTTTTTCTTTTTTATCCATACATAGGTGCTCTTGAGTCAGACCTTATTATTTATGGTTTCGCTAAAGAAAATTATGCTTCCAGGTATACCAGCATGCTAATGTGAAATAAATTTTGCAATTCTTCTGCATTGTACTTTTTACAAGGTTTAAAGAGAATGGAAGAAGATTATATTTTTAGAGACTTCGAGTTACACACAAGGAACTGAAAAGCATTTTTCACAAAGATATCTGATCCTTATTATGAAATTTAGTATAGTTGCTAGTTACACTTATTTTTATTTTCTTACTCTTTGTGTCCCTCATATTAGCTTTATGGCATATGGAACAAGAATGTTTTATTTTTGCTATTACTATAAAGAAATAATATCATATTTTCTATTGCTAAACTTACTCATTTACACATTGAGTTCACATTTCAACCTTGACTAAAGTTGAAGAAAACTAATTTTTGTACTTGCTATATTTTTCTATATCATTATTTAATTTTGAAGATAAACTAACACAAAACACAAATTACAGAGGAAACTAAAGTGCATTAAAGTGTTCCATTATTATTTTAAAGAAAAATGCTTTTCTTCAAATATAGAAGACAATAAATTTCCTATTTAACTGTGTGATAACGGAATGTTTTGCAAAGGTCTCTTAACATTATATTTTTGGAATTATTAAGCTTGTATCAATGTCTCTAAGCTAAAATACTTTCAGTGTCAGTTTTGTCTGACAAAATAGGTAAAAAGAAAGTCTTCACTTTCATGTTTAATGTTGAGCAAACAAGAGACATATGCATCATTTGTTAGATTAAGAACAATGCTAGAAACCTGGATAAAATTGCAATGTTAGCAGAAGAAAGTCATTGTATAATACAGTTAAAATATGTGTTTATTCATGTCACTGTAAAATAAAATGTACCATTTGTAATCTATACCCAAGCACACAACCAAGACATACAATTATAACATTTTATATACAAGTTCAGGATTAATATTATGCAAATGTCCTTACTACCTAAAGTGACATACAGATTCAATGCAATCCCTATTACGGTAAGAATGACATTCTTTTGAGAATTAGAAAAATTAATCCTAAAATTTATATGGAACAAGAAAATACACTCAAAATGAAGAAATCTTGAGAACAAAATGAGATGAATGAAGCTCCATATATCAAACTATACTACAAAACTATAATAATCAAAAAAATATAGTTCTGAGATAAAAACTGATATGTAGCTCAATGGAATATAATAAAGAACCCAGAAATAAGTCCTCATCCATATGGTCAACTAGTCTACATTAGAGGAGGCCAGGAAATACAATGGGATAAAGACATTCTCTTCAGTAAGTGGTGTTGGTAAAACCAAACGATTAAATGAAAACAATAAGCTGTCACTTATCCCAAAGACAAACTCAAAATAGATTAAAGGCTTAAATTAAATAATTAAAGACCTGAAACCATAAGAATGCTAGAAGAAAATACAGACAGTAAAATCTTGGGCATTTCTATTAGTAATATTTTTTTCCAACATATCTGTGTAGGCAGCGGAAATTGGGAAAAACTAACTCATGCTATAAGAAAAACAGATTTCTCTTAGGAGTTGAGAGATGTAAGGAGGCACAGAAGGGCCATTGGAGTGCTGAATATGTTCTACTTATTAATCTGAATACTTGACATATACATAAGAACTAACATTAGTTCTCTTTTTGTACTATTTGTAATATTCTCTGATTTGATACAGTTAATGTATTGATATATCAAATGTTTATATAATTATATGACATACTAAAACAAAAATAATACAAATAAATTATGTAAAAGTAATAGCCTCAAAGTCAGATTTCCACAACTGTTTCAATTCAATACCTCAAATAATTTACCTGTAAGATGTTTAAACAGCCTTTGATTCCAGAGAGAATTAGTTATATTATGTTTCATAGAACAGTTTTGTTAAGCTAACATGTAAATACTTTAAATAATCTTATATTTATATCAAATACATCATACTATTTTAAAATAAGGCTATTATACATTTTACACATAACTTATTTTTTGAGATATTTATTATATATGAACTATGTTATTCCTTAAGTAAATGTTGAAGAGTTTCTGTAAACCATTTAGTGAAAATAGTTCCATCATCTATATTGTCTGTTGGTTAACTACATTATTTTTTTAAGGTTAACACTTGAAATGCCTGTAATATTATCAAAGATAACTTGAAGAAAAAGTGGTAGATTTCATCTGCATAAAATAAGAAGAGATTTGTAGAAAGATATTTCCCTGTAATAAAGAATATCTCAACAGATGGAAAAAGCTAATCTTACATTTATGATGGATATCAGAATTCTCTCTCAGAAGCATTATTAGCAAAATTTAGCTCTCCTGATGTCTGGCAAAGTCATATTTTGCTAAAAGCCAAGCAATTAATGAATTACTTGTCTTTGGTTTTCGACATTCTAAAATTATAAATAAATTAACAGACAAAAGTGCTCAAATCTGGCCAGCTGGTTTGAAGACAAATAAAAGTAGCAATATCTCTTGTGCAAAGAGGTCTGTCTGGTTAAAATGTAGAGACTGAGCTATAATAGATGTCCAAAATTATGCATTGAGGATGCATTTATATTCCTAAGGTGGATAATTTTCTCCTTATGATCATCATTTAATCCTGCCTGGTTTTTTCTTCATAGGACAAACAAATTCAGTTCTGACTTTAATGTCCAAATACTTATTTCTAATTGTTAAGAAAACGTGTGTTGCAAAAAGAGACTAAATTTATGTTTTCTTTCTTTTTTAAAAAGGATTTTATTTTATTTATTTTTATACAGAGAGGAAGGAGGGAGAAAGGGAGGGAAACGTCAATGAGTGGTTGCACCTGTGCACCCCCTACTGGGGATCTGGCCTGCAACTCAAGGCTTGTGCTCTGACTGGGAATCCAACCAGCAGCCTTTTGAGTTGCAGGACAGTGCTAAATGCACTGAGGCACACCAGCCAGGGCAAAAAATTAGGATGACATTCTAAAGCTGGAGAGGGACAAAAGCAAACATGCACAATATTGGCCATCATCATTTGAAGAGCTGGACACTCCTGCTGGCTTCCTGAGTGCATGGGGTTCTTGGAGAGAACTTTTAAATAGAAGGCAGGCAGAAGCTCACTCTCTCGGCTCTTGGTCTCTTGGCCCTTTGGCCTTTTGTCTTCATGTGTACTTGCTTTTGCCCCAGAAGGTGAGGAGAGGCATATGGTCAGACCACTTGTTGTTTGGGCCTGGCACGTTTGGAAGCCAACTTCCCTAGAGGCAGGGCGGGGGCCTCACCAGGCTCTAGCCTTTGGAACACTATGACCCAGTGCAACAGGGCATGTGGGTCCTGCACATCTTCCTCTGTTTCTCCCTGAAAGAGGTGCACAGAGACTGAGAGCAGCACATGGAGGACGAGTGGCGAAGTTCCTGGTGCATGATGTTCCTTTGCATAAGGCTCTGGAGTGATCTTGCAGCACACTCCCAAAAAGGGAGGGGAGGAGGGAGAAGGAGAGGAGAGAGAGAGAGAGAGGAGAGAGAACTGCTTTGAGATGATGAGCTGATGGCGACTCTGAACCCTGCAAGAGCATACCAGAGAGGATGGAGTCCTATTTGTGTGGCTGATTTAAGCTACAGAAAGACAGATAAGCAATAATGCGGAACTTCCCAGCATGGCTTTTCTTTGGGATCTTTTTAGTAACAAGGGAAGCTCTGTGTCTTGAGGAAGAGAAGGGTGCAGAGTAGGAATGCTCCCAAACCCCCACACTGGACACCCTGTTAAAAACCTATACCTCTCCACACAAATCTTTGTGTTATGTGTAAACCCAGTCACAGGTGGCTAGACACCACACTGCCCAGTTTCAATAACAATTCATTCTTATCTTTAAAATGTTGTTTTTTAAGGCTTGTTATTGCCTTTTCTATATAAAGCTCAACCTATCTTATATGTGCGTAAATACATGGGAAAATATTAAAAATGATTAATTCATGTTAGTTTCACTTACTAAATATTTGCCGCACCTGTAGCTTTGTGTGAATCATCTCTCCTACATGAGGCTTCTGAAAATGTCGAAGTTATCCACCACATGGAGAAAATCCACAAAATGTACATTTCATGTGTTAAAAGTCTTTGCTGTTTATTTTACACATTTATTTTCCTTTTACCCTCATTTATTAACATAAGAAGTTTTATTTTTATTTATTTTTGCCATAATGTGTACTTTTTGTAAGCCATTTCAAATGAAGTTGAAATATAGTCATGTAAAAATATGTAACACTATGGTTCTCTTTTATTCCCAGGCAGCATATTTGTACGGAAACTCTTAAATCATAGAACCTTGAAGTGATTGAGGCAACAACATTTGCAGAAGAAAAATAACTATTACTATAAAACCTCAATTAGCTAGAAACTATAATTAACTAGAATTCATTAAAGATTATTTGAATTCACACAAATGGTTTATACATAAATAGCCATGTGCATTTGATTTAGGAGATTGTTTCTGCAAGGCTATTTCTGGTAATAAGAAAAATGCACATGGATACAAGCAATTGTAACGGTACTTATATATAACTGAGCACATGGTAAATGTACATAGAGAGACCCAGCAGAGAAACCATTTTGTTATAATGGAATGATATCTATATTATGTAAAACACCATATTCATTGTCTGCCAAAATTTTTTTGGTTTGTTTGTTTCAGTTTTCCTGTTTTGTCATTCTCTGACAGCAATAATGGCATGGCAACTAAAAGCTTAAAGGCTTTTTCAGGGAAAGAGGAGATACTATTTTTTGGTACCAAATGTTTGCTCTATTTGTGAAATTGATGTAAAAAAATTTCTCTAAGTGAGAATTATCTAAATTCCCTAAAACTATTCAAAATATGTCAAAAGTTTGCTAAACATGTAGGAACATGTTAAGTAACTTCTGACAAATTATCAACAAAAGTTTAGTGAAAGGTTACTCAAGACTTTGAAGAATGTTGATTTACCTCTAACCGGAATAGGAATAACCAGAAAGTCCATTATTTCATAACTGAGTGTTACTTCAAATGGTTTTGGAGTCATGCAAACTTCAGTAAATTATCCTTTGCAAAACTTTATTGCTTTATCTATCATATTATTATATTTAATCCTTCTTCAAGGTTTTCACAAATCCTGACACCTTGCATTTTTTAATGGCCTTAAAAGAAACATATCCCAAAAAAATGATAACAGGGTATTTGAAGTGCAGTCCTCTGTTGAAGGTTCAGTGCTCTGTTGAACAAAAGTGATGAACGCGGCCATCCTTGTAGACAAAGTATCCAAAGTATTTCTATTTTGCTTCTATTTCTCAATTCTAATGTTATCACTATGGTATCATTTCCAAAATGGAGGTTGTATTTTTCTCCTTATCTCAGAAGGAAAGATTTCAGCATTTTACCATAGAGCATGAGGTTAGCTGTGGCTTTGCCATCTATGGACTTCCCTACGTTTGGGTGTCTCCCTTCGGTACCCAGGTTGTTGACAGTTTTTATGATAAACGGATATTAAATTTCGTCAGCTTATTTGTATTCATCTCTTGCTGCATAATATTTTTATCCTTCATGTTGTTAATGTGGTATAGCACAGAGGTTGATTTGTGGGCATTGTATCTTGTGTCTCTGCAATAAATATCATGGGGTGAGGTCTTTTCATGCACCATGCAATTTGTTTTGCTAATGTTTTATTGAGGGTATTGGCATCCATATTTTTCATAACAAATATTTTAGTAAACATTTAATTTTGGCCCTTTAATATCAAAAACCATGTTTTATAAATAGGAGTACTAGTCAACTCATCACCAGCTTCTCATGTTTTATATTAACACATTTTAGTTGGTTAAAATATCACAAGCACTTTTTGATATAGGTGGTGTCACGGTTCAAGCATGAATACAACCACCTTCCATGTCAAGTATGGTTTCAGATATGTTTTTCTTGATCAAAATCATTAGAACCAGTTTCATATGATGGTTGTGATAACTACACGCCAGGCCTAGTTTACTTTGAAGTAAACACTCAGATATCTTGCCCCAAATTCTCCAATATTCTTCAAGGATATTGGCCTGCGATTTTCTGTTCTGTGGTGTCCTGGCCTGGTTTTGGCGTAAGGGTAATTCTGGCCCTGCAAAACAAGTTTAGAAGTGTTCCCTTTCCAAATTTTTGGACCAGTTTAAGAAGAATTGAAATTAATTCTTCTTTATATACTTGGTGAAAATCACCAGCTAAGCCATTTTGTCCTGGTCTTTTGTTTATTGGGAGTTTTTGATTACTGGTTTAATCTTATTTCTAGTAATCAGTGCATTAATATTTTCTGCTTCTTCATGATTCAATAGATAGGTTATATGTTTCTAAAATTTTATCTATTTCTTCTAGGTTGTACAATTTGTTGGCATATAATTGTTTACAGTTTCTTATGATTCTATTTGTATGGTAGCAGTTGTAATGTTTATATTTTTACTATGTTTTTATTTATTTGAGCCCTCCCTAATTTTTTTCTTGATAGACTAAAGGTTTGTCTATTTTGTTTATATTTTCAAATTGTAATATTATGAATGTATTATGATTTCTGAAATGGAGCTTATAATTTATTACCATTAAGAATGAGTTGAAATAAAAGCTTTATGTTTTATCTTTTAAATATAGTCTCAGATCAAGCACTTCCAAGGGCTCATGGGACACATAGGAAGAATAAAAAGTTATAGAGATGTTCTGACCTGATGAGGTGAGGGCTGCACAATCACTCAGCCAGGTACAGTACATTGCGAGTATGAATAAAATAGTCTGTGCTTTGTTGTTGCTTATTTTCCGAGTAAGCTGTGTGATTTTACGTCTCTGCGTTTCAGTTCACATTTGTGTGTGATGGGGTAATTGAATAATATCCCAAATGATTATTATATTTCTTAAAGTTTATAAATCAACAACAATAATAGATATCATTATGACATTTAATATTTACATTAATTTCCTGGATTAATGTAAATATCCTGGATTCACCTCTCCTGGATTCACCATTTCCAGACAAAATGATGTTTAACTCACTGGTATAGTAGTCCAACAACTTGAAACTCTCAAATTATTTTCTCAGGCCAAAGAAGAGATTATTTTTGCTAGGTATTACCATTACTACTATGTGTAAATCATTTTATTATTATTATTTTGTCAGAAGGTCAGTTTGGGGCCCATATTCATTTTCACATTCCCCTGAGTTTAACTCCTCTTGCTTCTTCTTATATCAGATGGGGTTCCACCTCCTTATTGAATATGCTTCAAAAAAAGTACACAATAGCATGGATTATAAGCATATTTGTGAATTTTGAGACAAAAAGAAGTTGACAGTACTAATGCAGATTCCTCTTACCAAAATATCACTTTCTAATGTTACTCATGCTATCGTGTGTATAAAATTCATTTTTTAACTGCACAGCTAGAAGTACAACCCAGCCCACAAGCAAAATGATTAAATTGGTGAAATACGTTCTGATAAGGCAATAGGAAATCCAAGCAAATTGCTGGGTTTTGACATTAGAACAGTATCTATTTTTAGGATGGGAGAGAAATGATTATCTGCTAACCAGGGAGCTGAAACCCACAAAGAGCCACACTGTCCTGTCACTCTGATTAAGTCACTTTAGTTCGTCCTTCACCCAGAGGTGATTCTGATGCCAGACCAATTTATTGTGACAATTAGTCACCAAATAACCAGAAGTTAAAGTGGCACATTCCCTGAAAATTTAGAAGTATCCCTGTGTTAGAATCTGACATCATCAATCAATATAAACTTTTGTCACTATTACTCATGGTTTTTACATTTTACTTTTTAAATAAAATTTAAACTATACAACATTTAAAATGTACTCTCTTAATATCTTTGAAGTATTTAAAAAATTTAAAAATAAAAGTTAAACTATAGATTAGTTTGAATTTAATATCTACCTTAAATATATTTAATGAGTTTTTGACAATGTAAAACAAAATGTATGTTAGGTAAAATATTTTTTAAAGCTTCAATAACTAAAATAATGGACAGTGTAGAGTGGGCCTTATCACAATTAATTTTAGCCACAGAGAATGCTAACCATGTATTAGTATCTTCTGTCTTTGTGTGTGTATATAAAACAGGATTTTAAATACATGGATACGCACCATATATACTCAAGATATATTGATATATATATTTATTTGCATCTAAGTAGATACACATATGTGAAGAGAAAGAACAATGATCTTAGCCATTGAGTCAGATACTGTGAGTCATTATGTGGCTTGGACATTAGGCTACCCATCTTTTAACCACACATTGTGCTTCCCAAGTTTATTACAGTGCTATCCTCCAAAGAGAGGAACATACATTCATGCATGACTGCATAAATGGTTATTAAGACAGTGAAATTAAACAACCTCCTTCACAAGGATTTTATAACTTTTCTAAAACTCCTTTTTTAAAAACTACATCACAATGATAAATATAGTCTTCAATACAAAGTTGAAATTCTGAGAATTTCAGAGGAATTTCCATGGTCGAAAAGGTAATTGAAATTTTGGATTTAAAAAGGTGAGACAATTTACAATATATACGCCCTCAATCTGGAAGACTATAAAGTTTGTATTTCAAGAAAAAGACTTTGAGCCTAGAATACTGAGCTGTGAGTAGGAACAGTTAGAAAAGATAATGACAATGATTTTTTAAGAAATTGAAACAAAACATAAATGCCTAAAATAATAAAAGCAGTAATAATACAATTTCGAGTAGAAGCATAAGTAGAATACTGGATAACAGTAAATGGTAAGACATGAGAGAATCATCCAGTTAAGGCTATCGAAGTCTTAATTTATTTGAAAAAAGGGAAGAAGGTAATAACTGTATGTTTGGGGGTTACTAACATAACATAATGAGAAAAATAGATTGTTTAACATCCAAACCATGGGCTTAACTCTCTATGTTATAAGGTTGAATAAAAATATTTTTAATATAGCCACACTAGTTTTACAAACATTTAATGAAGCTTTTATAATACAAAGTACCTAAGAAACTGGAAAGCATTCTCAGCTGTTCAGGGGTAGGACTGCTAAGTAGTGAATGTTCTAATGTATGAAAATTGTACTTTCATTATAGGTAAAATAAATCACCTGAATTATGCTTATTATCAATCAATGTAAAAGAAAAAAAAGTGAATCTGGTTTTCTTGCTTCTTTGAAGCCACAGAGCATATTTAACCACTAGAACATGTTCTATCACCTCATTTGACTTCTTGGCAAGAAATACGATTCATTTTTCATTTGATTAATCTGATGGTTTTTCCACATTTATTTTTTTTTACAAAATGTGAAGATACATGCAGTTTGCTTAATAAAGATAAAAGCAGTTCTTTTTAAGTATTAAAAACTGCAGAGTCCAACAGTTTTCACAATATTGCATTGCTAATTAGTGACTTTTTCTCACAGCACGTTGCAACAATATTTACCTACCACTTGTAACAAAAGGCCTAGGGAGGAAATGCTGTCAATGTGGAAAAGCACATAACATGTGGTGTCAGAACTAGGTATCAGGTCTTTCCAAATATTTAATTTATAAACTTATAATGTTAGATCCGATGCTTGATTTTCTCAAAGGAGGAAGAAAATATGCACAATACCACTATTCTTGCTTTGGGAAAAGATTAGCTGCTGAAAATTTTATGTAAAGTCTGTAGCTTTGTATCTGACACAAAGTAAGTCCTCATTAAACGATGGTTGGTAGAATAAATTTTCCAATGATATATTTTGATTTTGATCACGACACTCACTTTGACATCATTGTTTTCCTTTTCTGAGAGTTCTGATTTAAATATATGTATATATCTCAACATGGCCCTGGCCAATGTGGCTCAGTGGATTGAGTGCCAGCCTGAGAACCAAAGGGTCGCTGCTCCGATTCCCAGTCAGGGCACGTGCCTGGGCTGTGGGCCAGGTCCCCAGTAGGAGGCTTGGGAGAGACAACCTCACACTGATATCTCTTTCCCACATTTTCTCCCTCCCTTCACCTCTCCAAACAAAAATTAATTGATTAATTAAAAAATGAAAATAAAAATATCAACATGGCTGAATATTATTATGGCTAGGAAAAACCTTGCTTTGAATAGAGACAATTTAAATTCCTCTGTGTATATGTAACTATTCTGTATATTTTCCCAGCTTTGATAAGACTCCCCAGGCTAATTTTCTCTTTATGCATTTGTTTGTAATCAGATTCAAGTTTCATTGGGTTTTTTTCATGAATATAGAATGAAACATGCTCTTTATTTGTGAAAGATTTGTTTACGGATTTCAGTTTGCTATTAAAAACCCAGGCTGACTAGGAAAGATTATAAACATATATTTTATTAAAGAATTTAATAAATTGATAATGTATGAGTTATTAAAATATAACAAGAAGTGGGGAATATTTTGATATATCTCATAAAGCTAGAGTAAATATTTATGAGCAACCTTAAAACAAATAGTTATTTCCCAAATTATAGCACTTAAAAAATCAGAGAATTATAAGATAAACCAAGATAACCCTAAGGTAAATTTAGATAAAATGAAAAAGCTTGACTTAATAATTTGGACAGAGCATATTAATAAAGAAAGAAAAGAGAAAAAGTCTCTAATTGTAGGAACATTCTTGATATGCTAAGAAAAATTTCACCTAAAGTAGCAAATAATACACTTTAATATTTTAAAGGTCACCAGAACAATTATATTGAATTTTAAATAATTATTAAATATAAATTGCATTCATGTATTTTAATTTACAGAAATATTTGATTTAAAAAGATATTTTTGAAAAAATGTTTGGAAATGTCCATAAGTAGCATTTACAATTTATAATATCATGTTCATTAGTCAGTTTAATACCCATGACACACAAAAATGAAGTTTATCACGTAAAGTTGAAAAACAAGTCAGTGGTCAAGAGTTAATAATTATAATCCTATACAGTTGGATGTTTAAAGCTACTTCTCACAAAATTTACTTCACCAATTTACTTCAAGTCTATAAGTTTCCATTACCTCCAGTAAAGATTAACAAAACTGTGATACACGGTCTTTTTGAGGATTAAATAAAATACCATTTAAAGTCCTTAGAAAAGTGCATACCACATAAAAGTCTTTCGGTATGCAGTATCTCTTCTTAGATACTTGTAGTAAGTGCTTGATTGGGGACAGAGCAGGATGTTGACGGGATGAGGAATACTTGTTCAAGAACCAAAAGAATTGAATTCTTGGAGGGATTCAGAAATCACAATATTACTAAGGATAGTGGAGATTAGGCAATACATTTTATATACTGGGGAAAAGAGGAAAACAAAGGAACTGAGGATTTTACTTTAACTCAATTCCTTTCCATTTCTTCTCCTACAGAGATTGGTGGTTCCTGTAATTAATGTTGCACTTGGATCCACATAAGGGCTACTTTTCTCCCAGACAACAAATGCAGTAAGAATTTATAGAAAAACTATAATCCCGTAGCGAGGCCTGAAAGCTCACAGAGGACCAGGATGGCCCTGCTGACAATGGCCTGCCTGGCCTGGTGGATTTGAGACCCTTCTTCCCCACATGCAGGAGAATAATACGTTCTATGTCATGTCTTAAGTAAGGGACTGCCATGACTTAGGTAGGACAGGAGTCAGCAAACTGCTTCCATAATTTCCAAATACTAAACATTTCAGGCTTTGTGGGCCATTTAATTTCTTTCCCAACAACTTAGAGTGTAGCAGGAAGGCAGGCATGAAAAATATGTAGATAAATATGACTATGGTCTGGTAAAACTTTATTTAAGAATATGGAGGCCCTGACCAAGTAGTTCAGCTGGCTGGACCATTGTCCTCACATGCTAAGGTTGGGGGTTCAATCCCCAGTCAGGGCACATACAATAATCAACCAATGATGCATTAATAAGTGGAACAGCAAATTGATGTTTTTCTCTCTCTCTGTTTATAATATCTTTTTTTTAAATGGTATTTTTTTAAAGATTTTATTTATTTGTTTCTAGAGAGGGAAGGGAGGGAGAGAGAGAGAGAGAGAGAGAGAGAGAGAGAGAGAATCATCAATGTGCGGTTGCTGGGGGTTATGGCCTGCAACCCAGGAATGTACCCTGGCTGGGAATCGAACCTGGGACACTTTGGTTCCCAGCCCACGCTCAATCCACTGAGCTATGCCAGCCAGGGCTATAATATCTAACACAATGCAAATGTTGTGTGATACTTGCATTGTCTAGAGAATAATGACAAGAAAAATGTCTGTACCTGTTCAGTGCAAATGTATCCATAGTAGGCTAACAACATAGTGCACATCAGCAACAAAATATGTTTTTAAATACTTTTGTTCTGAGGTTGTTTAAATCCATGGGCATCGACATGGGACCTGCAGATATGGGGAGGCTACTGTAACTCTTGCTTTCCATTCTCCTGTTAGCTATGTGGGCTGCAAGCAGTGGTACCTCCGTGAAAACTCCCCTTTCAGAGATTCCTGACACCATTAGTTGGTGTCATTACTTAATTAATATTATTTATTTTTTATTTTTACTGTGTCTCCATTTGTTCCTTTTTATAGAATTTATTGGGGTGACACTAGTTAACAAAATTATACAGGTGTCAGGTGCACAACTCCACAACTCGTCATCTATACCCTGTATTGTGTGCTCACCACCCCAAGTCAAGTCTCCTTCTGTCACCTGTCATCCCCCCATACCTTCCCCTACTTCCCCGCCTCTTCCCCAGCAATCACCACACCCTAGCTGCATTTTAAATGAAGTTCCTTTTTTTATTTTGGTACCTTAAATTCTACATAGTTCGAGAACTCTGACTCAAGATATAACTGATTACGTTATAATATGCTTTCTTTGGTATGTTAAACTTATGTAGCAACTTTGATAGACTCCAATGTGTTTTCATCTTTCAGTTTCTATAGTGAGCAGAAGTAATCTGCTAATGCATGTCATATAAAAATATGAAAAAAGTGGTTATTTTTTTTGACTTGCAAACATTTTATCAGCAAATGTGCTGGGTTTTATTCTTTAATAATGTTAAATGTTTGGATCTAAGTAAAAAATAAACACAAAATAGGTAGTAACAGATAATTAGAGGAAAGAAAAAAATTGGGGGAGAAAAAGGAAAGAGGAAGAGAGGGTCATGACCTTGGAAACAGAAAAGATATGAGGACGAATTAAGCTCAAACAGGAAAAAGGATCGAAATGGACATTTGGAAGGATACCAAGGTAAAAGCAAAGACTAGGCATGGAAAGGGAATGAGGTTGGAATGAAAAGGAGATTTTTGTGCCAGGAGGAAAGCAGATATTGGGCTCTGAGCCAGCTCGGGCTGTGAGGGTGGCGGTGGCTGTTATGGAATTGAGTTGTGGCTGGAGGGGGAGAACAGGATGTGCTGGCCAGGGGCAGGCATATTGGAACAAAACTGCAGCATGTGAAGGGAG
This sequence comes from Phyllostomus discolor, assembly GCF_004126475.2. Taxonomy (NCBI): domain Eukaryota; kingdom Metazoa; phylum Chordata; class Mammalia; order Chiroptera; family Phyllostomidae; genus Phyllostomus; species Phyllostomus discolor. The sequence goes on from NC_040913.2 coordinate 16,107,328, forward strand.
GGAAATGTGTTCAGAGCTGTTGGAGGTTGTGGTTATTTAATCATAACTTTGTTCCTTCTGGTGCCAGGAGACCGATGGAACTCCTTCCCACAGAGGTCAAACAAATGGTTTTCTCAAGTCGCTTAGTCAATTACCCACCCTGTGAAGGGAAGGTCAGGATGCTGACTAACCACATTTAAGACAAATGAGATACATTAAATGTGCAGTTGCTTACAAGGTTCCTATGACCTAACCATTTTAGAGATTTGCATACTACTTTGCTAAGATTACACAAACTGGATGATGAATATGTTAAATACTTGCTTTAATTTTCTTATAATAAATTATTAAGGATTACATATGCTAAATGATAAACATTTTTTTAAGTTAACCTTTTTTTTAAATTTTATTTTAATCATTGTTCAAGTAAGTTTTCTCCCTTTACTCCCAATCCAGCCCCCCCTCCCAACCCTCCCCACTTCCCTCCCATTACCACCCTCCCCCTAGTTTTTGTCCATGTTAGTTAACCTTTTTTTTAGATTTTTTATTATTTATTTTTAGAGAGGGAAAGAAGGGAGAAAGAGAGAGAGAGATAAACATCAATGTGCGGTTGCTGGGGGCTGTGGCCTGCAACCCAGGCATGTGCCCTGACTGGGAATCAAACTTGCGATGCCTTGGTTTACAGCATGTGCTCAATCCACTGAGCTACGCCAGCCAGGGCTAAATGATAAACATTTTAAGGGAGCCTCTTATGTCATTATTAACATACTTCAATCAAAATGGTTATTAACTCTTGAGTCAGAAAATGTAACATTGAATCCCAGGTTTGTCATTTACTATATGAGTTGATAGTCTAATGTCTCACAGCCTTAGTGTTCTACTATTAATGTTTAAGTAGTGATATAAATCTTCTGTGGTGTGTCTAATGATAAATTGAGGCTAAATATGGTTTAGCACAGTACCTGGCACACATAATAAATGTTATTTATGGAAGATATTTGCTACAATCTCCCTATATGAACTCTTCCTAACAGTTCTTAAACTTTCCCAGTTTTACCAAACAATTTTCTTAAGCCACTCCTAGTTATATGGTGTAGCCCTACTTAAGTACTATCCCCTTCTCTTAAATAAAGATCCTTTAGGCAGCTGTTGAATCAATCAGGCACTGATGTTTATTAGAGAGTAAAAAAACTGGTTCCTTCACAAGAGTTTTCAACTCATGCTTATGGCATTTTTTTACACTGTTCCCCTCTTCTGGACTCACCATTTCTATTTTCTGTAATTCTAATATCATGTACCTTGAAAGTAAACAAAACATTATAATATCTTGCCATAATTGATATGTCCTATTATGTGGAATAGCCCTTAACAATACACTGATACACAGTATAGTTAGTGCCATATCACATTTTGCTTTGCCTTCCTCAAATATCATATAAACTTCTGTTTTAAAAGTTAATCTCTATTGCATTTTCCCTTTACCATTTAGTCCTCTTATACCAGGGGACTGTTAGGAACCAGGCTGCACAGCAAGAGGCAAACTTGAATGTAATGCATTTGAACCATTCTGAAACCATCTCTCCCACCCCTGGTCTGTAGAAAAATTATCTTCCATGGCACTGGCCCCTGGTGCCAAAATGGCGGGGGACTGATGCCTTATACACCCCTACCACTAGCCATCACCACACCGTTGTCCATGTCCATGAGCCCTTTTTCCTTTCTGCTCATCCTTCCACCTCCTCACCCCCCCACTAGCTGTCATCCTGCTGTCATTCTATATGTCTGTCCCAGTTTTCCTTGTTAGTTCAGTTTGTTCATAGAAATCTGTCAAGTCCTATACTTCTTGTACACCATTGAGAAGAAGAAAAGTGTCTGGTAAGGGAGTAAAAACTTTTCCCCCTACCACTTTAATGTTTGTCACTGGACCTGAGAAATAAACTAACATAGGACAGATTTGCAGGAAAAAAGCTTACAATTTTTTTAAGTATTACATAACACAGAAACCTTCACAGAGACTGAATACATGGTGAGTTCTACAAGGTTTCATATCAGGTTGCACAAATTTAAGTAAATTCTGGAAAAGTAACTGTATTGTGTGGGAAAACAAGAATTACTGTAAGAAGATCTGTTTGTACAGAATTTTCTTGTTCTTGATGATAAAAATGTTACCATCTTTTTACTATAGGGAGAACATCATTCACATGGGAACTTCCTTTATGTGAAGGAACTTTCCTACTTTCAAGGAAAAGAAGGAAGTTCAAAGCATTTGAACTTGCATTCAAGTTTTCTTGCATTTTCTGTTTCTCAAATGCCTTTCACTCATAATGGTGAGTGAAAGGCATGCCAGAGCAGATATATTTTGCCACACTTCACAAGTAAAATATAGCTAATGAAATCTGAATGGTTGTTTAATTTGAGAGGCATACAGCAAGGTCTGTCTGAAAAAAGTTCAGTCATTGTTAATATATTGAGAACAGTTTACACAACATTGATGTAACCTGGCAGCCAAGGAGAGTGGACTGGAATGTACATGCATGAATAATGACAACTTCACTGTTCTAGTCGATGCGGGCTGTAGACACCATTGAGTGAGCATGTATATTGTGTGGCTCTCACATTCAAAATGACTGAGAGAACAGAGCAATGAATCTGCATGAAATTTTGTGTTATGCTTGAACATTCCTCTAAGGAACCTATTTAGATGATTCAAGAAGGCTGTAGCTATGGGCAACTGGTGATTGGCAGCTTCATCACAACAATGTGCCCTCTCATGTACCATGTCTCTGCAGAGCTTTTGGTGAAACATCAAATCACCCAGGTGATTCAAGCCCCCTACAGCCCAGATTTGGTGTCCGGTGACTTGTGGCTTTTCGACCACTAAAATCACTTTTGAAAGGAAAAAGATTTCAGACCATTGATAAAATTCAGGAAAATTTGATGGGGCAGCTGACGGTGACTGGGAGAACTATGTGAGGTCCCAAGGTGCCTACTTTGAAGAGGACAGAAGCATCATTGTCCTATGTACAATGTTTCCTTTATCCTGTATCTTCTTCAATAAGTGTCTATTTTTCATGTTAAATGACCTCATATCATCTGAACAGACCTTGTATTTCCCAGGGTCATAGTTCCACAAATTTCTTGTGCATTTTGGGGTTCTTTGCTGAATGAAGAAAACCTAACATGAAGAGTAGTCATTATTATTAATTAAGATGGTATCCAAAATATCTGTGCAATGTTCTTTAGCTGAAGGCAGACTTCAGAAACTCTTTATCCCGAATCTAGCTCTTGTCAACAATGTACCTACAAAAATTGGGGGGAAGGAAAAAAACCTGTGAAAGATATCAAATCTACTTATACCACTATTGACAAATGTCTCAAGCCAGGAAATCCAAATAGTTTTTGTTTCTTATTTGCTTTCCCTTGATTCTCAGAGAACATGTACCTACATTACTACAAGAACAAGTAACTAGGTGGGGTCAGGGAAAGTGTGGGGGGGAATGGAGACAACTGTAGTTGAACAAAAATACAAAATATTAAGAAAAGAAGTACAAATCGGTAGTTACAAAAATAGTCATGAAATATAAAGTACAGCACAGGAAGTATAGTCAATACTATTGTAATAACTATGTATGTTGCCTGGGAGGTACCAGTTTATTGGGGTAATCACTATATAAAGTATATAAGTATCTAATCACTATACTGTACACCTGAAACTAATATAATATTGTATGTCAACTGTACTTGAAAAATAAACTTAAAAAAAGAGAAAATTGCTGAAGAATAGAATCAGATGAACTAGCAGAAGCAGCATGGTAGCTTGCCGAGTTTAGCACTGAAGTGGCTAATATCACATAACCTCCACGTGTCCCACGTCTCTCACCAGACAGGGTACCATTTGCACAGGAAAAAGATGAAGCCAGATGGCTAACTCTCTGCTGTAATGGCATCTATCAGAAAGTGGAAGGGAAAATAGCAAGGTGTCTACTTGATCTTTAACATAGTTACCTATGAAGGGACAGATCATCCAATGGCCAGTTAGTTAGAAGACAACTTCTCCAAAATCAAAATGAGATGTGAGGATGGAATTTGTTGTGAGAATACCCTGCTTCATAGGAGAAGGCAAAAGCATTGATGCCCTATTGAGTCCTTCACTAGACAGCTCTACTGAATGCCCTGTACATGTTCAGATTATTTCTCTTGGGTTTTAGATCTCAACATTTGCACTCTTACAGAATTCTCCCAATCTGAAATCGACAGTACTTTGAAAAGCACATTGAAAATATCATGGCTCATTGTTAGTTGTTTTCATTTTCTTCCTCCTGCAAAAACATAGTTTCCAAAGTTTTCTGCAATCAAAATGTGTATTTCTGTCATTTGGTAACATACATGTCAATACTTTGAACTGACTCTATTCCTACATATTGGACATCGAACAAACACATTTGCTTCCTCATGAAGGTCCACATATCAAGTTTAGAACATTTCATTTCTCTCCTGAGAGCAATCCAGTGGCTGCATGGGAAATATAACAGAGGAAACTTCTCAAGCATAAGTATTGAATCTTGGAGAAAATCAACGTTAGGCAGTAAGTAGAGGAAAAATCTAAGACTCTGTTGATATTTTACTGTGATATCTCCCATCATTTTACATTCCTAAACTAATTCCATTTTATATTCCTAATCCTAATGTCCCTTTTAAACTATAAATTAACAGATCTCAAAATAGCTGTTCCAATTATAGTGTAAAAGTGATTTAGGTAAAATTTTCTTCACTCTCCATTTCTTAATGTAATTTAAGCCCATCAAAATTGCTTGTGAGATATAAATGTAGGCAATATTTGTATGATTTAATCAAATGTTATTTTATTTATTGATTGCAATTCATTATTTATGTAATTCTCTCTGTAATTATTACTTATAATTCATTCTATATTACTAGGATTTCTGGAGAGATAAAATATGGATGGATGGAATATATATAGGATATATCTATATATATATAGATGTCTATATATCTATATATATATAGATATATATATACACACACACACACCCCTAGTTCAGGGAACTTACAATGTAAGCAGACAGAATGCACAAAATAATAAGCTAGTCCAGAGAGAAGAGTGAGTAACCAAGGAATCAAGTCTGGAAGAGAACAAAGACAGAATAAGTACACACTCTGTACTTGACACTCTCTAAATACTCTTTCAAATACAGTACAAAAATACTCAAATTATCTGTATCTGTTTAATATCAAAGAACATGCAGCACAAAGTCATTGTTTGAGCTTTTACTTAATTGCCAGCAAAGCATCTGTGATGATTTTAATGCATTAACTTAATAACTGCTAAACAAGTCCCCATTATGTGCCAATCTTTATATATTTTGGTGATTCACCAGTGAGAAATACACATATTAAGCTAGGACATATATATACATGTAATATTTAATATAATGATTTACAATAAAGAAAACAATCAGTGTAAAGAAAGTAGGTAGTAAAAAAATTAAATGGGGTGGGACTATTTTGAAAGAAAATATGAAGAGACATCTCAAGAAAGAGACCTTTGATCAGAGACCAACTGGATGAGAAATAGTGACCCATATAAAAACATGAGGGAATAATTCAAGGAAGAAAAGAGGCAGCAAGCTTACAGACACTGAGGTAGGTAAGGATCAGCAGACTTGAAGGAGAGAAAGGAGAATATGGCTAAACTGTAATTAAGAAGAGAGAGAGTGGTATTGAATGATGCTATAGAAGTAGACAGTAGGTAGACTACCAAAATAGATAAATAGATAGAGAGATGATGATGATAGATAGATGATAGATAGATAGATAGATAGATAGATAGATAGATAGACAGATGCAAGACATGATAGGGAGACTAGCTTTTAGTTTAGATGTAATTGAAAACTAGATAACCAAATAGATAAACTCAAAATGTTCCAAGCTGAACTTGCCCTAGATTCATGCTTTCTTTCCTATTTCTCTCTTTTTGAATCACACTACCATTCTATAAACTCCTGAATCTCAAACCTATGAATTAATTTGATTTTCTGATGGTCATATATTGTTTTTAAAGTCATATCGATAAAATCTCAGAATAGTTCACTGATTTTTTCTTTATATGTCACATTTACTACTTTTGTATAGATACACATTATTCCTTTTCTAGAATATTCTTATAGCCCTTTGTATGTAAATCTGTTCTCCAATTTTTGAATTAAAGTCCTATTAAAATTTGACTATTTTGATGTGTGGCATATGTAAAATATTCTCTGGACTAAAGTCAAAATGTCTTTTTCTTTGCATATAAAATGTTATGTTACATTCTTGCTCACATTTTATGCTCAACTCTAGTCATATACACACCGCCACCTTAACTCACACAAACACATATACCCACAATAGGACCCAGTGAAAATATTTATATTCAAATGTATGCAAAGATGAGATATTTTGCATCTATTGCTTGCTTTAATTACCCTCTCTCTTGCACAGAATACTTTTTCAACCCACTTTCTCTAAACAATTGTAAATGTAATAAGCTAATCAGCTCTAGACCTATTCTTGTCCAAGTTAGCATTGTCTTCTTTGTTCTTGATGCCTCAAAATAAATGTTGACTTTTATATTTATACCTCTAGCACTTTCTTACAAATATCAGTTTTAGTTTTTATCTCTTTCAGTTGAAGAAGAAGAAGAAGAAGAAGAAGAAGAAGAAGAAGAAGAAGGAGAAGAAGAGTATCTTTCCCAATATCCTGGCTTTTAAATCTTAGGCTCATTACCTCAGCAAATGAGATGCTCCATTCTGGCTTTTAAATCTTAGGCTCATTACCTCAGCAAATGAGATGCACCATTCTGAAACTGTGAAATGCGATGGAATTAAAACTGGATAGTAAGAGAAAGTATTGAGGGTTTATGTTGTTATAAGTCCCCCAGAGTTGGACATACTGACACTACTACACCAGCCCTGGCTTCTAATAAAGTAGCCCTGGCTTCTAATAAAGTAGCCCTGGCTTCTAACAAAGTAGCCCCAGGAACAGGTTATACTAATAATCTCAGCTGTACTGCATTCCCCAAGCCTAAACTCTTATTTCACTTCCCAAAGTATTTGTCATTCCATGTGCCTTCAAATATTTTGATGTACTTATATGCACACATGCATTTCTCTAGTTAACTTACTAAATTTTACCTAAGAAAAATAACCCTGACTGAAATGTTTTTATATATTCAAGACCAAATAATATGCTTATGTTATTGAAGCTTAATTTATATTTGTGGGCTGTATAAATGCATGAATAAGCTGCCTCCTTAAAGATGAACAATGTAAGAAAAGTTAACTTTGTTAAGGCCATATTTTGTGGGAAGCTCTTTGCAACATGTTTGGTAAAAATAAACTTACTTTCCTAACCTTATTCCTCTAAGGTAGGTATTATTATTTCTGCTTTACTATGGAGGATATTGGGGCATAGAAAAGTTATTTACATGGGTGAAGTCAGACCTGGTAAATAGTGAAGTTGGGATTTGTACATAGGCATCTGTCTCCAGAACCCACGCCCATTCATTTTATTGTCCCATTTTGTCTCCTAAGTCTGAGTAAGAAGTGTTTTTTTTTTATTTATTTGTTTGATTATCATGATCATTTCCAGTTCAAGCAAGAAAAAAAAGTACATAAGAGTATGTTTGTTATTTATTTTCCCCCAAAATAAAAGAAAAAGTGAAAAATATAGCCTGATGCAAAATCAAAAGTGAAACATAATTTTAAATTTCATTTTATTAACTGTGTGGTTTGCTACTTAGTCAATATGGTTCATAAATGAATCAATTGATACTAACGTGAACAGCTAAGAGGAAAATATATGCCTTTCAGTTTTTAAAATCTAGTATGGGTGGACCTGGAGAATATTATGCTAAGTAAAATAGGCAGTCTGAGAAAGACAGATACCATATGATGTCACTCATATATGGAATCTAATGAACAAATTGAACCAACAACGAAACTCATAGAGAGCAGGATGATAGCTAAGGGTGGGGGGAAGTGAGGGGGGAGTTAGGAAGGAAGGGAGGGATTGAACAGAAAGGAAAGAGGACTGATGGACATGGACAAGAGTGTGGTGATCGGGGGCACAGAGTGTATAAGGGGACTAAATGGTAACAATAAAAATCATTTAAAAAGTCTAGAATCTATCATTTTGTGTTAAGAACATCATGTTTCACAAATTTGAATGTGTTATAGTAGAAATGTACAAAAATACATGCATTATTGTAAATGGCTAGATTTTATTTCCACATAAATTGGATTTTCCAATCTTATGTTTTCATAAAGGCAAAGTTAAGCCAAAACGAGAATTAGCTTGGCTTGGTGGATGCAGAATATCAATGAAGAACTCTCTTTTGAACGTCTTCCTAAATGCTTTTATATTAAGCCTTAGAAAGAAATACAGGAAAGAGTTCCAAAGCCTTGGGACTATGACAAAGATATCCTCCCCCGAATTTTATATCATTTACTTTTCAGTTAACTACAAAATGTCAGGAATAAAAGGACACCACCAAAATTTTTTTTTAGATCTTAACTTTTCACCCCAATTATGGCCTTAAGAATAAAGTGCAAAAAATTTCAAACGGCACAAAACTAGAAGTTAAAAGAAGTTGGACAATTTCCAAAAGACTTGCTTTCAATTCTATATATGAGAGAAATAATTACCTACTAAAAGTCAATAGTCTACATTCATGACTTTTTCTTGACTTATAAAAAAGTTGAGGTTACAGAGATTATAATTCTGTGAAATAAAAGCCCAATATTTATACTAAATATTGTTGAGTATAATTCTCTGAAATGAGCAGCTGATAATTATTCATGTACTCACCTCTGTTTGTTCAATAGAAACACATTATGTAACATCATATCTTAAAAACTGTGGCCCTCAAAATTTCAATAATTGTGTGTATGAGTTTGTACATATAATATATAAATATATGTTACTATTAGGTATAAATGATCTACACTGAAAACACTAAAAATCATTGATGTAAATAATTTCCTTAATTAGCCATTAAAATGTTTGAGTACTTAATGTGTATGCTGAATGCTAATATTATGAAATTTATTTTTATTTTCATGTGAAAGAAAAGGGATTGTGTTAACTCAAAGGGAGACGTAGGTTTTAATTCTAAGTTTTATGTTAGTTTTCTTCTATAAATCTACCAGCGGAAACAGAAAACTGGGAAGTAAAAAGAGATATTGCCTGTGAAAAATAAAGAATAAGAATAGTAATAAATTAGTATCTGAATTTATGTACCCACATTCTTCATAATACTATTAGTTATATAGGATGCATTGTCTTCTGGAAAACTTTATTCTCCTAGTTGATGTTCTATGGATTCCTACTTTGATTTGTTCCTTTATTTTTCAGGCCTGAGGCTTAGCTTTTACCTTCTCACATTTCATTACCTGGCCCTCTGGGATCTGTTCATCTGTTTTCTGGGGCTAGGTTTTCCACTACTTTGATTATAGAAAAAAAGTCCTGGAGTCTTACAGAAACTTGCCAGGAGGAAGCAGAAAATGATACTCAAGCAAATCTCAACAAATATAAAAATAGATATTTATGTCATTTCCATACTTGATTGATATGCTGGCAGAGATGCTTTAAAAATTAAAGGATAGATACCCCCCAAATTAATTTTAAAAATATATAGATCATCAACTTGAAAGGACATGTAGAGTGTCAAATAGAATATGTAAGAAGAAAATCCAAACGCAGACTTGGTACAGTAAAATTTTAAAGCATCAACAGACAGCTCTGAAGACTTCTAGAAATAAAAATGAATATATTAAAAATTAAGAATTGGCCTTCCTATGAGCACCACTGGAGGCATAAAATCAATGATTAATATTTACCAGTTTTAGAAGGTAGTTTATTATTTTTGATATCAAGTAGACGCTGTAAAATGAACACATAATTGCCCCCCCAAAAAAAATCCTCAAACTATTAAACAATGAACATGAGTTGGACTATATTACTTATTTGTAATAATATAAAATCGCAACTCACAGACAATTAGAGATATTAAAAATATGTTTATGAAAACAGTCATAAATATTCCACAGGCAAAAGAAAAAAAATTTTAGGAATTACTTAAAAAATTTTATGGATTACTTAAAACTGAATTACTATACCAGAACCTATAGGAAATAGCTAAAATAAAAATTTTAACATGAAAGATGTTTTTCATAAATAAAAATGTTTGAAAACTATAATCTCAGTATTTAAGTCCAAAAGATTAACTCCAAAAAGATTTAACTCTAAATATTAGTAGAATAAACACCTCAAAAACAGAAACAATGAATGACATAAATCAATGAAAGAAAAAACAATTGGAGATAAACTACAAACTCTTATATGTTTCATCAAATATATACACATGCACACACATATATATAATACTTCACAATAAATTTTCATTTTCTGATCAAAAGAACATACTGTTTCTGTAGAACATTTATTCTGGAAAAATTCTAAAACTAAAACAAAATTTTCATATACTATGATTGGACACAGTGTAACATAGCAAAATATTTTGGAATTTGTTTAACTAACAAAATTAATAGTAAACTGAAAATATTGACACGTCGTATTCCAATGATTTAGTTGTTATAATAGCATATATACCTTTACTTCTTTCTTCCTATCTATCATCTATCTATCTATCACCTACCTATCACTCTCTCTTCCATTCTTCTCAGGAAAACATTGTTAAATCCTTAAATGCAAATACAAAGCTAAAACCAGACAAATAAAACTTGGTAAGAACTCTAATTGAATTTGTACTTCCCAGGACATTTAAATTTAATAATTTTTCTACTCCTTTTTTAGTTTCCTAAGTCAAATACTGTAGTGTCAAATTTACTCTGTATCCCATTGGCATATCTCAAATAATTTTGTATGGACATTGTCCATACTATATTTTCTCACCTTAAGAGTAACAAACATTGATATGTTGGAGAATCTTCAACATATAATTTAGTAATATTTTAAACAATTATTTCTATGAAACTATTTCATTCACCTATTAAAATCATGTCTATGTCATTTTGTTGTTAAATCCCAGACAAACTACTTGCTGTTGTTGTCAAATAATAAAAGTGGAGAAAATTCAATGTAGTTGAACATTAAATTCTAAGAAACTAAAATTTAATTGAAAATCAGAAATATACAGAAAATAAATTTGTTATATATAAAATATGTGCATATATAGATATTATAATTAATTTTTATATTTGTGTAAAATTTCTAGGGACATATATATTTGATTAGATAGCATATATATTTTATGTATGTTTATTAAAATATATTATTGATTCAAATATATGTACATGTATTGTATGAATGAATGAATCCAACAAAAGTTAATATATGGGCTAATTACATCAAACTAGTATTTGTTATTTAGTGCATCACTAGCACTTCATCATTTGGAGCAAAATATGAATTTATATGTCATTCTTATTGGCACCCAAAAATCTAAAAAGTAATGTTTCACCAATCTCAGTCCCATTTCCATCAATGTTAAAATGTACACTTTTTCCAACACGGTCACATAAAGTATCTGAGTTTCCATTTTAACTCAATGGTGAAAAACATAAAGTCTTTCTTCCAAGATTAGGAACAAGGCATGAATGCCCACTCACATCACTGTTATTCAACATAGTACTAAAAGTTCTAGCCAGAGCCATCAGGCAAGAGAAAGAAACAAAAGGCAACAACTATAGTAAAGTTTCATAATACAAAATCAATGTACAAAAATCCATTGCATTTTTACATACTCAAAATGAAATTTCAGAAAAAGAAATGAAAAAATGCAACTATTTTGCAATTGCAACAAAAAAAATGCAAAAAATGAACTTGACAAAGGTGTGAAAGACCTACTCACTCACTGAAAACTACAAGACATTATTAGTAAAAGAAATTGAAGAAGATACAAAGAAAAGATGTTCCACATTCATGGATTAGAAGAATCAACACAATTAAAATATCCATGTCTCTCTCTCTCTCTCTCTCTCTCTCTCTCTCTATATATATATATATATATATATCAATATATAAATATAATCGATATATAAATATAATGCAATCCTCATCAAATTCCAAAGCCATTTTTTAAAGAAATAGAATTTAACTCTAAAGAGAATTATAAGCAAAATAAATGAATGAAACCATATCAAACTAAAAATCCCCTCTATTAAGCCCTGGCTGGTGGGGCTCAGTGGATTGGGAACCAGTCTGCAAACCAAAGGGTCCCTGGTTCAATTCCCAGTTGGGGCACATGCCTGGGTTGAGGGCCAGGTTCTCCAGTGTGGGGTGTGCAAGAGACAACCAAACTTTAATGTTTCTTTCCCTCTCTGTCTACCTCCCTCCACCTCAGTCTAAAATAAATAAATGAAATCTTTAAAAAAAAATCTGTATTGAAAAAGAAACCATCAACAAACAGAAAAGCAACCAACCAAGCGGAAGAAGATACTTCCAAACAACAGCTCTGAAAAGGGGTTAATATCCAAAACATGTGAAGAACTCATACAACACAACAGCAAACAGACAATCTAATTAAACAGTGTGAAGAAGACCTGAACAGTTACTTTTCCCAAGAAGATGTACAAATGGCCAACAGATATATAAAAAATATTCAACTGCACTAATTATTAGAAAACAGCAAGTTAAACAACATGATACCACCTCACACCTGTTAGAATGGCTATTATCAACAAGATAAGTTAAAAAAAATGTAATGGAGAGGTTGTGGTGAAAAAAAACCTTCTTTTGCTGATACTAGGAGCATAAACCGGTACAGCCACTCTAAAAAACAGTACAGAGGTTTCTCAAAAAATTAAGAATGGAGTTACTATATAACCCAGATACCCCTCTTCTGGGAAACAAGTGAAGTGTCCTTTGGAAGATGGTTGGAATAAGATGTTGGGCATCTACACAATGCAATACTACTTAGCCATGAGAAAAGGTGAGATACTGCTGTTTGAGACACCAGGGATGACTCTCCAGACTACCATGCTAAGCAGGATAAGTCAGACAGAAAAAGTCAAGAACTATACGATTTCACTTGCATTTGGTATATAAAACTCAAATCAATAAATGAACAAACAGCCCTGGCTAGTGTAGCTGAGTGGATTGAGTGCTGGCTTGAGAACCAAAGGGTCGCCGGTTCAATTTCCAATCAGGGCACAAGCCTGGGTTGTAGGCCAGGTCCCTGGTTAAGGACTTGCAAGAGGCAACCACACACTGATGTTTCTCTCCCTCTCTTTTTCCCCGCCTTCCCCTCTCTCTAAAAGTAAGTAACTAAATGAGTAAATAAATAAATAAAATCTAAAAAAAAATAAATGCACAAACATACAAACAAAAACTCATAGACACAGACGATAATCTGGCGTTTTACCCAGAGGGGAGGGGGGCTGGGGAGAAAGTAGAATGGGTAAAGAGGGTCACATATATGGTGACAGAAGGAAATTTCACTTTGGGTGGTAAACACACAATATAATATACAGATGAGGCATTACAGAATTGTGTGCTTGGAACCTACACAATTTCACCCCAATAAATTTAACACATTTAAATTTTTGCAATTTAAAAGTGACTTTTTCATAGTTTAACTCAAATGATGCTTTTAACAAAAGAAATCTTACTCAAGATTAAAGATACTTGTTTTCTTTAATAAAAGTATTTGTTAAAAAATAATCCCTGTAATTTTTAAATGAAAACAAACTCTGCTTAAATGACATATTGTAATTGAAACTATTTTCTTAAAGTAATTAAGAAAGATAAATTTTAAAAATCACCAAGTTCCATAAAATGAATTAAAATGAACTTTCTCATCTTGTTCAGAAGATGAGCCACTTTCTTCTAACAGTCATCTGAAATTCCTTCATTGATTTTATTTTGCTATGCTGGTGTTGACATGTCCTAGAATCAGCATTTTTCTAAAGGCTTTTGAAGAGTTTATCTGTTTTTTGTTATTTCTCTTACTGTTCTATAGACCAAAACAATGGTTTATAATTGGTTTATTTATATTGTATTTTTCACTCTAAATTTAACTCTTCATGGTACAAATGATGTAGTTTGAAAAAAATTAGATTTTGTTTAATATTTTAATAGAAAATCATGCATTTTATCAACTCACTGGAAGAAACATGAAATTCAAGAATCCTGTATCTTACTTTCCTACATAGTTTGCTTTTGACTGGATTTTGACTGGAGTTTGGACTGGATGTACTTCTACGTATATCTATAATAATAACTTACAGTCAGATAACAGTTATAAAAGTGTAATTTATGAAACCATTTTAATTTTGTAAGAGAAATTATGAATATTGACCAACTTTTCTAACATAGTAAAATATCTTTTTTTAGCATGTCAACATTAGATATTTTTACAAGTTAATATTTTATATTATGTAGTACGCATGCAGTGGGAAAAATCAGTTTTCTACTTCTGCTATTTCCTTTTGCACTTTCCAGTGTCATAGAGTAAGACATTCAATAAAGGCTATAGAAGAACTGTCACAATTGTAAGTTTAAGGACTAGGGCATTCATGGCACATGCAATAATATGCTCACATACAGAATTTCAAGGATTGAAACATATATATTTACATACATATATATTTATATGCACAAACTGTTGGTTCTTTTTCTCTGTATGACCCTCAATAATACAGCTGCTTTTTCCTTCCTTTCAGCTAAATGAGAGAATTTTCAGGGGCCCACTAGAAACCATACATGAGCCCAGCAGTTCTAATGAGCATTGCTGCAAAAATCTACAGATGGAAGGCTGAATGAAGTGAACCATGAAGACTTAGTAGGTAAGACTTAACCTGTCCCCTCCCCTCTGGCTAGGCAAAACTAAAACCCCTATAGAAGAATACACTGAATTTTCCTTGGATCTTATTAGAACATCAGACAAAAGTGGGTCTGTGGCCCCAACAGAAAGTGGACCCTTGGACGTCCAGAAGTTGAATGAGGAATCGTAAGCTCTCAGCGGGATGAGAGGCGTGGCCTGTAACAGCTTGGGGCTGGGAAGCCTTAGTGTGAGATGACTGAGAAATGCACAGAAGTTTTCTATGGGGGTAGGGATAATTGAGATGCAACTCGAAAAGAATAATCCCATGTGCGTCTGTAGAAAGACATTTTCTATACTTATATCTGTGCTCTTCTTTTTTTTTTCTTTTTATATATCTGGAGAGACCAAGGGCAAGAGAGAAGAAAAACACATTAAGTTGGAGAAAAATAGAGTGAAATTCTCTAAAGTCCAGCTTCTTTCTTCTCACTCCATTGTTCAGGGCAGGCTTCTCAGTTTGTGCTGAGAGGGGAAAAGCTGTGGATTGGCTGTGATTATGACCGTGCAGCAGTCATTGTAATTGCTTAAATAACTTTATGATTGGAGCTCAAATACAGGGAAGTCATTCCATTACTTATGAGAGTAGACGAGACTGTGGAACTCCATCTAGTGGCAAGAAAAAAACTGGCTCAGGGAGTGAGTTTAAAGCAAATTTGTTTTATGTGACAATACAGAGATCCTTCAACAAATTGGTTATACTTCTATTTAGGTCCCTGTGTTGTGAATTCTTTCTTTTCCTCTGAAATGTTTTTAACTTTGTTTTATTTGCTTGTTAGTTTATCTTCTGACTCCTGCAGAGAAATAGGGAAGCTGGACAAAAGAGATACACACGGAAGAAAAGTAAAGCAACGCACCTACTGTTGCTGCAACCTGAAAATAAAATCTTCACTATTTGGAAAAGGAGATCCTTTAGGTGACCTGCAAAGTATTGTACTTAGTGATTATCTGAAGAAATACTGTTGGTGTAGTTCAGGAAAAGAAAGTAGAAAAGTAGATTTAAAAACTTCACAAACTTTTCTTTCTCATTTGCCTAATAACTGTTTATTGAAATAAATATTATTGTGAATTATAATATAATTAAATACATCCCTTTAGAAGGTACCAATCAATGAACTTAAACATATATATACATAAGTAAATAAATATGTATATTACTAAGTAACTATGTCCACAATCAAAATACAGATCATAGTCATCTGTTACCCTTGGTGATTATCTCTACCACCCATGTCAAAACTAGCTCTGTGTCACAATAAACAAGATTTGCCTTTTTAAGTGTGCCAAATAAATAGAAAGATACAGTACATGCCTTTTTGCATTGTCTTCTGTCAATTAGCATGATTTTGAAAATCATAATTATGTCATACATCAATAGAGCATTCTTTTTATAGTATTATTATATCATATGGGTAGATCAAAATTTGCTTAACCGTTCCTTTATTGATAGATATTTTTGCTGTTTCCAGTTTTTGTCTATTGTGAATAAACCTGCAATAAAACTTTTGTAGAAGTATTTGTAAGAATATATTCATTTATCTCTAGTTAAATATTCAAGAGTGGAACTGCTAAACTTATGGAATATTTAATATTATTTTAAAATTGCCAAAATATTTTTCAAAATACTTATAGCATTTTTAGATTTTCATCAGCAATGTGTGAGAGTTTAATTAATCTATATGCTTACCAACATTGGTTTTCTTTCATTTACAATTTTAGCTATTCTGGCAGTGTGTAGCAGTATCTAATTGTAGTTTTAATTTGCATTTCCCTAATGACTAATTATGGTAGGCAGTATTCCAGTGCTGACTTGCCATTAACATATGTTCTTTGGTGTACACATTTGTTGCCAAATTTTAATTGGGTGGTTTGTCTTTTTATTATAGAGTTATAAGAGTTCCTTATATATTACAGATACAAGTCATTAGCTAGATATCAGTATTGTAAATATTCTGTCGAGTCTATGCTTTGCTTTTCATTTTTGAAGTCATTTACAAAAAGCAGAGAATTTTAATTCTGTTGAAGCTCATTTTATCTTTTTTGAACCAACATGTATTGGTTATGCCTATTCCAGGTTCACAAAAATTTTCTCCTATGTTTTAATCAAGAAATATTACAGATGTAACTTTCAATTTTCAGGTCTATAACCAGTACAATTAAATTGTTGTTCATAATGTTTGGCAACAAAGTCCCCCTCACCTCCCATGTGGGTATCAAGCTGTACTATCAGCATGTTTGAAAAAATTAACCATTCCTTTCTCTGAATTACCATGGCAACATGGTTGAATTTCATTAATACATGTTGAGTCCATCTGTGGACACACTGATCTATCCTATTGATCTACACGTGCATCCTCAAGCCATATCACAATGCCTTAATTACTGCAGCTTTACTATAAGTTTTAATTGCATACTGTACATCCTTCATATTCTTTTTTTCTGAATCATTTTAGCTATTCCAAGTCCTTTGAAATTTCATCAGTATTTTAGAATCACTTTGCACATTTCCACAAAAAATAAAAAAGTCTAATGGGATTTTAATTGGGGTTATTTTGAATTCATTCAGCAATTTGATTTGAATTGACATCTTAACAATATTAACTTGGGCAAACTATGAATAACTATAGCTTTCCAAATATTAATTTAGGACTTTTTGACTGTCTCACAGCCATGATTTGTTATCAGTACAGAGGCAAATGCATTTTGTTAAAACTCATCCCTAAGTTTTTAACATTTTGGACTGCTGTTTTAAATGAATTATTTCATTCCATTTCTCAATTGTTTCCAATAGTTATTTTTTAGTATAGAGTTTATAAATAATTTATAGCTGACTTCCCTAATCTGTTATTAATTATATACATTTTTACTCAGAATTTTCTTTTTACACAATGATACCATATACAGATAATGAGATGTTTGCTTCTTACTTTTATTTTAATTGTGCAGTTTATTTATTTGATTGCCTCCTGTTCTAGGGAGGACCTCTAGCACAATGTTGAGTAGGAATGATGAGATAATACATTCTTGCCAGGTACCCAATCCCTCCCTTCCTTCCCTCCTTCCTTTCTTCCTACATCCCTCCTTCCCTCCTCCCTCCTTACTCCCTTCCTACCTTTTGTTCTTTTTTGTGATAGTCACTAATGGATTGAGAAATTTATTTCTGATTCAGATTGTGTAAGACTTTTCATCATGAATAGGTAGTAAATGTAGTCAAATGGGTTTCTGTGTCTAGTAATCTTATTTTTCTCTTTTGTCTTATTAATTTTTGAATTGCATTGATAGAATTTTAGGAGCTGAAACAATGATGCTATAAAATGTTTTAAATATATTTTATTTAAATTATATTTTAAATATACTTTTAGATTCCTTTTTAAAATATATAATATATACTTATATGTTAAAAGTGTATGTATATAAGTATATATATGTGTGTATATATGTGTATATGTGTGTGTGTGTGTATGTATGTGTATATATATATATACACATAAATTTCTGTCTAGGTCCATGTCTCATAATGGTATATTGTTTTGTTTTGTTTTGTTTTTCCCACAATGCCTGTGTCTAGTTCTGTTATCAGGATAATGCTAACTTCCCAACATGCCTTCTTCCATCCTTTATTTCTAAAAGAGTTTTCATAGAATTGAAATTCCTTTTTTCTCTAAACTTTTAAAAAGGTTTACCAGAAAAGTCATTTGAGTCGAGAGCAAACTCGTTTGGCAAGTTTTTAAATCTAAATTTATTTTATTTAATACATATAGTCTGTTGAGCTATTTTATTTCTTTTAAAGTCAGTTATAGTATTTTGTATTTTTCAAAAAAACAATACATTTTATTTCTGAGTTGAATGTTATACACTGTGCTTATTTTCTTTCTTTCCTAAAGTCTGTTGTATCTGCAATAATGTGCACAACTTTATTCACTATATTGGTCATGAGTATATTTTCTCTGTTGAATAATTGTGACAGGGTGCAGCCAAGAGGGAAGCCCCAAATAGGGATTTGTAATAGGATCCAGAAGAGCTTGGAGATAATTGACTCCTCACCACAGGGTCACACCTGCCCAGAATGCAGGCAGCTGTAGCCAATTGTGGGAGGAACCAGAAATGGGGCTGCAGAAGAAGATTGGCGCTGGGATTTAAACCCAGCAGGGCAGCCATTTGACGTCTCTCTTTGGGACCTGGTATCTTTTTGGGACCGTGAGTCTGTTTAGGACCACGCGGCTTTGGTATCTTGGTTGGGACCATGAGGCTTGGGTGAGAGTCAGGACCATGAGACTTTGGAAGTGCTCCCTTTTGCCACATGGAGGGTGTTGGGAGGACTGTGTGCATTTGTGGGGAACTTTAGTTTGTGTTATTTTGAATGAATAATAAATTCCTTTTCACTGAATCTCAGGCATTGAGAGATATCTTTCCTTTGGCGGCAGACATAATGAACCTGGGGGGTTCCTTCAGGGAATAGTATATTGCCCTTCAAGGACCCCCGCCTTGTTGCTCTGTAACATAATCACTGTAGGTAGATGTTCATTAATTTTATGAAATAATTCATAAGACTAATTTTTGACTAATTGATGTTATCTTGTCTGTTCTTATCTTATTGTTTGCTATTTCTACCTTTTTTACATTCTTCTCCTTACATCATCTAAATTTGATCTGTGCTCCTTTACAACAACAACATTTTAAAATATACTTCACTTTACACATTGTTTCAGCAACATTCTCCAAGCGTTTTTTAAGATACTGCTTTAATTTTTTAAAAATTTCCTTGATATTATTATTTCTTAATCTGGGGGTATTCGACAGTGTTTTATTTCATTGAATTCCACTGTTGTGTGCATGTGTGTGTGGGTCAGTGATTGCTCCGGGTTTACAGCATGCATCTTTAACTTAACACAATCTGTTTTTTTATAATATTATACCCCCTTAGATTTGATGTAAACTTATATCACTACACAATGGCATATCCCACTTCTGAACATCTGTGATTTTTCAAGGACCACTTTATTTATATATTTTATAGAATTTTAATATATTAACTATATATTCTCAGCCATAGAACAAATATAGTTTTTCATCAGTTGTTTTATTTGTTTTGGTTGTTGTTATCCTTAGTAAACTTGAAACTTTTTTCACAGTTCAAACATGTTAATTTATCAGTCTTTGTTAAGAACTGGTAAATTTAGCTATTCAAAAATTAATTCACATCAACTGATATAGATGTTTCATAATAATGTTCCCTAATAAAGTTTATCTTATAAAACTTGTTAACAATATAATCCCAAAAATAAGACATCACATTTAAAATAAATTCTCTTAAATTCTAAAATAAATTCTTTAAAATTGAAATATGACTTTTGAAAATTTACATATTATTTTTTACTAACCTAAAATCCAACATCTTATTCTACATATTTTATAATACATCTTATTGTATATAATTATGAAAGGACAGTATGAAGAAATGAGATACTATAAAATTGTTAAGTTGATATAATTCTGTCTCATCATCTAGAAGTCTAATATTTTCTTCTAAGTTGGTTCTGACATCCATCAAAGGAACTTATTTAATCCTAGAATATGAAGTAACAATACTATTTCATGAGTGAATTATTTTATGCAAAAGTCACTGCATAACTCAGTCTTATCCAAAAATGACAATGCATTTTTTTTCTTATAAGTCTTTTTGTGGAGCATAGATACTGGTTTTATAGAATCAGGTATTTATTTCTAACTAATAAAAAAAAGTATATTTAAATTCATATTTTCTTTGATAACTAATTCAGAAATAGCCTCCTTGATATAGACATGCAATACTTCCCAAATCTTTTATTTCTAAATAAATCCATAGCCTTGTTGGGACATAATGAGTTAAATTTCCTGGCAAAATTTGTTACCTTTTATTTCCAATTTACATCTCAAGGATAGTATATCCAGTTAGTCAAAATTACATTGGAGAATTAAATGAAAAGAAATGATGCAGTTTAATGCAGTGGGATGCTTGTAAAGGGAAACTTAGATCAACTAGTTTGGTATGGTAAAAAAGAAGCCATCTGCCTAAAACGTATTTATGTACATGATACAATCTTTCCCTCTGCTAGACCAGCAACACCTTAGAGAAATGTAATGACATCCTAAAATAATGTGACTACTTATTGAGAAAACAAGGAATGTTCAGTGAGATCTCAGATTTTGAAACCAGACCTTCTGAATTCAAAGTTTAGTTCTACCAGCTGCTAATGCTGAGGCCATGAGTGCATACTGGAGCTCCATTATACTTCAGGTGCCTCATTTGTACAACTATTAACACATAAGATCGTTGTAAAGATTAAAATATTAACACTAAAGCACCATGACAATGCTTGAAACATAGTAGGATTAAAAGTATTCTTGTTTTTAATTTTTTTTTTCAAAATAACTGTCAACTGATGGTCAGCACCAATTCAACACCAACACGAATTCCCAATTTGGGGTGTGGCAAAGAAGAAGACTTCATTCAGTGCTAGACAGCTGCACGGTGATATAGCACAGCAGTGGAACATCTCAGTAGTATAACTCAATGATATAGCAGTGTACCTATTAAAGAGAAAGGTAGTAAAGAGGCCCTGAGGCAAGGCAGCCCAGGGGTGAGGTTCTTCTTTGGCTACGGAGCTCTCCTCTGGTCTGCTCCACCTGCTCTGTCTGCTCCACCTTGCCAGGGAAATGAAAAACTTGGGTCTTAGGTGGAAGGGAAAGGGCACTCCCCAAGCCCAAGAGGAGCTCACTTACAGAGACATATGTCTCCACCTCTGATCTTTGATTGGCCCATAGTCATGTAAATGAGATCTCCAAATCCTTGTGGTTGGGTTCCACTGATTAAAAAAGCACTGTCCTGATGGATTATAGTAGAGTTGCTTTGATTGGTCATGGTCAGTGAAGATGTTGATGGCGATATAGCTGAGCAGCTCCAATTGGTTGGGGAGCCTTAGCCCTATTGGTTGAAACAGAATTCCAGAAAGTCCTCTTCAAGGGCTGGCTCATGCAGCAGAAACACATCGCAGGGAAGCAGTTCAGTATAGGAGACAGGCAACCTAGTGTAGCCTTCTTTATGTCACATGGTTTGTGTCAGGGGCCCCTTTTGAGAAACGCTGGCTAGGCTCCGTTTTTTTGTAAATTTAAGCCTAATTAAGCCACCGGGAGCCCTTTTTAGTAGGTATCTTCTTTCTCTGGATCCACTTAACAAATATGCATAAAATATTTTCTCATAATATTTTAAACAAAATAAATCACATCTATTGATTAACTGGTGTTCTACACATATGTAGAAAATACTATAGTAAACTGTTGGGAACCACCCTGCCTGGTTTCAGAAGCTGTAACCCCTGCCAAGGCTAAGGCTGAGGGAATGACACTGGACCATAAGCCACCAAGGAGACAAAAGCTTATCTTCCTGGCACGAGCGCTGCTTCTGCTCCTTTTACTTCATCCATAACTGGCCCCCAATGCTTGGTTGGTAAGCCAGTGATGGGTAAGATTCCCCAAGGGGGGAATGATCTAAGACAGGCATGATCATGTGGGAGGCCCCCAAGGAAGGACTTTGGGGGCTACAGCAAAAGTGGGTGATGGACCTTCACCCCTCGGCTTTGACAAAGCCTGACTCTTCATTGCCTGCAAGAAAATCTCCTTATCTCTTGGTTGCCTTACTTCCCTTGCTCCACCTAAGCCTGAAACAATGACAGAGGGTGGTGCAGCCCAGTGCTGCAAAGGGCGGGTTCCCCCGGGCGATCAGGCCTAAGAAAGAATATGTAAACTCCTGTGAAACCTGCTTTGTTTAGAATGCTTTCAATTAAATGATAAGGGTCTAAGCAAGAAGTGAGTTTGTTCCTCAAAGTTTTACAGCTCTTTAGCTATCTGACCCTGACTCAAAATAGGCCCTCAGAGTTCTTTGTTATCTATTGTTTGATCTTTATGGCCTGACAATGATTAATGAGTTTTATCTGTATTCTTGTGTAAATGAACCCAATAAAAGCCCATTGAGGAACGCACCTAGTCCTTCTCCTTTGAAAGTCTGGCCACCTCTCCTCTCCAAGCAGATCACGTCTTGGTAGACTTATTCTCATCTGTGGCAGCCAGGGGGAGGGCCCTGTGGGTGGCACCCCCCACAGTAGACTTCTGTATGAAAAAATTTAAATATATATTTGATGTCCAAATTTATAAAATAATGATATAAAAATAATTTATTAAACTCTTTATACACATGAAAATATATATTATTTTTGTAAAAGTGAGGTACAGATTTTGAATTTTAGACACAGGCTTAAGTGTTTATATTTAGCATAGAAGGAAAAAGGGGGAAACAAGAAAGAAGAAGGAACAACAGACCACACCTAAATATCCATTTTTCATTTTATGCTTTATGATCTGTAAAAAATGCTTTGTTGAAGTGTGTAAGATTTTTGTCAACTAAATATTGCATAAGTTTTTTGCTCTTGATTAAAAAGTGCTTTGTTGAAAACACTACTGGATGGTTTCATTGTCAGACTGATCTGTTACATTACCAATGTGTAACATAAGAAAAAAAGAGAGAGAGAAATTAAGTGATAGCCTATACTGAGTCAGGGGGCGGAAAAAAAAAAAAACCCTCCATGCAATGAATGTTTGGTGTTTAAATTATCCTGGAAATGAGACTTTTGCTACAATATTCTTTCCAATGTAGTATAGTTTTCATCTTAATTTTTAAAAAGTGAATGTTTTGCACAGAAACAGGATATTTATTTTCAAAGACTCTATTCTCTGATATTCCTATAGTCACTCCAGCTTTCTTATGGCTACTGTTTGTGTGATATCTTTTTGTATCCTTTTATTTTCAACATAATTTTGTATTTGAATCTAAAGTATGTCTCTTGTAGAAAGCCTTGAGTAGGATCTTGTTTGTTTTCTATTCTGTCTGAAAGTCTGCCTTTAATTAGGGAGTGCAGCCCCTAACTGGGAGTAGGGTGGGAGAAAGGTTCCTCCCTTTTTGGGCACAGCAGCCCAGAGTGGATCACGACTGAAGTCCTACAGTCTCTCCTTTTTTTTCCCTAATATTTCATAGATTTTCTTGATAAGTATCTAATCCATTCAGAATAATATTATTATTAATATAGCTGGACTTGTCTACCATACATTGTAATAGTTATTATTTTATATAGTTATATGTCATTTACAAAATTTTATATAGACTATTGAGAGCAAATAGTTTATTATTTTAACCTACTTTTGCACCACTTATAAAATCTATTTCTATGGATCTGCTACCATTTAGTATCATTTCCTTATTCTTAGACATCTTTGCTTCTACCTACTGCCTTTGTGCTATAATTGTCCAATATATTGCATTTCTGTACATCCAAAAATATAATAATATACAAATTGGTGTACATAATTGTTTTATAAATCAGCCAGAAAAGAAAAAAACATTATGCATTTACATTGTATTTTCAATTACATAATTACCTTTACTGGTGTTCATTATTTGGTATAGATTTGACTTTCCCTGTATTTACTGTTTTTGGCCTGAAAATTTCCCCTTAATATTTTAGTGTCTCCTTTTTCTTCTTGATTTTTAGATTTTCTTGAATGAATGTTTATTCATTTGCTTTGTGCCCTAAGGGCAATTTTTGATTATTTTAATTTTGATATAAATTTTTCATTTCTGTTTGTTTTACTAGGACATGATTCCAAAGAACTTCTCCTATTTCTATTCAGAAGATGGCATCTGACTGTGCATATAACTAATGCCAGCTATCACACAAAAATATAACACAAAACACAAAGACCAGTAAGAAGTGCAGGCTATTCTAAACAAAAGTATGGAAAATAATAAAAATCAAAAGCAATACTTCTTTGTGACATGCAAGATACATTACCTCCATAAAGTGACAGCACAATTCTGAAAATTATTTTTGTGACTCTCCATGGCAGTAAGGGTATTGATATATTCTTTTATAGTTTTATGTTCTCCATTTTCCTTTTACTTTTATTAAATACAGCATTTAATATCTTGTTGCCATAGTTACTGTATTAAAGCACACACATACAAGAGAATAAGAGAATACATTATATTTAAAATTTTATAAAGAACTACAGTGAAGGATATTTACATACTGTATAACAATTTCCCACTGAAACTGTATTATTTTTCTTCCCTGAGAAGATTAAATGATTGTACTATATAGTATCCCCTAAAAGGTTCCAAAGTTTAAAGAACTTTAAAGTATTTTCGTAGCAGTCATTTTTAGAAATCAAAATGGCATGATATTTACAAATACATTGTATATAAAGCAAGTGCTGTGAGAACTTGAGAGATATACGGCATAGTCACAAAAGGTTTATTTATCCCAAACTCAATTGTAACATATTGTCCTCATTAATATATAAAGATAAAATTCCAATTAATATTTTTGGCAGCAATCACATTTAGTTGTCACCTAAATGATATACAATTGACATTTCACCATGGCAAAGTAAAATACAATATATAAATAACATTTTAAAAGCTACATTACTGCATGTGACTGCACAGTATGGTAGCGCATTCTGTAAGGTCATTTTAAACTAAATGAAAAGGTAATAGTTGACCTAAGATAGGATTTGATGCTACTCTTAACAGTGTGATGCCACCTACATGTTGCAATAGATGCATCATTTAAAAGGTTTTAAATTGCTCTCTTCCCATTCTTGTGTTAAAAGAGCACACAGAGCAAAAATTGCTTTTAAAAAAACAACTTGAGAACTTTTTATAACCAGTTCCACAGCAATAAACTATATCAGGGAATACTACAAGGCTTTGCAGCTGAAATAATTCCGCCCAATTTCCTTCATTTGAATTCTACACATTAAAAATTAAATGCTTGAATTTATTAGATTTTTCTATAGAGTGAGATACATCAATATTGTTACTTATATAGATAAAAAAAGAATATAATGTAGATATAAATAACAAGCACACACAGAGTGGGGTGGTACCAAAATTAGGAGACCAGAGAGAATGGCTTCTTTGTCTTTGAACTCCACTCCTCTTTGTTTCCTTTCATACGTAATATTTACAAAGTGGATTACATAAATATTTACTGATTGACTTGTCAAAGGAAATTTGGACATTTGGCCAACTACACATGCTTACCATTTAGGGCAAAAATTAATAATTAAGAAAGAAATTTACTTTAAACTTTCAGCTTATCTAGAAATTCACATTGACTAATTTTTTTCCACAATTGTCAATTTTAGATCCCTTATCTAACCTATTCTTCTACTTTACATAAATATTTACTGATTGACTTGTCAAAGGAAATTTGGACATTTGGCCAACTACACATGCTTACCATTTAGGGCAAAAATTAATAATTAAGAAAGAAATTTACTTTAAACTTTCAGCTTATCTAGAAATTCACATTGACTAATTTTTTTCCACAATTCTCAATTTTAGATCCCTTATCTAACCTATTCTTCTACTTTTTTATCACGTATGTGATTATTCACTTACTATCAGCCTTTTGTTCTAAAGAAAGAACGAAGCTCCACCTACATGCCCACCTCTAACCATTCACTCACTCAATGTACTCAACTGCCTTTTCTGCTGTTCTGTTTATGTTGTCTCACATTTCACCAACACCGGTAAATAAAGACACTGACTAGTAGAGACATGGGTAGCCTTTTTAATTTCTCCTGGATTAGTTTTTAAGGATGCTATATGATGCACAGTCTTGGAAGACAGAGAGAGTGTTTCCTTCCAGAGCAGAGGGTAGAATTGTATGCCATTCGGTTTAATAATGACAAGCTCCCCCTCTGGGGAATAGATTGGGCAGGTTTGCTTGCAGTTCATGACAAAAGACTGAAGTTTCTTAATCTGAGGATTTCCTCATAATTTAATTATGATGTGTTTTGGTGTGTTCTTCCTTGGGTACAATTTCTATAGGACTCTCTGAGCTTCCTGAACTTCCTGAAAGTCTGTTTCCTTCAACAGATTAGGGAAGTTCTCCTTCATTATCTTTTCAAATAAGTTTTCAACTTCTTGCTCTTCCTTTTATCCTTCTGGCACTCCTACAATTCAGATGTCAGAATGTTAAAAGTTACCCTAGAGGTTCCTAAGGCTCTCCTCATTTTTTCGAATTCTTGTTTCTTCATTCTGTTTCAGTTGAATGTTCATTTCTTCTGTCTGTTCCAAGTTGTTGATTTGAGTCCCAGTTTCCTTCCCTTCACTGTTGGTTCCCTGTGTTGTATAACCTTCACTTCTTCCTCTATTCTGCATCCGTACTCAATCATTTCTGTGAGCATCCTGATTACCAGTGTTTTGAGCTCTGCATCTGGTAGGTTGGCTATCTCTTCATCATTTAGTTATTTTTCTGGAGTTTTGATCCATTCTTTCATTCGGGCCATATGTCTTTATCTTGGTGTGCCTGTTATGTTGTCTAAATTCACAGTAAATTTTTTGTTCCTATTCATATTCCAAAAGTCATCAAAATTATTTCTAGTTGAATGCATACATTTATTATCATTCATAATAAATGGAAACATAAAAATCTATTTTGGACTCTTTTAAACTGTGCAATGCATTATAAAAGTAGATGGAGAAGAATGTAGTAGAACCTCATCCCACACCTGAATTTGGCTTAATGGTGGTTCATCCCATTAGTGAATTACTGATTTTTTTCCTTTGCCAAGTAATATCATTTGCAAATAACAGGGGAGTATAGAGACCTCAGGACTTTCTCTTAGCAGTGGAGGCTACTTGTCATTCAGCTCATAAAGCAAAGCTTTACCTGGAGAGACTGTTACATATTCATAGTTTGACCTATGGCCATTTTCCTGAGGCAAATGGTCAGATATTGGCACAACCTCAATGAGAATATGTTAGACTTTCTTACTTTGTCCCCTTTTGCTTCTGACTCCCTTTCTGTAATCATTTCACTTATGTGTCTCCACCCTCTTACATCACCATATCTGACTAATGCATCTGAAGTGTTTACTCTTCCAGTTGCCTAGATTCAATGTAATTTTCAGTTTAATATCTTTCTGAAGGTAAAACATAAGAGGTTAATAACAAAGTTGAGACTAAAATCCACACTTTACAAGTCCACATGTTTAACAAAGTAAAGTGTCTCTTAACATGATCCCAATATTAAGAAAGCTATAATTTGAAAGACTGTGTTCAATCATTCCTTTGCTTATTTTATTCAGGAATGTATTGAGAAAAACTTGAACTAGGCCTGAGGATGAAGAAACAGATAACATAGGAAAATGTGACTGCCTTCAATGTGCTTAAGTCTGAGACAAATAAAAATTTGATACACGACAGTTTAAAAGGGTATTTCTATCAGATCCTTCAAATCAGGTTAAATATTTGACTTTTACCTGCAAGTACTTGCAGGTTTCTCAAAAGTGTTAAGAAAAAAGGTGAGCATGTGTTTATTTTCTAAATGTCATTGTCACGACCATGTCAAAAATGGATACTTCTCATGGAGTTGCTATAGCAATTGAAATTGGCAGCGTTTTAACCTCAGGTATAGGCTGCATTTATAAAAGGAAAACCTAAAGGTATTTAAGGCTAAAATAAAAGAAACTCTATATATATTATTTGTTTAACAGGTGATGAGTTTGTAAGAGAGCAGGAGAGACTAAGCATGGACTCTAAATCAGTAACACTGTTAGGGAAAACTGATTTGATTAAGGTGTCATTTCATGAACTAAGGTTTAAGTTCATGAAATTAAAGTTCATGAAATTGTATTGTGGTTCCTAAGAGGTATCATATGTAGCTATAAAGTGAGAGTTTTGAAGTATGCATGGGTTTCAGAGATGTACAACTTGAATTTTAGTTTATCAGCATATTAATGAGAAATGAATCCATGGTGATAAATAAGTGAGCCCATAGCCTAGAGCCTATATATTAGTTATCATTTGCTAAAAAACAAATTACCCTCAAGCTTAGTGGCTTAAAATATTAATTATTTCACAGTTTCTGTGAGTTAGGAATTGGATGTGTCTTAGCTGATGCATTTGGCTCTCACTGTCTTACAAATGTTCATTCATCTTAAGTCTCCACTGGGAAGAATTCACCTCCTCACTCACTCATGAGGTTGCTGGCAGCATTCATTCACCCATACTCTGGCTGCTGGACTCAGTCCTTCAGGACATGTTGGCTGTGTGTGTCTCTCAGTTTCTTGACACATTTTCCTTTACAAACAGCATCTCACAACACAGCAGCTTGCAACGATCAAACAAGAGAACAAGAAAGAGTACCAGCAAGCGAAAGAGTATAGGCAAGTTGAACATCACTCTTACTTATAAGCTCACACAGAAGAGATCAGCCGTGGATTTCCATATTTTATTCACTATTCACCAGGTACAGCTCTCATATAATTTTCTGGGCTTACACAAGAGCATAAATAGTAAGAGGTGGGCCCCTGGGAGTGATGTGATAAGTTGCCTGACACAGCCCAGAAGATTGAGAAGGAGTAAAAAGAGGAGACTCATGGCAACCTGAGACATATCTTTAATGCTGTAATTTTAAAATTAGTAGGGGCAGAGCTAAAGAAATATTTGAGAAATATCACAGGCATTATTTAACTTCATATTTATTTAAATTATCCCAGATACATGAAAATTGTTAATGTTTTTAACTATTACCTAAATTGAGGATTTCATGTCCTCTATTCACATCTCATTTCAGTGTCCAATATTCAGCAGAAGCCTCTATTTATTAACCTATTTATGGATAATGCTACCATTTGTATACATTCAATTAAAGTCCAAGATGGAAAATACTACTTTACAGCTCATAAAATTTATTACATTTCTGATGATGACTATTAAACCAATCCTTTTCTATTTCTTCTCCAGTTGAATAGTTTGAACAAAATGTGATATTTTAATTATTCTGAAATATTAATACTACATAGAATAATAGTTATATACCCTGAAAACTCTCTATATGTTTATCTTTCTATGTCAATCTAAAAATGTACTGCAAGTACAGATTAATAAAATCCAGTGATATATAAATCACAAGGCATTTCCAGATGACCAAAGCATATGAAATCTACACAAGAACTATAAGTTCAGATTACAGACTGAACTGAAAAACCAACAGGTAACAAGAAGTATGTAAGCTGACTGGTGTGACTCACTCAGTCTTAGTTTACTCTTTGATTGTGACTTACTGGCCTGAAGACAATAGC
This sequence comes from Phyllostomus discolor, assembly GCF_004126475.2. NCBI lineage: Eukaryota > Metazoa > Chordata > Mammalia > Chiroptera > Phyllostomidae > Phyllostomus > Phyllostomus discolor. The sequence continues at coordinate 16,137,395 of NC_040913.2, forward strand.
ATTTTGTTACAATATAGTGCAATCATAGCAAAAAGTGCCCAGCATGACACTAATTAATAAATAATTCTTAAGTATATTTAAAATAATTCAGTGTAGAGTTTAATAGCTTGTTGACTTCTCACTGTTAGTGGAATCATATTTTCAAATGATCTCTTATTGTCTTTATAGTTCATTGTTATAGTTATTGAAACACAAAAATCAAATTTTGATTTTTTCAATCTTGCAACTTTACTGAATTCATTTATTAGTTCTAACAATTGATTTGTGGAGTCTCTAGGATTTTAAATATGAGATCATGTCATATGCAAACACATACAATTTTACTTCTCCCTTTCTAATTTAGATACCTTTTCTTTTTTATTTCTTGCCTAATTGTTCTAGCTAGGACACCAGTTCTATGTTGATCAGAAGCTGCTAGAGCATGCATCTATGAGATGCTCCAGAATACTCCATTAGTTGTGGGCTTGCCAGGTATGGCTTTTATCATGTTGAGGCAAAGTCCTTCTATACCTAATTTGCTAAGGATTTTCATCATGAATAAATACTGAATTTTGTCATGTTTTTTCTGCATGTGTTGAGATGATCATAGAATTTGTAATCTTCATTCTGTTAATGTGGATATCACATTTAAATGAATCACATACATTAAACTATCCTTGCATCACAAAAATAAGTCCCACTTGATCATGGTGTACGCCCCATCTAATGTTCTGTTGAATATAGTTTGCAAGCATTTTGTTGAAAATTTTTGCCTCTATATGCAGTAGGGTTATTGGCCTGTAGTAGTTGTTGTTGTTTTGTTTTGTTTGTAGTTTCCTTTTCTGGCTTTGATTTCAGGGTAATGTTGACCTCATCAAATTATTTTGGAACTTTTCTTTTCTCTTCAATATTATAGAAAATTCTGGGAAGGTATGACATGAATTTTTCTTTCAGCGTTTGGTGGAATTCAGCAGTGAAGCCATTTGGTGTTTTTTTGTTTGTTTGTTTTGTTTTGTTTTGTTTTTGTCATTGGCAGGATTTGGATTGCATATTCAATCTCTTGACTAGTCATTAGTCTGTTAAGAATCCCATTTAAAATAGAATCAAAAAGAATATAATCTTAGGAATACAGCTAACTAAAGAGTTGAAATAGTTGTACACTTAACAATATAAAGCATTGATGGAATAAATTAAAGATGACACACAGAGCCCTGGCTGGCATAGCTCAGTGGATTGAGCGTGGGCTGTGAACCAGGCATCACAGGTTCGATTCCCAGTCAGGGCACATGTCTGGGTTGTAGGCCATGGCCCCCAATAACCACTGCACATTGATGTTTCTCTCTCTCTCTCTCTCTCTCTCTCTCTCTCTCTCTCTCCCTCCCTCTCTCCCTTCCCTCTCTAAAAATAATAAATAAATAAAATCTTTAAAAAAAGATGACACACAAAAAATAAAAGGCAACCTGTATTAATGGATTGGAAAACTTAATATTGTTATAATGTTCATATTAACCAAAGCAATCTACAGATTCAAAGTTATGCCCTTGAAAACCACAATGATATTTTTACATAAATAGAAAAGCAAGTCTAAAATTCATTTTGAACCACAAAAGACCTCAAATTGCCAAATAAATCTTGTGAAAAAATAATGAAGCTGGAAGCATCACACTCCTTGATTTCAAAATAAATTATGATGCTACAGTAACTTAAAATATGTTACCGACATCTAGACCAATGGAATAGAATACGGATGCCAGAAATGAACTTAAATAGTGCATGGTCAGCTGATTTCCAGTTCCAGGACTATTAAACGGGAAGAGGATAGTTTCTTCCACAAACAGTGTTAGGAGAACTGGAGATCCACACACAGAACAATGAAAATGGCTATTTCTTACACCATACACAAAATCAATTCAATTTGGATTAAAGACTTGCACATAAGACAAAAACTATAAAAATCCTAGAAGGAGAAAAGCTCCTTGACATTGGTTTTGGCAGTGATTCTTTGGATATGACATTGAAATCACAGGCAACAAAAGCAAAATTCAGTAATTGAGACTATATCAACTAAAAAGCTTCTGCAGCACAAGGGAAGCAATCAACAGACTGAAAAAGAAACCTGTGGAATGGGAAGCAGTATTTGTAAGCCATACTATCTGATAAGAAGTTAAGATGACAATATATGAACTATGGCAATTCAATAGCAATATTGTAATAATAACCTAATTGAAAAACAATGGTGAAAGACTTGAACAGGCATTGCACCAAAGACCAAAGAGAAATGAGCAATAGGAACATGAAAAATTACCTAACATCACTATCAAAGAAATGTAAATCAAAACCACAATGAACTGTTACCTCACACCTATCAGGATGATTCTTTTCAGGAAGACAAATGATAACAAGCATTGGCAAAGATGTAAAGAAATTGAAACTCTTTTTAATTTAATTTAATTTTTTATTTAACCTTTATTTTATTTTTTCATTACCATTTACTCCCCTTAAAACCCCTTCCCTCCAGCAACCCCCACACTGCTGTCCATGTCCATGAGTCCTTTCCTTTTTGCTCACTCCCTCCAGCTCCTACTCTCCGCTTCAGCTCCCATCCTGCTCTCTATGAGTCTGTCTCTATTTTGCTTGTTAGTTCAGTTAATCATTAGATTCCACATATGAGTGCAATCATATGGTATTTCTCTTTGTGTAATGTTCATCCATACTGTCACAATGGGTAAATTTTTCTTTCTTTCTTTCTTTTTTTTTTTTTTTTATAGCCAGGTAGCATTCCTTTGTGTCCATGTCCCATAGTTGTTTTATCTGCTCATCTACTGATGGACACTTGGGCTGCTTCCATATCTTGGCAATTGTAAACAACACTGTAATGAACATAGGGGTGCTATGTTCTTTGGAATTAGTGTTTTGGGTTCCTTCTTATACATTCCTAGAAGTGGACTCGCGGAGTCAAAAAGCAGATGCATTTCTAATTTTTAGAGGTATCTCCACATTGCTTTCTGCAGTGGTTGCACCCGTCTGCATCCCCACCAACAGTGCAGAAGGGTTCCCTTTTCTCCAAATCCTCACCGGCACTTGTTGTTCGTTGATTTATTGATGGTAGCCATTCTGGCAGCTGTGAGCTGGTATCTCATTGTGGTTTCCATTTGCATTTCTCTAGTTATTAGGATGTTGAGCATCTTTTCATATGTCTATCTGCCATCTCTGTGCCCCCCTCTTGAGAAGTGTCTATTCAAGCCCTTTGCCCATATTTTGGGTTTTTTTGTTTGTTTGTTTATTTGTTTTTTTTTTTGGTGGTGAGTTTCTTAAGTTCTTTATAAATTTTGGATATTACCCCCTTATCAGATGTATTGACATATATGTTCTGCCATTCTGTGGCCTTTTTATTTTGTTGATAATTTCCTTTGTTGTGCAAAAAGTTTTTATTTTTGAAGTCCCATTTGTTTATTTTTTGTTTTGTTTCTCCTGCCTGGGGTGATATATTTGATAAAATATTTTTATGAACAATGTCTGAGATTTTTCTATGTTTTCTTCTATGATTTTTATGGTTTGGGGTCTAATATTTAAGCCTTTGATAACTGTATTTGTGATTAGCCCAACATGCAGATTTGAGGTTTGAAAAGTATGCTTCTGGAACACACTCTAAGTTCTATTTCATTTTAATCATTTAAAAAAGTCAAGCAAAGTTCAAATACAAAGAAATTTATATATGAATCAATTCAGAGGAAAGTGACTCAGTATGGCTATTGCTGTAAAAATAAGTATTCTTTACAATAAATAACCTAAGATTTGACATGAAAATTATTCAGGGATATTTAAACTGTATGTTAAAGGATGCTATGCATTCTGAAGTGTTTTGGTTACATAATACATGCTTGCTCTCAGGTGCTTGAAGACCACACACAAAAAGCACAAAATTAGTCTTAATAAATACTATTATAAATAAATATTAATTTTAAAAGAATTGAATCAATTATACACAAGTTATTTGGGATAGGATATAAAATGGTTTTACTTATGAATAATAAAACGCTGGACTAGTTCAGAACAATCTGCAGCCCTTCAAAGCCCCTTCGGGGCAGCTCAGGTCTTATCACCTGCTTGAGCTGTGCCGCCATCCTGTCTCTTTGCCTAGAGGTTTCTCCAAAAACAGGTAAGTCCTCTGCCCACAGGCAGGTGGAGTGGGTGGTAGTGTTAAAAAATTAACATCACCAAAGCATCTTTGCACATACAATAGTTCCCTTAAGATAGGGTTGTTGTGAGGTGCTTTATGCCATTTTCCAGAAGTTTTCCATGAAATTAACTTCTAGGCCCTCATAATGGTAACAGGATGATTAGTGCACTCCTTATAAAATCTAGATACTCTCCTTACTAACCTCTCCACTCCCACACTGCTGTGCCCCTTGCACCTCCCAAATAAATCACCTTCACACCTTTTCTCTTCATAAATAAGTATGCCTGTCCTCAGTCACATAACTTTTAACAATGAGCCTATATGAAACATTAATGGGTTGTACATAGATGTATTATGATGAAAGAAAAAGTGTGATGAGCAAGAGTAGAGCATATCACATAACTCTAAAGAATAGCGCCAATATTAGAAAAATGGAAATCATCAGATAAAAACATCCTCAGTTCCCAAAGATGACGTGCCATTCCTCATTCAATGACAAGGGTGATCTTCACTCATACCACAGAGCCTATTTGAAGTGCCACTTCATTCCACACATTCTCTCTGATTTATGCCATTCATTTCTATGAAATTGATTATCCCTTATAGGTTTTCAAACGTCCATCTCCAGTCCCTAGGTCTCACCCAGTCTTCAGACCCATATTTCTTACTGGGTATGTCCAGGCAGACATTCCACGGGCACCTCTAATCAAAGTAGCCACCACTCCAGTCATTGTTCCTAATCCACACCACCCGTCCTGCTGCTTCTCCTTTGTATAACACCGTTTGCCAAACAAGAATAGTAAATTTTATTATTGACCTGCTTCTTTTCCTCACCTCAACATCAAAGTCCGTTAAAAGTATGTTATTTTGTCTCCTAAGCACTGCTATATGTGCAATTTCAACCTTACCACACCTTGCTGAGTGGAAGCCACAATCGCGTGTCATCAAGATTGTTGCACATCCCCCAACTGGCTTTTCTGACACGTTCTTTTCTCTTCCAATCCATTCTGCCTGACCTAAGGCCTGATTATTATTTTGCCTCTCCTCTTGTCCTCCCTAGCTTCACATTCACCACTCAATAATACAAATGTACCACATTTTCTACAATGCAAAGATATGGGCTCAGGCTTTTTGTCTGCCTAAAATTCACTTCTCCCTTTCTCCATCTCAGGCTAATTTACACTCATATTTCAAAATTTTGATTATATAGATATTCATTCATCTGTTTAACAAACTTGACTGGAATGCCAATTCTGTCTCAAGATTTATTGTAAATACTAAGAATAAATACACCATCAGTGAATACAGATAGAGTTCACATTCTCCTGGGTCTCACACAAAAGCATACAAAGCAGTAAGTGACATCATGTTTTATGGTGAAATATAAATTAGGACAAGATGACTGATTATGGGGAGATAAAGTGACCAGTAAAACTACTCTGAAGAGATGGGTATCTCAGCAGAGACCTCCATGAACTAAGGGAGTAAACTATGCTCCCTTATTTAGGGGAATCTGCTTCAAGAAGACAGAACAGCCACTGTGAGGATACGCTTAGAAGAAATAGGTGGTAATGGTGTAAGAAAAGTAGAGATCAAAGTGCTGTGTCTGAGCCCTGGCCAGGCTGCTCAGTGGGTAGAGTGTGGTCCCAGTAGCCAAGGCTGCATCTGGATCAGAACACAGACAAAAACTAATGAATGCATAAATAAGTGGAACAACAAACTGATGCTTCCCTCCCCAACTTCCTCTCACACTAAAAATCAATAAGTAAGAAAAAATTCAAATATTGTCTATCTTGACATTTTTTGGCCTGTTTTATATGACTCTCATCAGAGCTCTTAGAGTGGACCTTCCCTATTATAAGACTGACACACTTCATGTAATCATCTGCTCAGTTACTATTTTTTTCAACTCTTATGGAAGCACTTAATTTTATTTATTTATTTGTAAAGGGAAGGGAAAGGAGAAAGATACAGAGCGACAGACACATGCATGGGTTGCTTCTCCCACACAACCCCCACCAGGAACGACCCCTGGCCCAAGCATATGCCCTGACCAGGAATTTAACCAATGACCTTTCATTTTGCCAGACCATGCCCAGCCCAAGGAGCCACACCAGTGGCCATGGAAACATTTAAAGGTAGTGTCCTTGCCTAACTTTTTCAGGGCTTGTTGCACACCAAGGCTCATATAAAAGGCTCAATATATATTTTATCTAAAATGAAATTAACCATAAGAATTAATTCTGAGGGAGAAAAAATAGCAATTGCCTACAAAATAAAAGCACATACAATTGTTTTTCACAAAGTAAACTCGTCTTAAATGATCCCTCTTGTTTCTGAATACAGATGCTACCTGGACCAAGAAAGACTTCAGGAGTAAAGAGGAGAAAGAGAAAATGTCTTGTTTCTCTGTATTTAAAATGAATTGGGTAAACATTAAAAGTCAACACCATGTCTTTTGGTATTCCTGATTTTGTTTATTTTGAGGGACTAACTAAAAGTAAAATTGAAACAAAGGATAGACATTTTAAACAAGCATCATTTATTTGGTACTCTGTTGATAAAATTAAAAATAATTGTCTCCTTTCAATATAATTTAATTCAGCAATGATTGATTTTCTATGATGTCTAAGTTTGGTTTGGACCTTGGTGTTATGAGAGATACAAAAATGAGTGAACTGCAGTCCCTAGCTTCAATGAGCTCATAGTCTATTGAATAAAATAGATTTATAAATTGCCATACAAAATCAAATAATAACTTTATTAAAAAAAGGAACAATGCTCTCAAACTTTAACAAGAATCAGAATACCTGGAGGAATTGTTAAAATATAGATCGATCCGCTCCATCCTCAGAGTTTCTGATTTGGTAGGTACAGTGTCAGGCCTGGACAACTGGAATTTCTAACATGGCCCCAAGTCTTACGTGATTGATCTTGGCTGATACTTTAAAAATTACTTTTTGAAGACTACAACAGAGAGTTGATTTTTACTTGGTTGACAAAGGAAGAATCCTCAAGAGATATGAATAATTGTTTGATAATTCATTTATTGAATTTGACAGGAAGGTGAGAAATTAGATAATTATATGGAAAGTGATTAAATCAAAGACATGAAGAAAACAGAATATTCAAGTCATATTGAATATGTGGTTGGGCTGTGTGGTTAGACCATGTGTGAATATATTTGACAAGTAAGAAAGAGGCCTAGAAATACATGCAATATAGATTTACTAAAAGTTTATGTATGACTACCGAAATAAAATACGTGTTACAAGACAGTGTACCCAACCAGAATGGTTGAAATCAAATCAAACAACAGTATCAAGTTCTGACAATAACCAGTTGTAAGTGGAACTTTTTTTTTAATATTTTATTTATTTATTTTTAGAGAGGGAAGGGAGGGAGACAGAGAGAGAGAGAGAGAAAAACATCAATGTGCGGTTGCTGGGGTTATGGCCTGCAACCCAGGCATGTACCCTGGCTGGGAATCGAACCTGCGACACTTTGGTTCGCAGCCCGCGCTCAATCCACTGAGCTACGCCAGCCAGGACGTAAGTGGAACTTTTACTATTTCCTATTGGTGTGTAAAATATGACACCATTTTTAAAACATATTTGTCAGTTTTTTATAATTCTAAATACATATGTGGTCTATGATTGATCCATTTTATTCTTGGATATAGTACCAAGATTAACGATAATATATGACAACAAAAAGACAAATACATGTATGTTCAAAGAAATTTATATAAGTCTAAAACAGCAAATAGCACAAACTCCATCAGTGAGTGAATGAAGAAAAAATGAACTGCATGTATAAATAAGGATGAATCTCAAAACATACTGAGTGAAAGAAATCAGAAGAGTACATGACATAGAATTGCATATTTTGAAGTTCTAGAAATAACATGAATCTATGGTAATTGAAATCATATCATTGTTTTTCCAGGATTATGGTGGAATAAATGAATAGAAAAATGCATAAGGAAAATTTCTGGTTTATGGAAATGTTATATTACTTAATTGGATGGCCAAGAGAGTAATCTCACTGAAATGCAATAAGTATGCTTTATTGAATGACTGAGCATTGGTGGTAATGGAAAAGAAAAAATTGGGGTGACATGTTTTTGGCCTATGCAAATGAATGTATGATGATGTTAGTAGGTGAAATAGAATAACTACAACAAAAAAGTAGCATTTATGAGTGTATTCATTATCTATTGCTTTGTAATAAATTACCATAAATTTAGCAGCTTAAGGCAACAGACATTTATTATTTCATAGTTTCTGTAGCTCTGGAATCCAGGCAAAACTTAGCTGGCTTACCTCTTTCAGTGCTCACAAGGCTGCAACGAAAGCATTAGCTAGGTTGTATTCTCATGTGGTACCTTGCCTTGTGAAAAATCTATTTCTAAGTTCTCTCAGGCTATTGGCAGAATGTATTTCCCTTTAAGACACATGGCAGTTTGATATTAATGCTTCAAAACCAGTAATGCAAAGAGACAGGGAGAGAAAGGCAGGAAGCAATGGAAATAGTGAGAGTGAGAGAGTGGGAGCAGGAGCAGGGAGCTGCTAGCCAGATGGACATCACACTTTCAGCAATCCTCTATAATGTAAATGTATCTCATGCATCCCATCGCTGTTCCCATATTTCATTGGTTAAAGCAAGTCACATGTCTTCCCACACCCAAGGGAAGGGTTGTTCAAGAGTGTAAACACTAGGAGACAGGGATTCTGAGGGTCATCTTAAAGTCTATTCTCCTCAGTAGAATAAACAAAAGTTGTTTTGGGTTTGTTGAATTTGTGAATCTTTCTTGTGCTTTTGCCAAGAAGGTAGTAGAAAATGCAGTATGATTTCTGAGTATTTAATATTTAAACATCATGCTGATAACTTTCTACTAAAGTTCTGGTTTATAAAAGAAAACAGAAGTTTATGTCAGTTTTTCTACTTTGAAATAACATGAATTGATTTTTCTCAGTGTGATGCAGGCAAGAAACCCCATAAAATTGCCCACTCACATCAACTGGGCTATGGAATTTTAAATATATTTTTCAGGAAACATCATATGAGAGACATTTTGAAACTGCAATGATATGAAGTAACATAAAACAAGAACAAAGAAGCAAAGATGGATGTCAGTTTTAAACCGACGGAGTCACTGAAAATACTCGTGCATTCTCTGAGTTTCCCGATGAGATAAGACCATTGCCACCATACCGATAATCGGTTTTGTCAGTCAGCTCTCTAGAAATCCATCACAAATTTGTAATAAAGGAAGCTAGAGTCAAAAATGTGAACATTTGGGCCAAGATTAACTAGGCTGAACTATAACAGGTAAGATCAATGCGAACTCCATAGCAGTTTTGATTATAAGGAAAAAAATAACTTTTGGGTCATGCAATTTGGAGGACTTTGGTGGAGATATTTTCAATAATGTTGATAATATTTCACCAAATGGAGAAGATTAAGATAAAATAGTAATTATTGATAGAATAACAGAATTCTAACTGTATGAATAAAACAACTCTATGCAGACTACTTAAGAGGTAGTGAATATGAGCAAAAATGGCACAATAAAGAAGATAATCATAGAAAAGCCATTAGAAAATACTTAGAAACCACTTAAGAATGAACTCAGCTACGGAGAGATAAAGACCAGGGAAGATTTTGTAGAGCAACAGTTCCAACAGGAATTCCTACTGAAGTGATCAAAAACAAGCAGCAGGTTATAACTTCAAGTGACCTTTAACTGACTTTCAGTTGACAATTTTATTGCTTGGGAAATGCAGTATTATAGGTAAAGTATCCCTGAATTTGTGGGTGGGGTTGTAAGCAGCAGAACCAGATTAGTGTGGAAATATCATATTTAGTTACATAACAAGTTGAGGACTATGAAGCAGTAACAGCAATGGGAACAGGAGGCAGTGTTGGCGCAGGGAGCAGCTGCAGCCACAATTCCATTCATCTCCAAAGGAGAGGATTTGCTGCTGGAAGCACAGTTGTGTTGGGGGATATGCATGCCCAGCCCAGGGGGTCCACCAACCCTCTGGAATTTGAACAAGCCCATTCACAATTGCTTCAAAAAGAATAAAATAACTAGGGATTAACCTAACCAAGGATGTAAAGACCTGTGCATGGAAAACTATAAGACACTGTGTCTTCTATTTATTTTGGGTCATATATCCCAAAGAGAATTGTATAGAAGGTATAAAAATCATTCTCTGGAAAAGTGTCCCTATACAAAGCCAATTGAAACTAAATTATGTTTTTTGGAGAATGCTTCTTTTAAGGGCAAAAAGGACCAAAGACATCTGAATGCAGTTTATGTGCTTCAGATTGACAGAAGTTTATCTCTTATCTCATGTATTTCCCAAGCAGGAAACCCGGGTCAATTGATATATGCAGAATGATGTTTAGAATACAAGGTCTTCTAAAAGTGCCTTCTGTAGATGCCTTTTGTCGCTATGGTTGATGGTCAAAAATAAAAATGAAGAAATGATTGGCTATAGCAGTTGAATATAAAATATTTAAATGAAAAAATTCCTAATAATTAATACTTGCTTAGGAATTAGGAAAGATCCAAATTATCACACCAAAATACAGTCTGACTAGGCCATTCCTGAAGTTAATAAGGTTTTGTAAAAATGGGCTCCCCAGAGATTAATGCACACAGTGATTTTACTCAAAGACTTGTGGAGGAGAAATGGCACTGGATGGAGTTAAACAGGCAATCAAGACTTTATTCGAGACTACTGCGGCAGAGGTTAACAATATTTAAATGAGGCAGAGAGATTGAACTCCACCCCACTGACACCAAAGGCAGGAGGATTTTCACACACTGAGATGAGCTAAAGAAGTACCAAAGGACACTAGCAGAGAGGGAGGGTGGTTCCGTGCATGTAGGACTTCTGTGTTCGCTCATTGATACTCTTTAAGTGTGGCTTCTACCCTCACTCAGTGGGAGATAGAGTCTCCAGCTTTCTTATTGATTATGTTTCAAAGGGATAGCTTTCAGATCCTCCAGAAAGACAGTCTTGGAGTTGTGAAGCTGTTAAAGGACAGTTTAACATCTCAAAGGAGCAGGAAGGAATTTACAATTGTGTTTTCTACAGTAAATGCTCTAAGAAAAGGAAGATCAGGGGCCTAGAGTCAGGAATAAACCTGAATGAAGCTGAGGGGAACAGAAGGCTGCCTTGGTCACCAGCTTCTATTGTTCAGTACTTCCCTTGTTTGATGGCTGTATACGCAGTCTAATGACTACTGTTTTTCTTGAACAAATTCTGTGGAAGAGCTTAGGTTTGGGGCTACCCTATTAAACGCTGTTCCTGAAAAACAGTGCACCGTGTGTTTCTGCTTGCCACTTTTAATTTGCTAAACCACCCTGTTTTCTCTGAAGAAAAAAAAATGTATATGCACACATATTTGAAGGGGTTATTTTCACACATATGCAGCCTGTGGAAATGTTTCCAGTAGAGTTTCAAGGCTTTGCTGAATTGGCTGAATTTTGTATATTGCAGTAAAGCTAACTATTCTTTTGCTTACACTGCTATAAATTTTGCTTATTGTTATGTATAATGTATGAAAAAGCACAGATATACAATTTATCTTTTGCAGGGAGATTACCAACTAAATCAAGAGTATTTTCAATATAAATAATAAAATAGAAAAGGCAATTTACAATAGAGCCAGAAAAGCTTAGACACACAAATAAAATTTCCAGAGCTACTTTAGAAATCATGTGAAAAGCAAAACAAAATAAAGCAAAACAAAATAAAACAAAACAAAACAACAAAAAAGCCCTTCGGAAACACAGGCAACAGTACGGTGATTAACAGAGGGTAAGGGAGGTAGGAAAGGTAGAGGAAAGTAGAAGACAGTATAGGGGGTAAATGATGATGGAGCGAGACTGATTTGGGGTGGTGAACACACAATACAATATACAGATGATGTGTTATAGAATTGAACACCAGAAACCCATACAAATTTATTAACCAATGTCATCCCAATAAAATCAATTAAAAAAGAAATGTGTAAGGCAGGTGGTAGACACAAGACTTTGTTATTGTTACAGCTCATGGGAAGTATTTTTACTTAATATGGGCAAGCTAATTTTGAAAATTTATGATGCAAGTTAATCACTCAAATTTTTGGCTTCACACTAAAGGCTGAGTACCTGGGTGATTTGATGTTTCACCAAAAAACTCTGTAGAAGGGGTGATGTTAAGCAGCCATGTTGTCTTGATGAAGCTGCCAATCACAAGTTACCTATAGCTACAGCCTTCTGAATTATCTGAAGTTTTCACAGAGGAATGATGAAGCTTAATCCAAAATTTTATGCAGATTTGTTTTACGGGCTCTGTCATCATTTTGAATGTGACAGCCACACAATACACATGCTCACTCAGTTGTGTCTATTTCCCCCACTGACTAGTACAGTGAAGCCATCATCATTCGTATATGAGCCTTTGAGTCCACTCTCCTTGGCTGCCAGATTACACTGATGTTAAAACATTCTTGTTGTGTTAACAACGGCTGGATATTTTCCAGACAAACCTCCCATTATTCGTATCCATTTGGAGTGAGAAAACAAGTAAAATATTATTATAATTATACCTTTTTGTGGTTTTGATTTACCTTTTACTAGATAGTGAAATTGTGCACCTTTCCATATATCTGTTGGCCTTCTGTTTGTCTTCTTGGGAGAAGTATTTGTTCAGGTCCTCTGCCCAGTTTTTAATTGGATTATTTGCTTTTTGCTTGTTGAATTGCATGAGATTTTATACATTGCAGATATTAGCCTTTATCATAGGTATTGTTTGCAAATGAATAATTTTTAAGATTAACTCACTTATATAATTTATAAATTTAATTTAATTTAGGGAAAGGAGAAAAGGAAAGGGGAAATTCATCGACTGATTGATTTGAAGAGTTAAACATGAAGCTACCTGCATTTCTATTTGCTGGCCCAGGACATATTTTCTGTGAGTTTATTTTAGGTCAAGTAGAAAATGCTATTAAGACCTACATTGTTTTGTAGCTACTCTCTCAAAGAGTGCATCCAGATTTAAAGGAAACTTTAGCAAATATGGAAGAATTTGAGCCAGAAGTACATCCTCACTTCCCGGAACCTGCAAGCACAGAGGCCACAGATGAGTGTGTGGAAGACTCTCAGCTACACCCCAGTACATCAGCAGTATCTGCACAGAATTTAAATTTAGACAGAAGGAGGGACAGAAAAAAAAAGGAATGGGTTATTCAGTTTTTCACATTCTAAGCCCAGGAAGCCCGAAGCTTAGACAATTGAAGGAAAGTATCTTAGTGCAGACTGCTATAACAAGCTATTACAGACTAGTGGCTTAAACAAGAAATATTTAATTCTCCCGTTCTGGATGGTAGAAGTCCAAGATCAGGGCATCAGCAAGGTTTCTCCCTGAGCTTTCACGTGGCAGAAAGAGAACTAGCATCTTCTTGTAACATTGTATTTTCTATATTTTCTGCTGGCTTTGGAAATTTGTGACTCCCAAGTGATTCCTTTATCTCTATAATGGACATTAAGTTATTTACAATGTTCCATCTCTATCATTTTATTATCTGAAATATCTTGAGTGATGTCCTTCAATAAGGACACTAATAATAATTCACTAATAATAATAATTTATCATGTCTATTTCACTAATAATAATTTATCATGTCTATTTTATTTCTTGATTAATACAGCATAAGGCTTATCAATTTTATTGAGCTTTTCAAAGAACAAGCTATTAGTGTTATTTATTTTACCTTAGAATTGTCATATTTAACAAATAATAATACAAGCACCCAATTAAATTTGAATTCAGATAAACAAGGGATAATTTTGTCTGCATGGATATGTACTTTGTATTTTTGTCTTTTTGTAATTATGCATACATATACTATTTGTGACATACTGAAAAACCTACTTTATCTAAAAACCAAATTTAACTGTGTGTTCTGAATTATACGCAATAGCTAGCTCTATGTTCTCTGTGTCTGTTCTATTTTGTTGATTTCTGAGCTTTATCTTATTATTCCTTCTACTTGATAGATGTTTCCTAGATATATTGTAATATATATAATTATGTATTATATATTATATGTAGTATATATGCACATGTAAATATATTTATATATGTATATAACCCATATATAAAGTCTGTAATTTTAGTATTAATTATATATTGAAATGACTAATCTGGGTTTAACTTTTGTTAAGTAATTCATTATAATGTTGGCTATAAGGCACTGTGATTATGTTTTTGTCTAATTAATTAAAGGCTTACAGAACATATATATTGATGATTTAGTTGTTGTACAAGTATTTAATATCTCCTAATTGAATCCTAGCCTCCTCTGAATACTCCTATGACTTCTTTCTAGTGCTTTCTTCTGGCAATTTAGTAATTGAGAGTTAAGTGAGATGGTATTCAGATGAGAATTTCCTGCTTAATGACAGACATGAGCTACCACAGCCACTATATAAAACTTCTTCCAAATTTTTCAGCACTATGGAAACATACCATATCATTTATTTATTTAGGTGATTTCTCTGACATTTTTTAGCTCTGTAAATTATTCAAGACACACTGTTGAGACCACAGGAACTGTAGGTAAGTCAAAATCTTAGGTTTCTATGTGTGTGAGTGAGCATAATTCTTTATATATTTAACAACAAAGAGAAGTGTTTCAGTATGTAAAAAATAAATCTATTTTAAATATTTCATGGATAATCCACATTTATCTTAATATTTGGGCTTTTCTACTTTTGGGAGATAATTATAATTTTGGATCATTTCACAGTTTCAAAGAGTGTGAAAGTCAAGAATGTTTATAAAAATTTGTTAATGTCCCCTGGAACTTAATTTCTCTTGTTTCCTACTGGCACTCTTGTTAACAAGTTCTATGACTGTTTATTCTTGTCCAACCATTATCATCCTCTTTCTTTAAAATCAAACAGGAAGCTTAGCTAATTCTTTGCCCATGGTGTAGAGACCACAGCAGACATCCACCATTCATCTTGCTAAGTCTTTGGTACCTTTTGCTTCTCAAATTAGTTCTGTAACGAATCCTTGTTTAATTTCCTCCCCGGAGAGTTAAATTTTCTCCTTTCATTATCTGGAAAAATTTAACTTCCTTAACTCCTTTCCCATATTTTATGATAAAAATCATTGGCATTGTCTGGAATAGCAACACTTTCCTGATATCTATACATAAATAACAATGTCTATAATTCAAAATAACCATTATTTAGAGCCCTGCCTGGCATAGCTCAGTGGATTGAGTGTGGGCTCCGAACCAAAGTGTTGCAGGTTCTATTCCCAGTCAGGGTACATGCCTGGGTTGCAGGCCATGACCCCCCCAGCAACCGCACATCGATGTTTCTCTCTCTCTCTCTCTCCCCCTTCCCTCTCTAAAAATAAACAAAATCTTTAAAAAAAAAATAACCATTATTTAAATAAAATTTTGAAGACAATATGCAGGAATTATAGAAAAGATGACGTTTTTTTCACACACCATAGTATTCTTGGTCTAAATGAAGTAGCATTTATATTACATAAGATTTTAATATATACTGTAGATTTGAAGAACATTTAAATAATTTATTGGTCACATTAGTCAGCTCAGACTGCTGTAACAAGTTGCGTAGACTAGGTGGCTTCAACAACAGCAATATATTTTCTCTCCATTGTGGAGGCCATAAGCCTCGGTTAGGGGTGTCAGTATAGTCAGGTTCTGACAAGGGCCCTTTTTCATTCACAGACAGCTAACTTCTCACTGGCCCCTCCCACAGCAGCAAGAGAGGGAGAAAGAGAGCTCCCTGTTGTCCTTTTTTTATAAGACTGCACATCAGAGTAGGGCCTGACACTTGTGACCTCATTTAACCTTAATTGTCTCCTAAACACCTTACTCCAGATACAGTATATTGGGGTTAGAACTTCAACATACTAATTGGAGAAGACACAATTCAGTTAATAGTAGTCATTATTTAGTAGGTGCTATTTAAGTAACAGTGCATTGGCCCTTACTGAATATTTATTCTATGTATAGTTTACATTTAATGTTACTGCTTCTTCATTCTTTGTTTTGAAAGTTGTAAATATCTATAACTCTGTCCTCGGACAATGGCTTAACACTTCCTCATGAGTTTGTACCATAAATATTATATAACTAAAATCTCTAATTTCTAAGTAAGAAAAATGATTTGATTTGATTATTTATTTTAAGTCACTATCATAAAATGATGCTGATATCTTTTATTTTATATATGTTTGCTAATATTTTAGTTTATGCATAAAACAATGAGAGACTGAAGCCTTCTTATTCTTAAATATTAATCAGTTTTCCTCTATTTATTTACTTTTGCTGGAGCATCCATTAGTAGAGTAATCCAGGCTGTGAAAAAGTGACTGAAAGAAAAATGTTGAGCAATACTGGGATTATAGTCACTTGTGGCTCAATGAACAAAGAGCATCCACTAAACTGAAAGCATGTGCCGACTGCCGATAGAGCTGCTTCTCTGACAGCCCCTTGAAAAGCCCCATTCTTTCCCGCTTGTCCAACAGCCTGTATCTATAAAGCCCAGCTAGTAAAAAGAGATTCCATGTTTATGTTTATGACTCAGTTAAAATCTTGAAGAGAAATTCTGTGATTTTGGATTTTTATATTTCAAATTATTTGACTTACTTAAGCAAGTTCACTTTTTTAAAGAAAATATGTAAATATTTAAGAACATTTAAAAAATTCTAACAGTCACTTTATAGAGCTCTCCTTATAGAAGTTATTTAAATATCACATCACTCAGATGAAATATGTCTGTCTTTGGCATTTTCTAAGAAAAAGAGCTAGACACATTATTTAGTTAGTAGTCTGTTTTCTGATGCTTTCAGATATACATATTAGATGGGAGGAAAGGATTTTCCTTCTTGTAAAAGTCTACACTCGTGGTGATATTCCATTTTCTTATCGTTTTTTTCTTTTAGTCTTGAAAGAAAATGTATTTATTCGTTTCTCAAAAATGTGAATTTACCTTGCAGTCAATCTCCTAGTTGACTGTATTTGGATTTTTTAAAAAAGAAATAGCTACTAGTTACTATGGAATTTCTTTTAAAATTTTCAAATTATGAAGTGTCTGTAAATATTTTTTCATGCTATGAAGGGTTTTGATTTTATGAAAACATTTAAAAATTTTTTTATTTATTTTTAGACAGAGGGAAAGGGAGAAAGAGAGGGACAGAAACATCAATGTGTGTGGTGGCCTCTCACATACTCTCTATTGGGCACCTGGCCCACAACCCAGGCATGTGTCCTGACTGGGTATCCAACCAGTGACCCTTTGATTTTCAGGCCCACATTCAGTCCTCTGAGCCACACCAGCCATGGCTGAAAGCATTTTTAAAATGTATAGGAGGGAGCCTGACACTATGGGGAAAAGGAAGAAATAGCTATTACAAATATTAAGAATTCCCTATTCTTATTGAGGAAGGAAAAGAGATTCATAAACTCATTAACCATTATACTTGAAGATAAATTATATGTGGCTCATTATAAGTGACATATTCAATTGAGTGAAACTATTCTAAATTGAAAGATAAGTAAATATATGAAAGCTGTGTGTTAGAGGATGGATGAAGGAGCAAGTAGACCAAATATTTATTTTCATTTAATTGCATAAAAAATTCATAGTAGATATTTGTAAATGACTAATATCTTCCAATATTTCAAAGTAAACTATGCATTTTGGAATTTATTCAGTATAGAATGCAGTATTCATGTAAATATAATTTCATAAAAGTTTAGTGTAGCCCTGGCTGGTGTAGCTCAGTGGATTGAGCACAGGCTGCAAACCAAAGCATTGCAGGTTCGGTTCCCAGCCAGGGCACATGCCTGGGTTGCAGGCCACAGCCCCCAGCAAGATGTTTCTCTCTCTCTCTTTCTCCCTCCCTTCCCTCTCTAAAAATAAATAAATAAAATCTTTAATAAATAAATAAATAAAAGTTTAGTGTAAAATACAACCATGTAAAAATTTAAAAGCACTTGTTAAGATAGAAATAATATTATCAGAATGATTTAAATGTCTAAACACAAAAAAATGAAGTAGGAAAAAATAATTGACTTAGGAAGAAAAGTTTAGTAGAAGACTAAAAAAACCGCAGGCTGCATAGGAAGCTATGGAAAAACAAATATGTAAAAACTATTGACTTAATAATGTGTTAAAAATCTAAATAGCTAGGAACTGGACAGAAAAAAAATACTTTTATTGAAAAAACTAAAATAGATTTTTTTTGGAATGAAAGAGACAGAAGTAGAATAAATACTGTAGAGTCCATTAAATTAAAGATCAATAAAGGGGTATATTAAAGATGAATACGGCTAGGATCTCAAAGCCTGGAATTCTCATTTACAAATTTGGAATCATTAAGGCTTACCAGTTGTTATAGACAGAATATTTCTGTCCCCCCTCCCCAAATTTATACGTTAATTCCTAAATCCACTGTCCTAAATCCACTGTGACGGAGTCAGGAGAGGAGGCCTTTGGAAGTAATAGTGTATGGGGGTAGAGCCCTTAAGAATACAATCAGCTTCTTGCAAAAGAGACCCTGGAAAGCACCCTTGCCCCTCTCTCAGAGTAAACAGATAGAGATAAGATTGCTACCTCAGAAAGCAGGAAGCAAGCTCTTAGCAGACAATGAATCTGCCTCTGCCTTGATCCTGAACTTCCTGGCCTATGGAACTGTGATAAATATTTTTGTTTTTTGTGAGCCACCCAATCTGTAGTGTTCTGTTACAGCAACCTAAAAGATTAACACACCAAGTTAGGCTTCTGAGCTTATTTGTTTGCTAGTTTGTTTGTTTTTTTCTGAGAAATAAATAAGTCAGTGAATGGGAAGTATTTACACAGAAGGTGTAATTATATCCTAACCCCATTAAGATGTAGAAAATTAACAAGTTTGTAAAAAACCTTATGCCTATACATAGATCATTGTAAGTGGCCTTTCTAATAGTTCCTTCATCCACGTTTCATCCAGTGAACATGCAGCTATGACAAGTGGAAGAGGAAGCTACTTTTGGTTGGTAAGATTCCATTTATTGAAAACATTTCAAAGCAAACAACAAACATAAATTACAAAGGGAGACAGTCATCCAGTAAAACACACAGGAACTTTAAGAGTCTTAAAGACAAAAAGCGTTCACTTCTTAGCCCCTTCCTGCAAAAGCTTCAGTTAACATTACCATGTAGAACTTTTCTATCTTCTTGCATATCTGGCTTTTTCCCTGAGTGGAACAAGTGGAGAGAGGGAAAGAGAATGGAATCTTCGAGATACCATTAAAGGTTAGACACTCTTTTATTCAAAATGTGGTACCTAGAACGCCTACAGCACATAAACATCGTTTTCCTTGCTTTTTAAAAATGCGGTCAACGGGCAACAATCAAACTTACTAAAATAGGCCCTAAAATATGTCTTAAAATAGCCCGAGACAATTCTTAAGCATAACAAACTGCTGCTAGTGTCTGCTCTACAAGTTGATTTGGAAACAGAATTCCACATTGAGGTATAATGCAGAAAAATGGAGCATTGTAGCGTGCAAATTAGAGTACAGTAGTAAGACTTTGGTCAATGAAATGTGAGAAGCGGAATGTATCATTTCAATTGGAGTTATGCAAAGCCTGAAAGTAATTCATCACATTTTCTTTTCTCTCTCTCTCTCTCTCTCTTTTTTTTTTTTTTACCAAGGTGATATTTGAAGCAAGTGTTAAAATAAAGCTACTATCAGCTGGGATCCCAGAATAACTATAATAAGCTAAACATGCTGCCCAAAGGAAAAACTCATAGCATGAGAAAGAAGGAGGTTTCTTTCTGGTGGAGGTTTAGTGAAGTAGAGAACTTCCCTTACACTTGTCAGAGATAAATCATTTATAAATATGGTTCATTGTGTGTGAATTCTGCTTATAATCACTCTCACTTTAGGGATAAAGAAAAATAGCAATCACATGTAAATAGAAAATTTCCTGGAGAATAGTAATGTAATTATAGTGAATACTTCTCAAAAAATAGTCTGGACTACAGTACAAATAGTAAGTATGTTTTGGTTTAACACATAGAAGAGATTATTCAATAATATACTTTGTATGATATTAGTTGATATGGAAATGACTAAGCTTTGGCAAGGAGATGAAAATGTTGGAAAAATAGGTATTTATATCATGTATGGTCTTTTGTGGTCCAATTTAATTACAGTAACTACAGAGCTAAGGAGAAAAAAATGAAAATAGAGATCAAACAACAATTATTAATGAAATTGGTCACTGCCATTTTATCTAGCCAAACCCACCCTAAGGAGAAAATTTCAGATTGTCAGTGTATTCTGGTATAGGGTAGGGGACCAGGTGATGGTTCAAGAACTTCCTCTTTTGCTTTCTAAGTGGATGACACATGACAAATAGGTCTCTTTTTGAAGAAAATCATTCTGTCAAAGTCTCTGGTTATGAGTATTCAATTCAGAAGATCAATAAGTTAAAAGTTCAGAAGACCAATAAGTTTCAAGTAAATATATTGAAAAACAATTGTTTAAATTCTTCTAATTGTAGAAGATACCCTAAATCAGGGAAATGTAACAGATGATCATCTATTCTTTTTTCTTTTTGCCCACTGTGGTCCCAATATTCTACCAGTGAACTTGCTGTAATCTAAGAAAGGTGGAAATTCCTTAGTGTTTCTGATCACATTCTCAATTCCCTACATTTGTCTGCAATGTACACCCCTTTTGAGTGTTCATTAATGTTAAATTGAGAAGTTAAAAGAGAGCTACTCAGTTAACACTATCTTTCTGCAATCATCATCTCTCACTATATTTCTGTCGGAAGAACAAATAAGTGGTTATTTCCAGCCATCTACAGAGAAAACAGTTGATAAGAATCACATGAGGCTTCATATATCCAGCTAAAAAGCACAATGCATAAGAAGAAGTTTTGCATGTATATTCATGAGACTTATTAGTCTGTAGTTTTCTTCTTTGTAATGCCTTTGTGTGGTTTTGTTATTAGGCTAATTCTGACACCATATAATGAGTTAGGCAATACTCCCTCTGCATCTACCCTCTGAAAGAGATTATAAAAATTGGCATGATTTCTCCCTTAAATGTGAACCCATCTTGATGTTTTCTGTTTGGGAAGATTATTAATTATTGAAAAAATTCTTTAATAACTATAGGCCTATTTATATTTTCTAATTTTTATTGTGCAAATTTTGGCAAATTGTGACTTTGATGAAATTGGTCTGTTTTATCTAGGTTATATAAAATGTGTGGTTATAGACTCACTCATAGTGTTTTTTATTATCCTTTTAACATTCAGGGTCTGTAGTGATGCCCCTTTATTGCTTTCTAGCATTAATAAGTTGTATACTTTTGCTTCATTTCTTAGGTAGCCACAGTAGCTTATGTAAATACTTTATGAATCTTTTCACATCACCAACTTTTGATTTGATTGATTTTCTCTACTAGTTTCCTATTTTCCATTTTATTGATTTTTGCTCTATTTATTATTTTCTTTTGCTTACTTTGGATTTAATTTATTCTTATTTTTCTAGCTTTATAATGGCACAAACATAGATTATTGATTTAATTTTTTCCAAGCATTACATTCACTGCTATAAAATTTGTTTTCAGTGTTACTTTTACTGCTTCCCACAAATTCTGATAAGTTGTGTTTTTATTTTCTTTTAGTTCAAATTAAAAAAAAAACTCTCCTGAGATGTATTCATTGATCAATGTGATATTAAGAATGACTGTGGCTTTTTTGGGCGGGGCAGGGGGCTTCCTAATGATTAGTGAGGCTAAGCACATGTTTTAGATACTTGTTGACCATTTGCTTGTCTTCTTGTAGAAATGGCTATTCAAGTCCTTAGCCCATGTTTAAAATCAGGATTCCAGCATGGTTTTTTTTGTTTGTTTGTTTTGTTTTGTTTTTGTTTTGGCTATGGATTAGGTTTTTGAGATAGATTTTTAAAATATTTTTCAAATTAACCTTTAATCACGTTGTCTGCAAATATTTCCTCTCATTCAGCGGGTTTCCTCTTCAGTCTGGTGATGGTTTCATTTGCTGTGCAGAAGCTTTTGGTTTGTTTGTTTCATGTAGTCCCACCTGTTTATCTGCGTTTTTGTTGTTTCTGTATTTGATAGCACAGCTATGAAATCATTGCCTAGACCAATGTCATGAAGGTTTTCCTGTTTTCTTTTTCCTAGTAGTGTTATAGTTTCAGGTCTACGTTTTAAGTTTTTAATGCGTTTTGAATTGATTTTTGTGTGTGGTGTAAGGATCCAATTACACTATTTTGCGACTAGATATCCAATTTTCCTAACAGCATTTGTTGAAGAGACTGTCCTCTCCCCATTGTGTGTTTTTGGCATCTTGGTCGAAATTCAGATGACTGCTTATGCATGGCTTTATTTTGGGTGCCAAGCGGCTTCATTGTTCTGCGTGGTTGTTCTTAGGCTCCTTTGTATCATTGTGATTACTGAAGCTTTGTAATATATTTTGAAATCATGGGACATGAATCTTCCGCCACTGACTCTGTATTGCTTTGGGCAGTGTGAGCATTTTTAACAACACTGAGTCTTTCATTCCATGAACATGTATATCTTTCCATTTCATTTTTTGTGTGTGTCTCTTGTTCAATTTCTTTCATCAAAATGTACAGTTTTCAGCATTCAGTCTTTCACCTATTTAGCTATGCTTATGCCTCATCTGTTGTTTTTATGCAGTTAGGTTATTATGTGGTGAAAAGCAAAATCAGCACCAACAGTGAAAGTCATTTATACTCTTCATTTTCCTTGAGAACACTAAGAAAAAAAACACATTCAAAAATCTTTAAAATGTTTTCAAGCAGCAAGTTTTTAATTCATTGTTGAAATACATCACTTTTGGGGGCTTCATTACTGCATGAAGTAGTTAATTTGCTTTTATAGACTACATTGTGAATATAACATATATCAGTACACTTAGAGGTTGTAATTGAGTCTATATGGAAGGCAAAAGAGAGTGGCTTTTGACAAAACAAACAAACAAAAAAGTCATTTCAGTTCACATCTCACACATCACTTATTGTTAAAAAGCACTGTCCCTGGCTGCAATAGCAACAAGGATTTTATTATGGAGTAATCATTCTCTTTCTTTCTCCTTCCCTGTTCTTCTTAACATTTGTCCATTAAATTAAAGTATGATCATAATTCAATTCTACTTTGTTTCTCTGTAAGCTTTCCACTAAAATATGAGAAGCAAAGCATATTATTTGAAGGAAATAATCCATGATCTATACTTCTTTTGCTCTTATTATAGCTTCACATTAGGTCTCAGTCTTTATTAATTAATGTCTACGATATGTTTAATTTTTCCCTTGTAATAAAATTATGTTAAATAATAAAACAGAGGACATGATGTGAATAGAGGAGAAGGGTGTCTATAAAATGACATCTACCAGCGTTAGGTCTCACAGTTTTGTTCACTGTCCAAATTAGTAGATGGGAGGGTTTAGAATTTTCTAAAAATGTTATAAGGAGATGGTTGGGATATGAAACTCTGATGCGAGTGTTATTAATTCAGAATTTATGCATTAAAATGGTAATTCTCTTTGCTTCCAAAATTAACCTGGAAATTACTACTCTATATGATGAGGGAATCCAGATTTAAGGTGTGTTTGTTTGCTCGCTTGCTTGTTTTTAGGGAAATGTCAGCATCTCCATGTGTGAAAGCTACTGCAATGTTCCCCAGCAGTTCAGCAGACAGTGGGCGTGTCATAGAAAGAGAGTTGATATTGCCTGTCACCTGCTGCTAATGGACTGTTTTCTTTGTACTGGTAATGAAGCCCTTTAAGAACTACCACAAATGATAGGAGAAGAGTGAATATGGAAATAGCTAAGTTTTTTTGTATCATGATGGTAGCGATTATATTAACTATAACTCAACCAAAAACACATAGCCCTGAAAACTTGTCAACAGTGTACAAGGATTCCAGTTTCTCCACATAGTCACCGATCCTTGTTATCTTTCGTGTTTTGGATAATAGCCATTCTAACGGGTGTGAGGTGATATTTCATTGTGGTTTGGATTAGCATTTCCCTGGAGGGGAAGTTGAGCATCTTTTCCTATACATCTTGGTCATTTGCATGTCTTTTTTGGAGAAATGTCTGTTCAAGTCCTTTACCATTTTTTTAAAATTGTTTTATTCCTTTATTTTACTATTGAGTTGTAGGAAATCCTTATGTTGGAAATTAAATACCTATCAGATATATGGTTTGCATATATTTTCTCTCATTCCATAGGTTATGCTTTCAATATAAAATTATAATTATACAGGATGAATAAATCCAAGAGATCTTCATTACAACATTGTGTCTGCAGCTAAGAATATTATTGTTGTGCACTCGAAAATTTGTTAATAAGGTAGATATCATGTTGTGTTCTTACCACCAAAAACTAAAATGAAAAATGAAACAAACCAAAAAAAGACTGAAAAGGAAATTTGGGAAGGGATGGATATGATTATAACTTCAATTGTGGTGATGGTTTCATGGGTGTATGCATATGCCTAAACTCATCAGATTAGGCATAAGTATTTGCAGTTCCTTGCCTATCAGTTATGCCTCAATAAAGCTGTAAAACTTTTGGAGGCTATGGATATGATTATTACCTCAATTGTGGTGACAGTATCATGCATGTATGCTTATGTCCAAACTAATCAAATTAGATACACTACATATTTGCAGTTTTTTGTATATCAGTTCTGTTTATATGTGATCACTTATAGCTAAAGAGCTCTGTGACATCTGGGCTTTGGAATTACAACTGAAGTGTGAGAAGCAGCTCATTACCTAATGCAAAACACATCTTAAAACATGCTCTTCGCTTTCTCTTTTTTGAGTGGACAGTACACATTACCTAAGCTTAAATAAATATGTTTTGTTGACTGGAAGCTCATTTGCCTAATAGAGTTTCAGAAGACTGGAAACCACATATTCATGTAGAATATAATTCTAATTGGAGTCCTACACAGACAAAAAAAAAAAGGGGGAAAAGGAAAGAATGTTTCTTTTCTCTTGGACCTTGGAGAGAAAATAAGAGGGGAAGTGAAGGAAGAATCAATTTGAATAAGCTATAAATTACACAATATATTTTATCCTTAAACAAAGGCTATACTTACAAAATATGAACAAATTAAATTAAATTCCATAAAAATGAACCACATATATTCATGTAGTATTCAAAAATCACAAAAATAATCGCATGAACTTATTTCTTAATAGAGTCAGATTACTACTATCAAATATTACAAAATAAGGTCAGATTCAGGCCAAAAAGGAGAAGTGGGATGACTTTTGAAAATTAAACATGGGGACAAAAACTAGGGGGAGGGTGGTATTGCGAGGAAAGGGGGAGGGTTGGGTGGGTGGGCTGGATTGGGAGTAAAAGGGAGAAAACTGTACTTGAATAATGATTAAAATAAAAAAAGAAAAAAAGAAAATTAAACATGCAATATTAATATATGCCAATTTATAACATTTGTATAATGTTTTCTACGTTTATTATAATTAGATACATGATTTTTAAACACTGATTAATACATTACACTAAAGTGAGACAAAGTTTGAGATTTCAATTATGCTTTTTCTTCTGTTCTTCCATTTTGTGTTCTCCTTAATGATGACAAAATATTGGGATGAGAATTTTGTGTATATTTAAATGAAAAGTTCTTGGACCATCTGGCTTTATTTTCTTTTAAAAAACAAAAAAATATAAAGACCAAACAGCCTTCTCATATTCAAATGAGCTATGGAGCATGTCTTTTGGAAAGACATTAGGAATGACGCAAGGTAATAATAGGTATGATCATCATATTGTATATGACAAAATTGAATGAATTGAAGTTGCCTGGTAATACATGTAAAAAATTAGCACATTGTGATATCTAACCCCAGATGTATTAAGACTTAACATTTTGCTTGAATGTAGGTAAGAGCTTATTTTAACTTTAATACACCTAAATGGTAAACTTATAAATTATCAAATATTTAAATTAAGCAAACAAAGAATTAGATGAATACAACTAAAATTTAAATGAATAAAATATAATTTACATATAATGTCATAGCTCAGAGGTAAACAAAAGAATTAAAAATATTTTTCTTTCATTTTGGGGGGGTCATATGTACTTAAATGCATTTGAGTTTAGGCACTGAATTTCTCTATAAATGGCTGTGTGTAATTTTTTTCCACTAAAATTTATAATGTTAGCATTATTGTTACCTTTAAAAAAGTTGTGTTTATAGCTGTAGTTTTTTTAACGAGTTGCCATTTTTTTAGTAGTGGAGGGAAGGGGACAACACTGGCTTCTGATGAAGAGTTCCACTGGACACCAGTAGGTCCTGGAAAGAAAAGACGTTAATAAAACTTTGTCTTAGCTGATCCTATATCCTTCCTCTCAAAGCAAAATGCTGTCAATTTTCTCCAAAAATATTGCATGAACATTAAATATAAATGTAGAGTCCTTCATACACCATCAGATAGTTTAGACCATGGCTGGATTTTCATTTTCTATAGACTTAATGATAATGCTATTAAAAACCAGTAGAATGTCACCTTAGCTCTTGCACTGGTCATGGAAATCACCTGTGAATGTCTCCAGATATCATGCCACAGCGATCCCCAGAGTTATCACTCAGTGATTCCATGATGTGGAACAATGGATAATTGTTTGAAATGTGTTGGAAACTCTGTCTACTTATGATGGAATTTAACGTTAATTGTTACAGTAGGGTGAGCCTGAGGCTGACTGAGAGATTAGCAAGAAGTAATCCCTGAGAAGAGTTAATCATTAGGTTACCATTTGTTCACATGTCTTTGAACACACCATCACCACTATCCTGTACACACCTTGCAGTTTCAGCCCAAATTCTCCCACGTTAACAGAAAATAGAGTGTTTATTGTCGAGTAGATAATAACCTTTTGAACATGGTCACCATCAGTTCCCATGAAATTTTTTCAAATTCCATTGATCAACCTGCAAAAAGCCACATTCTTTTTTTCCAGAAATCCATGCCAATGTCAGCATTCCATCACTATTTCCAGAATTGTCAAGAATTATGAAAGATCTGTATTTTGTTATACTTACAAGATCACGAGGTGTTTGTCATGGTTTTGTTTTTTTTTTAATTTTTTATTGATATTTGAATACCGTTGTCTCCATTTTCCCACAGTTTTATAGATGCTGGCAGAACACAAGACAGGGCCCAAAGACACAGAACGTCATTACTCACAGCAATGCAAGCAAGCATGAGCATCAGGGTATGTCTCCAGCCCCCTCTGGTACTAAGGACCCTGGGAGTAATGTAGGCGGGTCCAAATGGATGCCTGCAAATGCAATAGTTTGCATTATGTGAAAAGCATCCCTAGTTCATGTAGTTCACGAAACTCAAATCTTTTATAAAGGGCATTAAGCCTGCCTGCTTCAAAGCGAGACACTTCCTGTCTTAAGCCAAATGTTAAAAACAGACAAGCAGAATCTTTGAAAACACAGTCTGAAACAATGGCAATCCGTTTCTTTGTTGACAAAATGTCAGGAGATGTAAAGGGCCCATAAAGTATTGTCTCTCAATGTTGGCTTATTAGCTTTACCTACCTTCTCTCTCTCTCTCTCTCTCTCTCTCTCTCTCTCTCTCTCTCTCTCTTGCCTACCCTTCTCTCCTTGCCTCCCTTGCTCCTTCCCTGCTCCTTCCATCTTTTCTTCATTTACCCTTCCCTTGTTTTTTCCTTCATTTAATTCATTAATTTTTTCTTCTCCATTTCACCCTTGTTCCTCTTCTCTCTTTTCTCTCTAAACCTGGCTTTAATAGACTTCACACACACACAAAAAGACTAAAATAGTATTAAAACATATGTTCAGATACAGTGGTTAAATGGTCTTGATTTCTATACTGTGCAATAACCCTAATTTTTCTTTCCGATTGTATTTTTGTCATATGCATATTTCTTTGTGAGTATATGTGGGGCAAGAGGAGCACTTAAAGTGTCATATGTTAGAATTTGTATCAAATTTGCCTTATACAAATTTCTACGAGTAGTCATATTCTCACGCCATTCCTGTGAGAATTATATTCAGTAGGCCTAGCATGGTACCCAGATTTTGTATTTTCAGAAGAGGGCCCTCATAGATTATAAATAAAGCAATTTTGACAAAAATTAGGTATAGCATATTTTTAAAATTAAAAAAGAAAAGAACATATCTTCATTAAATCAATTTTTACAATTACAAAACAACCTCAAATGGTCAAGCATTTTTATTTTGTGCACTAATTAGGCAAACACATTTTCACTTTACTCATAACTAATGTTTTTTAAGTTTATCAACAAATATAAATTAGTTGTAACTTTCATTGTAACATACGGATTGGTTTAGTATAGAATTTTTATACTAATTAATTTGTTGCTGCACAAAAAGAGACCTGCAACACTTAACATGAGAAAACAAATACAACAAAATAAATATGCTAAATGTAAAATTTATTTCATGACATCTTGCATTGTTTGGAGAGAAAAAAAAAACTAAACCCCAAACTCTTAAATGCAGGATCATTACATTATAAATGAGAGCAAATGATCGATACAGTCATTTAGATATTTATTTATATAGCAAATAAATCTGAGATTCTATAACATGATGACATTATATAAGTAATCTCTTCATGAAACATAAACTGGACTGGTAAAAACATTCTAAAAATATTTAAATATGAGGAAAATTCAAATTGTAAAGAAAATATAAAAAGTAATACAATTGAATGAGAGATTATAAAGGGGGACCAATTTAGATTACACTAAAGGTTAAGGGGAACTATCAAAATATGACTGAAGTATGAGTTATTCTGTACAAACCTACCAGTAGTAAATGGGCAAATTACACACACCTGTGCATACATGTACCAAGGAAATGAGGCACTACTGTAATGTGATCATAGGAAGACATTACTTATCTTATGCCCACTGTGGATCTCCTATGATGAACCAAAACTTACCTTAGGATATTGGGTATCTTTTATGCTTAAAGCAATTCCAAGGTAATTTGAGCTGCAAAATGTATTCACTTTTATGTTATGATGATGTCAAGGCAGATGATTTCAGTTTCACACATGTTACATGGGTCACGGGATGGAGTAAAATGGTGTTGAAATTAATTGTCCCCTTCGAGGACAAGAGATTAAGCACAAAGAATACATTATTTTTGTGAAAATATTATTTCAGTTGCTACCAGTGAAGAAAGATAAGACACATTAAACTGTATCAAATTTATAGGTAACTTTGTAAGCTGATCAGAACTCCAGACGAAATTTTATTGTTAGGAATCAAATAACTCATCTCTGACATTTCTATGACACACATAGAAGATTAAACTGAGCTGATATTGACATTTTGAGTGAGCCTCATTACACCCATAAGAGAAAATTTCCTAAAATCAAATCCTCAAAATTTTTAATTTTTCTCGTTTCCCCACCAGCTCTAATCTTGATTTTTTTAAATTAATTAAACAGCCATTTTATATTCCTTATGTTGATTGTGACACATGGTAAGGTATAAAAACTGACTACAACAGCATTATTATCAAGATTTGCTGTAATCCAGATGAAGAAGCAGAGAAAAGTATTTTAGGGCAATCAATACTGTAGGGAGACTAAATTTAGGTTATATTTTAAACCGAAAGAAAGCAGTTACTTTTTTTATTGGAACAACCATTTGTTTTGGGTAAAATAGATGGAACTGATTTCTCAAAATGTTCAAAGTACATGCCTAGTAAAGGAAGAATGTGAGATGAAACAATGTTATTATCTCTTGCCTCCAAAGGGGGGAATTACCTAACTTAATGAATACAGCAATCTATCAGGTCTAAATTTCACAGGTTTCATTGTAAGTAATTGATGGCAGCCCATGAAAGAGAATTCAGTGTTTTAATAATTCCCATTTCTTTAATCGAACAGGAGTGAATCACAGAAGTCTGCCCCTTGTGCTATATATTGAGAATGTAGTAAACACACACACACACACACACACACACACCTTATGGACTACCTTCATTCTGACTGATTAAAATGCCAAAGCTATTTGTTTAATTTCTACTTTCTTTTCAGCAAAGGTGAGGCCATTTATACCACATCATATCTTTAGATCTGGTGAAGCAATTCCACTCTGAAAGACTTTTGCGTCTTCAATATTTCCCTTTTGACTTAAAACTGAAAAGGAGTTTATTACACAAAGCAGAATCATTCATAAATATTGGTATATTTTGATATTGTGTCGAAGACGAGTTAAGTTTTTATCAGCATAAAATTGGGCAGAAGGCATAACTCAGGAAACAGCACGGTCCGTGATGAAGTATTTTAGACGACAAACTACTCTCAGTAAATGGGTGGGAGGCCGCAGAAGGATGAACACGAAGGAATGCATAGATAAGCTTGGACATGACACAGTAGACTGGATATTGCTCACATTCGAAGACCTTTAAAGGTTGTGTGTGCAGAGTTACTTTGAAATCTTAATTTAAAATACTACCCATGTAATAGTTGTAACATTACATTAAAGTCTTCATTTAAAAATGCTACCAATACACAAACCTATGTGTACATGCTCACAAATATATGCACCTGCATACAGTTGGCCCTTGATGACAGAATTTGTATCATGTGGCATTTACTTTGGTTTAGAAACATGCATTGGTATGCCAT
The DNA here is from genome assembly GCF_004126475.2 of Phyllostomus discolor. Taxonomy (NCBI): domain Eukaryota; kingdom Metazoa; phylum Chordata; class Mammalia; order Chiroptera; family Phyllostomidae; genus Phyllostomus; species Phyllostomus discolor. The sequence goes on from NC_040913.2 coordinate 16,168,339, forward strand.
AGGAGTTAAATAACAGAGGGTATAATGACAAAAAGCACTGAAATTCTTCCCATGTGATGAGGGTCAAGATGTGTATTATTTCCCCTGGGAAGTGTTTGCTGTTGTGAAGAGGGAAGAGGAAGCTTGTTCATGAAAGACTGAAGCACATGGGGCACGGAATGTGAAAACAGGACCTAATGGGAGCCTTTAGGTTAACTTTTAGGCACACATGTAATCATAATGTATTTATAAGCTGTTGGAAATGATGTGGCATAAACTTCTGTCACTCCAAAATTGTATTCATGTCACACGTGGGGCTTCACTCATGATTGTTGTGGTTTTAAAAATTAGGCCAAGCGATCCAGTCCTTTGCCAGATTATGTTACAGTGTAGGGGTAACATAGAAAGAATTGTACGATATGCAGTAAACTGAAAGAATTCCACAAAAGAAGGATTTGCAGCAAATATTTATCATGAAAACATGACCCTAGAAATTCACAGAAATCGGGGGAGGGCATCAAAATCCCATAAAATTCCAGTGTAACTTTAGATGTTTTTACCAAACTTTTAAAAATTGCATCATATTTTGGGTGACAAAATTTCAGTGAGGGGTTTCATTGTATGTTTTTTGATTAACTTGGCTTTAATTTGAAGCACAAATTGATCTTTCTACATACCTCACTTCAAATCATTAGTTTGTCCTTTAGCACTTGGTTTACTTTTTAATCTTACACTTTTTAAAAAACACCTTGAGCCATTATTAAGTGCATGTAACTGTTAAGGAATCACTATCCTGCTCTATCAGTGACTGATTTTCAGTTCTAGATCGAATTGCTTTCTCATCTTTCTCCCACTTTAACTGTGAACGTTGATTACACATATCTAGAGGGTCCAAATTGAAATATGATTATCGTGATCTAGTTCTGTGGTTTCCAAAGCAGGTGTTCGAAGAAAAAATCACTTTTTCCTCTGCCAACTTAGGTTTAGTGATCTGGCCTGTGAATAAATTGATAAAAAACAAATTAACAGGAAAAAATGCAATGTTTATTCATGTACGTGGGAGACCATAAAAAAAGCTTTCCATATATCTGAAGTGTTTATGTATGACTGTGATAAGAAGGGGAGGTAAGACTCCCCTCCAAATAAAAGGAGATGGTGGGAAACTGAGAAACAAGTGGGAAGACAAGTGGAAGATACGGAAAATTTCAATAATCTTTTGTTTACATAAGATATCATACAGGTGAGTGCAGTGGTTTCTTTCTGACTATAAACCTCCAGGAAAGAATAATTATGGTGGCTTTAGTTTTGGGAGGCTTTGCTTGTCAGCAAAAGAAGTTTGGATAAGGGTATTTTTTTTGTTTTTCTTTGTTCTTCCCTTGTATTAGTGTCTATTTGTTCTAATGTCTTTAGCTTAATTTTCTTTTTTTAAATTTTACATCGGTGAATCCAAATTGATCCCAGCACAGGTGATATAGTTGCAAACTTCTTCAGAAAATAAGATGATCTCTACCAGAATCTGGTAAAAAAACATTTGATGAATTTGGTTACTTCTTATTAATCACATTAATTTGATTTATATTATTAGAACATAACAACAAAGACCAATTTCTTTCATTTTCCACATCATGGGTACTGAATATTGGCTTTTCACTCCATGCTGTATGAACTTAGGGATTCTTTCTATTTTTCTGGAATTATCCAGGAAAAAGAAATTGAAATATGTTAAGGAGCAAAATAATAAGGATTAAAATTACAATAGACTATGAAATAAATATTTTCAATTTTTAGAGAAGAATAAAAAGTTTAATTTTATATAAAACAGTTTATGCAAAATATTTTAAAAGGTACATACTATTTTTGCATGTGTATTTTTATCAGAGAGGTACAATAGAGCTTTCATATATTTATTATAACTTTGTCATGAAGAAAAATTTTCACAGGGAAGTTATACTTTCTAAATAGTTTTATGAAGAGCTACAGGGTCTTGCTCCCCAATGAAATAAACATAATTGTTAAAACGTATTTTGAAAATGCAACCATAGAAAATTTCTGAAAATTTATCAAAAACATACAGAAAGTAAAAAAAAAAAACCAGACTCGTATTTTAAAAATATCAACTAAAACTCAATAAGGACACAGGCATTAAAACCACAGCATGCTCCTGCTCTCATCTCCCCTCGCTAAGCATGATGGAAGCTCCATTCTGGGTTGTGCAGCCAAGGTCACAGGGCTCCTTCTCCGCCCAGTTTACAGTTCAAAGCTATAGTGTCTTTATGGAAGTGTCAAGCTGCTAGCATTTCTCATCGCACACCACTACATGTGTTGCAGAAAGTACATTATAAGTGAGTGTAACCAAGAGCTTATAGGATTCCTTCTACCAGGTCCCCACTTGAGGAGCTAAGGGTCTTCTCCAGGTTTTGGCAGGCTGAAAGATCAGGCACCTGGTTGCCATCACACCAGCTTGCTCATTCATGGGGCAAAGGTTCCCATTCAGGGAAGTAAGCCAAGAAGACAAGAGACTACCGACCCTTTCCACTGTCTCACTTTCATCCTAGAAGCATCACTCCAAAAGAAATAGGTCTCTGTCTCCATTCCCAGAGCCAGAACAGTGGCTCATACATTTTCACAGGAGGAAAAGTAGGCCTTAGGAGCAAAGAGCTCTGTAACTGTCATTGCCATTCCAATGGCATAGAGCATGGGACCTGGGAGGGCAGCTGCTTGCTTCACATTGTATGGACAGCTTCCAGCCATCTAAAGCATTATCCAGAGACTCCAGCAGACTTTAGAGGTCATTGCTAAGGGCTCTACAGTAACCCCAGTGAAGGAGATTTGAAGTGAGGAGGTGAAGGAAGGTGTGGTACAAACGAGAGTGCCCTTGATCTTCCACTGGGGCCAGGTTCCAGTCTTTTGTTGGAGAGGCCTTATGTATAGCAGGCTTACTTTCACCTAAAAAGGTAAATGAGCTTCAGTAAAACTTGTCAGTGAGGAGCATACACATTGCCTTACCTTGAGGTTAGCTGTTATTTTCTAACTATTAGTTAATTCATCTAGCCATTACTATCTTCATATCCTAATTATAACTTAATTGCTGTAAAACCAGTAAAAAAAAAAAAAACAGGAAGCCTTTTACTCTCTATTATGTGTTTATTTTTCACAACTATTACCTATATTCTAAGTGTTTTTTGGAGGAAGAGTGTTTTACATGCACAAAATAAGGTGTAATCACTTCTAAAACTAAAAGTTGAAATATGCCTAAAGAAAGTCAAGCTTTGGCTTTAAAATCAGGCTAATAGTTTATGCTTTTCTGCTTTTACATATCCTATTCATAATAAATTCTATACTTGATGAGATAAATTTTACTATTTACTTGAATATGCTTGCATGCTAAGTATGTGTTCTTTAAAATATTTTATTTGATAGTGTTAAAATATTTTAAATCCAATCTAAAACATGTTATGAAATAGACATTTAAAAAATGCCTTGACACATGTAATATTCGGTCAAATAGCAGAGTCTCACCTGCCTTGGATAGTCTTCGAAATTAAATTCATGACTAATTTAAGTTGTAAAAATCTCTATAATTCCCATATTTCCACAAGTCCCACAGAGCCCTACTATTTTTTGTTAATGTATATACACCAGAGTTTTATTATCATATAATAGTCGGGACTGAATGCCTTTAAATATGAACGCATTCTGATGTCTGGCCTTTTTTCTGTTTCATGGATTACAAAACATCAACTATATTATGGGATATTTCTTAATGAATCCAATTCCAGTGCCCAACACTGAAACTAAAGAAACCACTCTACCTTCACTCAATCACCTTCAATTTAAGCAAAAAGCAGACCTGCTAAAGTAGCTCCCAAAACTGAGCTGAGAGGTAGAATTTGCTAGGCTACCCCAATCCTATTACCATCCCTTCCCATGTGTTTTGTTGTTGTTGTTAAGCAGGACAGTCTATAGAATTCCTGAAGGTATTTTATTCTTGAAGTTTAGGCTGTAGTATATGAGAGTGTTCTCCTAACTGCCTGTCATGAGAACCTCAGAATTTTAAAATAGGAAAGAATGTTTGAATTCAAAGACATCATGAAGAAGAATATTGAATAGAATGATTTAAACTAGCATTTTGGAGGTAGATAGCAGTTGAGAAAGGAGAAGGCAGAGCTTGGAAATCCCATTATGAATGGAAAATGATAAGGAGAGACATTGAATGCAGCGAGTCAACATTGGCTCAAGTGAAAACGGAAGACAGGCACATCGACTGTAATGGAATTGTGAAGCCTCAAACAATTTCACAAACAGTCAAACTCAGTCACTTAAAACAGTGCAGTGCTTATATAACTATGTGTATTTGAAATAGTTTATGAAAATGCATATATTTGTTTCTCAATACTCAGAACAAATCTGTTATTTAGGTACTATTACAATATATGTTATAAAAAATGAAACCATTAAAGAGTACTTTAGGGATTTGCAAAGCTTTTAAAAGCTGTAACATATTTATTGAAAACATGGCGTTATAGTACTTTAGGAACAAAAAAAGTTTTCTTCCTTACTAACAAAATAATGCTTTTTTTATTTCAAAGAAAATTCTTCATACTATATTTTTATTGAAAAAAAAGAAAATCTTAAAATATGGAGCTTTGTAAATCAGTAAATTAAAGATTAAAATAATAAATTAATCTAGGTCAAAGGATAATCTACTTCAAATTTCAATAGGGTATTTCTTATAGTCAAAGATTTTTATATAAAATTTTAATATATATATACAACTTATATTTATATACATATATATTAAATTAGCGGTACTTTATTACAATGAGATTATGGTTCACACCAAATGTCCTGCTTAGCCCTGGCTGGTGTGGCTCAGTGGACTGAGTAGTGGCATGTGAACCAAAGGGTCGCCAGTTCAATTCCCAGTCACGGCACAGGCCTGGGTTGTGGGACAGGTCCCCAGTAGGGGACACATGAGAAACAATGACACATTGATGTTTCTTTCCCTCTCTTTATCCCTCGCTTACCCCCTCTTTAAAATTAAATAAATAAAATATTAAAAAAAGAAAGTCCTGCTTAAAATTTTATCACTTTCACTTTTGTTCAATATTGTATTCAAAAACAAAGAAAATAGAGTTGCTTACTTTTAATAAACAAGTTTACAAGCATTGCATTTTTTTATTATTTAAAAAATGAAACTGCTTGCAAAAGAAGTGCTCCATGCGAAATTAAATAATGTTCCAGGAGGTTACAAGATTTTATTTCCTTTAAGCACAAATGATTCACATAATCTTATAGATAATAATGTTTCCTGGAGAAGCGGTCTATAAAGTGGCCACAGGACATGCCAGGAGTACCAATGCAGCTCACGTAATTAGGAGTGCAAAAGGATATTCAAGTTATAAACAGCACTTGTGATTTCTCCTATCGGTAATTATTATTTTTAATATTGTATTAAATCAGTAGAATGTCAATATAAATAAATAAATGGAATCTCAAGTGCACGTTCCAATAATGTACTGTAGACATGGATTATTAAAAACGTTGGGAGATGACTGTTCTGAGAAGCATAAGAATGTATGAGATGCTGGATAACTCTGATTTCACTACTTTTTAGAAGTGGATGGTACAGATTTCACTCTCCATAATTTCATGGAAGATATATTTTATTTAATGTAGGTATTAGTTACTGCAGATTCTTAATTCTCAAAGTTAGAGAAAAAAGCTAAAAATATCTTTTGCATTAGTTGAAAATATGATGATATAAGATAATTTTTACTATTTTCATTTTCGATGTTTGATTATTTAAAGCATCGAACTCTTTCCCAGTTATTATTAATCAATCATATATTAGTATCAATTTGAATCTTATTTTCTGCTAGATAACGCTACTCCTAAATGAGCGTTGATAAATTATGTAAAACATAGTGCATTTCATCCTTACCACAAATGTCCAACTATTACAGAAAAAAAAGCATTTGAAACATGAAGAATATATAAAGAAACAATTTGTTATTGAACCCCACAAGAGGCAGTTGGGACTTGAATGTGGGTGGTGAATGGAGGAAGAGGGGCTCAGGGAGTCATCCTTGGGAAGGTGCGTTCTTCATTTGGCACTCTTTTCTTCAGAGCGTTTCATTGGACCTTTTGGAAGTTCATAGCCACAATGGCTATTCTGCATTCAAAATGAAAATAAAAATAGAGTTATAAACCAGGTCTAGATGGGTTCACTGGTAAATCTACCAAACAGTTCAAAACGTTTATGCCAATTTTCTTCAATCTCTTTCAGAGAACAGAAGCAGAGGGCACACTCCCTAACCTATCCTCTGAGCCCCATTTGGCCCTGATACCAAAACCAGACAGATATTTTAAGAAAACTGCAGACTGATATCTCTCATGTAAAAATGCATGCCAAGATTTTCAATAAAATATTAGTAAGAAGAATCCCACAATGTATAAAAATAATTGTTCACCATGAAAGTGACATTTATCCCATGTATGCAAGGCTGGATCAATATTTGAAAATCAATGAATGCAAAGCATCACATGAAAAAATAATACGATCATATCAACAAATGCAGAAAAGAACATTTTGCAATCATAATGAAACTCACAGGAAACTCACAATGGAGAGCAAATTGCTCCATTTGATGATGAATATATACAAAATGTCATATTTACTGATGACTAACTTGAAGCTTTCTGACTGAGATTAGACACATTTCTAATGTTCCCTTGAATAAAATTTTGGTTTTTGAATATTCAGAAATTGAACTGTAATATAGAAACATTAATATATACCTATCAGTCCAACCTTTTGAAAAAGTCTACATAAACCTACAATAATAAAAAAAGACATGTTTAGGAAACACAGGAATAAAATTGAATGTATAATGTAAAATAAATCTCATTGATATAATTCAGTTATTCATGGCCAGTAGATCTTAGTGTGATAACTTGTGTTCACCCTTTTAATCTCATTTACCAATAGTGAGTTTTATTCAGTTAATATCAGTGACTATGATAAGTCGCTATTGTATTTAACTAACTTTCATTATATTCTGACCTCATCATTTCTTTTTATATATGTATAATAGGAAGAAAATATGCATTTTTATCAGCAATGCTGGGCCAACATTTCCAAATACAATTTGTATGCAGCGTGAGGTTGGGGTTCCCTGGGATGTGGTGTCCTGTTTCCCTTCCTTCCCCTGTCTCTTCCGATGCGGGGTCTGATGGAGCAATCCTGGCCCTGGAGGTGGAGGCTTCACCCTTCTCCATTGTGTTCAACAGCCCACCCTCATCAAACGAATCCTTGTCGTGTAGCTTCTGGGCCACATTTTTCTTGTGTGTGGCATTGACAGGCCAATGCGTATCCCAAAGGCAAAGGGTCACCTTCTCCCGGAGCCACCCTCCACCATCTCACATTCCAGTGAGCATCTCTTAGGCTGGAGAATGGAGAGAAAGTCCAACTCCAGCAATGTAATGATGCAGTGGCACACAGCGCTTCTGTAAAGTGACACCCTTAGATGCCTGGTGGTTATTCGGATATGCATACTCTTGACGGTGTGGCGATGTCACCAGTGTTCTGGAGCTTCCTTCTTTGCCTTCCTCTGATGCTGTTCTGTGACAGAGCACAAAGAGACAGACAATTACAATAAAAAAATCATTGCTACATAAGTACAGGTACTGCCGTAATGGATGTGTTCATACACCCATATCCTGGCACTTCTTGGGTGAGCTCCCGTGACTCCCGCTCTTCTGTTCACCTGGGCTTCTGGATCTCATTTTCCAGTCCTCTGTATCCCACTCTGGCTTGGAAACCTTTACATCTTGCTGCTCACTGAGCAGCTTCATCAGGAGGTTCGTGAAAGCTGACAAGCTGTGGCCCTTTTTGCCCTAGGAGGCGCTCTCTGGCTCAGTAATCCGCTCAGGGCTGGCGTTCTTATTCCAACCTTGTAATGTTTCCACGAGAGAGCATTCCACGTTTCCTAATAGAATTCTTCATCACAGCCCGTGCTTGTCAGACATTTGGTGTCACAACGCAGTATGACTGCCTTGCTGGCGGCTTTGATATTACATTTAAATTGTTGGAGGCAGCAAGCCAAACGGCTAGGTAGGATCAGTTTTTCCAGTTTAGGGGTCATCGCGGGGACGCTCTCAACTGTTTTGATATTTGTGTTGCTCCCATGTTTAAATACTTTAATGCTGGTGATTTAGAAAAATATGAATCTTCTACAGTTGTCAGAGGATTACGACTGGGAATTGAATACTGGAGGGAGAGCAGGGATGCAAAAAATCATTGTTAATTCTCTTGAGTTATTTTCACTGAGGTTTAGTTTCTCAGCCCCATGGTGTGACTTCCATGTATCTTCATCAATATAGGAAATAGAGTTTCCTTGGAAATGTAAGGTGGTGTAGGTGCCGTTGTAGGTGTTGGGCTCTGGTATAGAGCCTCTGTTTTGGGCTGATCCAATACATGACAGCATCTCATTGTTGCAGGTACAGAGCTCACCTATGTTCATGGTGGCATTATGTTCAGTCATTGGAGGACCTATCTCAGATGACTGTGGTTGCTGAGTTCTGATAACTTCCAAAGGTTGAATTGTGACTTTAGTCAAGGTTGGTTGCTGAGCCTGAACAGGATCTGGATGTGGAAGTGTTCCCCTACGGTGCTTTGGAGGAGCTGTAGTCTGCTCTAAGGCTGTAGTGTGTTCAGCCCCCAAAACAGGCTGAGCTGGGTCTCCTGCTGAGATGGACATGATTCTAACTTCTCAGGGGGCTTTGGAGGGACACACTGCTGCACTGGAGGTTTGAACACTTCAGTGGGTTTTGCAGGATGAGCTGAAATGTCCTTCACAGGTACAGGTGCCTTAATCTCCTTAAGGTCCTCCGGTGTTATCAAAACCCCAAGATCCACATTCATATTAGGCAGCACTAGATGCTGGGTTTTACCTGAACCTAGAGGTGAGACTGTCACCTCATGATGTACTGAATGGTGAGCTACAACATCCATAGGGGAATTTGGAGGCTGAGCTGGACCTTTCTGCTAGACTGGAGGAGGGTCTACACCGGCAAGAGTCTATTGTGCTGAGCTGATCTCTTCTGCTGGACTGAAGACCCAACATTTTCAGGGAGGGTTGGATGCTGATCTGAAGTCCTTGGTAAACTAAAAAAGATTTCAGCAACTCAGGGGACACAGCAGACTGAGCTGAGGTCTCCTCCTAGATTGAAGATGGTTCTCTAGTCTCAGGGGGTTTGAGCTGATGAGCTGGGGCCTCCTGAGGGGTTGGAAAAGGTTTTGTTTTCTCGGGGGCCACTCGATGTATAGCTGAGGCTTCGTTTTGGAATGATGATGGTCCAAAGGCTTCAGAGATTTATGAAGACTCGAGTGAAGGGTTTGCTGATCTGAAGACCAGGATTCAGGGCCGGCTCCGGAGGTTGAGCTGCCTGGACCAGCAGCCACACAGCTGTCATCTGAAAAGGAGCTGTGGGGCTCAGATGTGCAGCCTGATGTGACAGAGGTTTTCGGCACAATGAGCCACCCAGACAAGTGGGGTACCGGTACTGCAGGCTGAGTGGGAGTCAAACACCTCACACCGAGTCACCATTGGCAGCCCTGTCATGCATGTGCTCCTTAGCAGCAAAGCACCCCTTCTCGCCTCTAGTTCCAGCCTTTATTTAAGCGAATTATATTAGTCTTGAGCCGAGAGCGACTACAGAGGTGTGAGCCTTTTCCCAGGAATCACCAAGACCAAGAGTTCCTTTTCCCCTACAGAGGGGACAGCTCCTCCCTGCTGGGGCACCCATCCCTCCTCACAGTGAGGTGGGATTTGAGCTGCTTACCTGGGTGGCCCTGGACTCCAGCAGACCGGGGGGGTGGGATGGGGGGTTTTAATGAAGGTAAGGGTTTGGGTGCTTGGGGCTTAGACTCCACACTTATTAGGGGGACCCTGCCACTGACCCTGCAGCTGAGACATCCCTCCAGAATTTCAGCAGCTGCCTGTGGGAGCCCAGCCAACAAACTCACGCCTCTGCACTTTCTACCAGTCTCAATGCGAATGCTTCTGTACGTGCTTGGTTATAAGGCTTCTCTCCAGCTAGTCTTCAGTTGCTTATTCAGGGTGATTTTTCTAAACTTTTGTTGTAATTTCAGTTTGATCTTGGGGGGAGGTGAGTGTAGCTTCCACCTAATTTCTTTCATTGCTTTAAAAATATAACTGTAATCTTCTGTCTTGCATAGTTTATGCTAAAATTTTCTGTCTTTTCTCTGCATGCGTTATGTTATTTTACTCAGGACTACCTTGGAAATTTTCTGATGATCTTTAGTTTTCACTAGTTTTGTTACGATAATTTAAATATGATTTTTCCTGGCTGTGTGTGTTATGCACATAAATGTGTATTTTGGTTTGCATCTTGTTTGCTCTTATTTGGAATTCTCTAAAATTTTAAAATGTGTGGTTAATACCTTTCTGTATTATTAGAACCTGACATCTCTTCAAATGCACTATATATATTTTTCTTTACTTATAGTTTGAAACTTTAATTATGTATATACTAGATCTTTTGATTTTGTTCTGCAGTCATTAGATGTTCTGTTTTTATTTGACTTGCTTTTGGGGGGGAAGTTTCATTTAGGTATTATTTATTGATTTATTATTCACAAATTATCTTCTTGGACATGTGGTCTTCAACTGATGAATTCATTGAAAGAATCGTATGTGTACATATAATCAAATATAATTTGATTATGTATGTATAAGATATATACACACATGGGGTATATATGTACATACACACACACAGATATTCTATGCTGCAGTCCTTCCTCCACCTGCTCATGCATATTGTCCCCATTATTTTTTAAACATGATTATTGGGCAGCCCTTTTTTCCTTCAGTGTTTTCCCAAATTCAGCCTCTTCTTGAGAGCATCTTGAGTCCTACATTGAATTTCAGGCTTCCTAGCTGCCCTGACACCTCTGTTTTCTGATCATCCTTAAAAAATTTGTTTGTAAAATTTATCTTCTTTTTTTTTCACATTGTTATGGTAGGACAGCATTTTCTGGCTTTTATCATCCTAGGTGAAAGCAAAATTCACTTCAGCTATTATAAATAACACATATTTTCCTGCCCTTATTAAATTATTTATAACTGGTTATTGTACATATGGAATTGGACTTTATTTTGTCATAGAATGAAATTAATGATCATTGGATGATCATTGAATCAGTTTAAAAACATGACTCTTCGTTGTTATGACATTCATGTTATCTGTCCTTGATTTGCTTCTATGATGTCTTATGAAAAGTATATTTTAAGAAAAGTTACAGTTATTTGTGATTATCATTCTCCCACAGAGTAGGTATACTGTTTAACAGCTCAGACAAAAACTATTTGTCTTTTATAGAAACACTGTAGTTATTGCATAATAGAAAATTTGGTTCAAAAGAGACTTGCATAAAAATCTTCAAAAATTTCTCAAAGTCTACAACTGTCTCCTATTGCAAAGTTACCTGAGCATCTAATACTCCTCATTTTCCATTTCTCAAAGAATGACAACTGCTTGAAACTTTTCAATACATCTTGCTTCTTTAGTTTGTAAAATTTATAACATCAGAAACCCATGTAGATTAATGAGTAGTGACTTTCATGTAAATAAATATTTTGGAGGAGAACTTAATGGTAAATAGTAGTTCATATTTAATCCTACTCACCCCATATTAGCATGAAATTTAGTGCAGTAGAGAATTGGTAATTAAGAAGATAGTAAATCAAGAAAAATGGGATTCCATGAAATAACAAAGATATAAGTCATGTCTTTGGTGGTTTAAAATTACTTGTCACAGCATAATAATATTGGAGTTTTCACTCGCTTGAAGTAAAAGGGTGAAAAATAAAAGAGAAATGTTAAAGATGCAACATACCTATTTGAGACTTAGTTTTAGAATAGATTTTAATTCCAGGAAACAATAAAGAAAATTAAAAATATTTTAGGGTGTATTTTTTTAATTCCAGCTTTTCTAAACAGATATTTTATTCAACTTGAATTAAAAAAAAAACCGCAAAACAGATAAAATAATCCATCTTGCTGGTGGTGTTATAAAGGTCCTAATATTTACAAGTAAACACCAGGGAAACCCATGATGCTGAGTAAAACTGATGACTGTCATTAAATCAGTATTACATGTTTCATAAGTAGTTGGCTAGGTCATTTAGTCACTTTTCACTGTAAATTAATCTGATTAGATGTTCCTATTATTATGGAAATTAATGGATAATTTAAAAATGGGCATATTTAATTTGGTTATGAACCTAAATAAAATAATGAATCATATCTCCTCCCTAAAGTGTGTTACAGAAAGACTATTTACTGAAAAAGTACATGATTTTCAGTCGTCTTTCACGAACTCTAAGTAAAGAATGTTCTCCTGCTGAATAAAGCATTACCCTTTGTCCAATGCATAAGTAAGCCCCTGAAGATAAAAGCCGGATAGATCTGCTAAACTGTATGGTTGTTGAATCCAGCTGGAAAACTTAGGAAATGACAGACCGTGCTGACAGTAAGTCTGCCTCCAGCTGTAGACTGTAAATATTGTGATGGAACAACACGGACCCCTCATTAAAAAAACAATAGGCAAGTCCAGGGGCACGAATAGAGGACTCATGGGACAGACAGTGGGGTGGGGATGACTGTGGGGGGGTGGTGGTGCAGGGGAGAGGAACCGGGAAAAGGTGGGGCAACTGTAACTGAACAACAATAATTAAAAAAAAAACAGTAAGCAGGCAAACAACAAAACATAACAAAAAGTAGGTAGTCTCGTGTGTAACCTTCTAACTTCAAAAAATTTAAAAAAAATCTATGAGACATAGATTCTTTACACATTCTGCCAAGTAACTCAGAGATGAAAATATCTTGAAAATCAATACTGACTTCCTCCTAGATTTCTAAAATCTTGGGTTGATAGGATAGCTACTGCAATCATGTTCATTTTGGGATTTATTTCTTATAGACTCTCAACAGCTAGTTGTTTTGTATTAACCACCTGCAAAAATGGGTCTGTGTCATTCTGCTGTTGATCTACTGGTCATATACTCATCTTCTCATGGACAGGGAACAAATACTAGTTCCTTTCCACACACTCCATGAAAAAGGTAACCTGGAGTTTGGAAGGATTCATGGCAGTGAACAAAACAAAGGGAAGGGCAGACAGCTAATGGAAAATGCCTCCAGTGAAAATGGAAATAAACCCAGAGTTCAGCAATATTTAGTTTTCCTCCCTCTCAAATGGGAAATGAATGGAGAATTAAAATGTCCAAATCACACAAAACAAGAGAGAAAAGGGAGGACACAATGCGAAGCCGTGTTGTATCTGGCTGAGGCAGCAAAGGTTATGTGAGTGATTGTGTTACCTTTGTGAGGCTCCGACAGGGAAGTTACATAGCTTTTCAGAGACAGTGGAATATATTTTATCCCTTTACACCAGAGATTTCCGACCGGTGTGGAGCAAGAATTCTTAAACCATGTAACATCTGACTGTTTAGTCCAAGGGTACTGACCTCTTTTCCCTTCGGTTGTCAAATAAAAAATAGTATAAGTGCCATCAGCCAGAACATTGTCTCTATTGTTGAGATTTTGTTTCCCAGAAGTCCTCAGTTTGACTCAAATAAACTGATACAATTTTTTTTAAATGACAACAGCCAACATAATCACATGAGTCTGGTGTGAGTGAATCAAAATCATCCCTATTTTTTGTAATATCGGCAAAAAAAACCCATATATTTTGGTGTGCAACAGGATTCTAGTAATTAGTGTGAGTGTGAGTGAAGTGTGAAAGGTGGGGAATCTCTGCTGTAGACCGTTCTGACGTACAGGCACAAGGGGCCACTCGGACCACTGGGCACTGCTGGGGATTTGATCTTTATTTGATGGAACTGACCAGAGGAACCAGTCTTGAACTCAGCGTGTGAAAAAGGAGCAGGAAAGTGAATAAACTTCTGTGGAAAATATAAAGTGTGTTGAAAGTTACAGAACTCTGCAGCCTTCCCTCATTTTCGAAATCATGAGTAGTAAAAAGGAAGATGTGTGTTTAATTGCAAATTAACTCTCTTATGTTAATGGCCTACAAAATCAGTTGCCTAATATTATAAAGTATTAGATGTTTTCAGGATCTTTTTTTTGGTTTAAAACACAATCATCGTTTATTACCCTACCTGTATATGCACTTTTTTCCTTTTCCTTATCAGTTTAAAGGTACATAAGTTAATGCATTGAGTGATACACATTTGAAATAAGGACTTTCTCTGATTTTAAAGCAAATATTCTCCCAATATTTTAAGACGTCCCTCAGATGTGTTGCATATTAAACCCCAAACATAGATCACCAGCTACCATGTTGTGTGTTCCATATTCCCCGGGCTGTATTTTCCCTATTTCCCAAGCGCCGCGCTCTCACAGAAGCCGGCGTCACTGCTGTCCACCGTCATCCCTGCCTACCATCATCAACAGGAGGAGTCTCCGTGTTTGCCAGGAATGAATATTTTCTGACTTTTTGCCTCATCTTCTTTAAGGAAATATCAGAGCAGGTCCTCATCTCACAGTGTCTTAGAGAGCTTTAGTAAAACAGCTGTTTCTTTAAAAAATGTTAAAATGAAGTGAATTATGATTCAACGAGAAAAAAAATATATCAAGGTTCCTTTGAAAGGCTGATGTGATCAGTGCAATTATTTTGTCCTTAAAAAAAATAAAGTGGCACAATTATATTCCAAATATTGTAACCAATGTTATAATCAAGGGAAAACTACTTAACCACTGTGTGACTTCATGCTTCTTAAGATTTCTGATTTACAGTCAGAATAATTGATGAGAATTGATTCATGGCACTGCTCGAGTTCTGTGAATCCCGCAGTTACTTATGGTAAATGCGAAGTGCTGTTAGAGAGAAATGCTGTGTCCTCCAGCCTCTTCACTCTGTGCTCCCTCCTCCTTGGAAGTACCCAGGGCACAGCTCTCTGGTCAGAGTAACGAAGACATGGACTAACATTCTGCTTCCTTCATGTACTTATCATGGGCTCCTTCTCTGAGCTCCAATTGACTCCCCTGTATGATTATTCCAAAGCTGTACAGTATGCACCCTGCTGAGATGTTTTGAGTATTGAATGAGATATTGTGTGAGATAGTAACAACCACATAATAACCATGTGATGAATATCAATTCCCTTCTTCTGAATGTTTTACCACATACCTCAATTGTTTGGTTTCCTTACCTCTCAAAGAACTTATAATGTTTTCCGATGTATGTTTTTGAAATATTGAGAACTCTTCCTTCTCACTCTGAGGGATGTTTGATGATCTGTCCAGATCATTTTCTCTCCTTCTGTAATTATCAGCACAGCTTTCAGACCACCCTTCCGTCCCTTCCTATACAGCAAATACACAAAAAGAAATTGTAATAGTGCAACATTACCATTGTGCTTCCACAAACTTCTTAATATTTTTTCATATGTGCCTCAATATAGCTTTCTAAATAAAACTATATATGTTTTTCAATACGACATACAAGGGAGATCATATGGTATTTGTCTTTGAGCCAATTTCACTTAGCATAATGTCCTCAAGGTCCATCCACACTGTTGCAAATGGCAAGATTTTATCCTTTTTGTATCACTGAATAACTATAATTACATTTATATCACATTTTTATTAATTGATCCATCAATGGACATGAGTTTCTTCCCCCATGCCTTGGCTATTGTAAATAATGCTGCAATGAATACAGGAGTGCATGTATCTTTGCAAGTTAGTGTCTTTGTTTCCTTTGTATAAACAGCTACAGTAGAATTGAGGTCATATGGAAGTGCTATTTAAAAAAAAATTTGGAGGAAACTCCACAATGTTTTCTATAGTGGTTACACAATTTACATTCCCCATGTGAGTGCACAAAGATTTCCTTTTCTCCACAATTTTTTGATAATACCTATACTAACTAACTGTTATGAGGTGCTATGTCATTGTGCTTCTGTTTTAAATTTTCCTGATAATTAATGTTATGGAGCATCTCTCCATGTAACTGCTGCTCTTTGGTATTTTTTTTCCTTTGGAAAAATGTCTTTTCAGACCTGTTGCCATTTTTTAATTGGATTGATTTGGGGGGTTGCTATTGACTTTTATAAGTTTTCTTTTATATTTTGGGTACTGACTTTTAATCGATACATGATTTGCAAGCATTTTCTTCCAATCTGAAGGTTGCCTTTTCACTTTGTTAATCGTTTTCTTTTCTGTCCAGAAGATTTTAAATATAATGTAGTCCCATTTCTTAAGTTTTGCTTTTGTTCCTTTTGCTTTTGATGTGAGGTTCAAAAAAATCATCACCAAGTCCTATGTCAAGAAGCTTATTGCCTGTGCTTTATAGGAGTTTTATGCTTTCAGGTCTAAAGTCTTTAATCCACTTAGAGTTAATTTTTTGTGTATGGTATAAGATTGTGGTTGAGTTTCTTATTATTTTTTACATGTGGCTGCCCATTTTTCCCAACACTATTTATTGAACAGATTTGTCCTTTCTCCATTATATTTTTTGGCTCATTTTCCCTAAATTAACTGACCACACATGAGTGAGTTTATTTCTGGGCTCTCTATTTTGCCCCCTTGCTTTGTGTCTGTTTTTATGCCAGTATCATACTGTTTTAATGACTATAGCTTGGTAATATCATTTGAAATCATGGAGCATTATGTCTCTTGCTTTGCTCTTCTTTCTCAAGTTTCTTTAGCAATTTGTTTTTTTTTTTAATAGTTCCACATGAACTTTAGGAATATTTGTTTTATTTCATTGAAAAATGCCATTGGAAATTTGATAGAGATTGACTTGAACCTATTCAAAGCAATGTATAGATTGCTTTTGGTAGTGTGGGCATTTTAACAATATTGATTCTTCCAATCCATAAGTATGGAATCACTTGTTATTTGGTATATTGTTTTCAATTTCTTCCATCAAGGTCTTCAGAGAATAAAACTTTCATCTTCTTGGTTAAATTTATTTCCAGGTATTTCATTCTTTTTGATGCATTTGTATATGGGGTTGTTTTCTTAATTTCTCTTCCTGATAATTCATTATTAACATATAGAAACACATAGGATTTTTGTGTATCCTGAAAATTTACTGAATTATTAGCTCTAACAGTTTTTAATGGACTTGAAATGTTTATTTCTGATTTAATTTATATATATATATATAAATTATACTTTAAAAAATATATATAAAAAGTATATACATATATATACTTTTTTCTTTCCTCTCTCTCTAGGATTCTTTGACATTTATGGAGGTAGGCTGTAAGTATCTCTGAGAGACAGACAACACTTTGTGTGAAGACTCATGTTCTCTGTGAGGCCTAAGCCATTACACTGGATCAAACTACCTGCGCTAGTTGTTGTCGTTGTTGTTGTTTTCTTTATTGTAAGTTCTTGCCTAGGAAGTTTTTCAGTATATCGCACACACACATTATGAAGCCAAGCCCCTCAATTTTACTGGCAGGTGCATGTAGGTAAGTGCCATATTAATGACCCAATTACCAAGAGACATAAACGTCCTATACTCACCAGCAAATATGGGGCCTAGAACAAGTAGAAAATACTTGCATGGGAAACTGTGGTGATGTATCAAATTTCATGAGAAATGAGCCAAAAGATTCAAATAAACTATTGAAACTAGTATTTACTCAGAAGTGTATTTAAACGAAATGACGGTTGCTCAATTCTGGACTCAATTGCTATAATTTTGTGGATACCCCCTTAGTATGTGCTCTTGGAATTATCAGGAAGATGTTATATGGCAGTGTGAACTTTTATGAAGCAAAGTTTCAGAATAATTCTTAAAGGAAATTTTATGTGAAAATAAGTCATAGTGTCACTGAACAGCTTATCACTACCGATAATATTTTGATGGAGAATATTGTATTCCTACAGTGTAGGGAAATTTTTTTCATTATTCATTATAAAGAAAGTAGTCTTCTGATTAACACTAATTTAGAAATGTAGTAAAAATTATCCATAAACTTTTGCAGTGGTTTCTTTCCATTTTTTTTGTTTTTATTTCTGTCTTAAGGATAAAAATACATTTTCCTCCAAAAATACATGTTCCTTTCATATATTATTAAGGTACACTTGTACTCTCTATTAGAATAACTTATTATGTTGTTATAAAACCTATTAAACATTTATACCCTCACATGATTTCAGGAAGGAAAACATATTAGTTCATTTTTCATAAATATCCTGCTTTTTAAAATGTGATTTATGAGAATCTGCAATTCAGGAGAAATCATAAAATGAAAAATACATATTTCAGTACCATAGTACGCCTGTTCTGTGAAACAGGGTCAATGAATCAATCCAAAACACAGCAAAATCCCAACTTCAGTGACACTTGCGACGGGAACAACGAAGGTGATCAGTGAAGGTAGGCCACAGGCAGGGCTTCTACCTAACTGCCCAGAAGCACTAGCAGCTCTGCAACATCCGGTTACCTGCTTCCCTTTTATTTTCCTACCTCTGTTCTTGAACAGCACTCTATCACTGCCCATCTTTGCCTTAAAATGATACACTGCTATTTAGTCATATGCCTAAAAACAGACCAGAAGCTGGGATGATGGGGGAGAATAGAAGACTTCTGTGAGAGCTACACGTTTAACTTACTTGCTTTAAAACATTTGAATCTTTTAAACTAAACAGAACCCTTTGTTTTACAACCACAAATAAGCTTTAAAAGCATTATAGTTAAAGAGGTAACTCAATGAAGTCCAATTATGCACATTTGTAAATAGAGCATTTCAAGTCTTTTCTACCTAGAGGAGTTTGATAGGAGGCTAGGTGAGAATGGCCAAGACAGACTTAATTTCCTTTTTTTACTGGAGCTATCTGAAAGACCATGAGGAGCGTGGTTCAGTTATTTACTTCCCCATTAGTGAAAATCTTAGATTTTCTGAATTGCCAAAACAATCTCCGTCATACTAAAGCTCATTGTTAGCTCATAACATTGGTCCAATTACGTTAAGTGCTCCACAGCGACCCGTATTTCTGTCAATGTATGGGTCTCTAGGGTGTAGTTGGGAGCATATAATAATTCAGGAATGATTGCCTCAAAGGTTTTATTGGACTCACTCAGTTAACTCAGTTAAAATACAGAGAAAAAGAAGACCTTATTGCTCACTTGCTCACGATGATTGTTTTCTGCGTAGACATGTGTTCTACCGTTAATGGAGAGAGACACAGATAAAGTGGGCCTGATAATCTCTCTAGTTATTAAAGTTGCATAATGCCTTTTTTCAGGGAAAAAATATGCCACCCTCATAACAGTTCTTTGAAATACTTAAATTAACTGTAGCTGGTTTCTTTATGTAAGAAACAATCTGTGTATATAATTAGGGGGTAGGAGAGCATATTTAAACTAATTATGTAGAATGAAAAATGTGGGAAGGGTTGTTTTTTTAAATGTATTTATATAATCTTTTACTTGCATGGTTTAGAAACTGTCTGGAAGGATTTAAGTGCATACAGTAGACTTTGTTAACTTTTTGAATATATCTTTGTTAAACTTGGAAAATGAAAAAGAATGAAAATATGTCCTCATGAATCAAACATCCAAATTGTAACACAAAGAGTAAATCCTATGATCCATTCAGTCTCAATATGTGTTTTAATGAAGCATTTAATTCATTTGCATTAAAAGTAATTGTTGACAGATATGTATTTATTATCATTTTATTATTTATAGTTTTAATTTATTTTATTTCTTCTCCTTATTAAAGAAGACCCTTTAACATTTCTTACAATATTGTTTGGTGGTGATGAACTCCTCTAACTTTTTATTGTCTAGGAAGCTCTTTATCTCTCCTTCAATTTTAAATGGTAGCTTTGCTGAGTAGAGTAACCTTGGTTATAGGTCTTTGCTTTTATTTACTTTGAATATTTCTTGATGGTCCCTTCTGGACTGCAAAGCTTCTGTTGTGAAATCAGCTGACAGTCTTATGGGAGCTCCCTTGTAGGTAACTGTTTTTCTCTTACTGCTTTTAAGATTTTCTCTTTATCTTTAACCTTTTGCATTTTAATTATCATGTGTTGTGGTATAGGCCTTTGTGGGCTGATTTTGTTTGGCATTCTATGCTCTTTCTAGATTTGTATGTCCATATCCTTCATCAGGTTAGGAAAATTCTTCATCAAGATTTTTTCACAAAGGTTTTTCAATTTCTTGTTCTCTCACTTCATTTTCTGCTACCTCTATAATGTGAATGTTAGCACACTTGAAATTGTCATAGAGGCTCTTTGTACTATCCCCATCTTTTGAATTCTTTTTGGTTTTTGCTTTTTCTGATGGGGATCATGTATACAAGACCCTTATATATGTTGTCTACAGGAGACACACTTCAGATAAAAAAACCACACACACTGACTGAAAGTAAAGTGATGGAAAAAGATATTTCATGAAAATAGGAACAAGCAAAGAAGCTGGGGTGGCATTATTTATACTAGACAAAATAGAATTTAAAGCAAAGGCTATATAAAAAGAGACAAAGGGGGGCCCAGCCATTCCACTTCTGGATATTTATCTAGAATACCCAAAACACTAAGTTGAAAGACATACAAGGTCTGTCCAGAAGGTATCTGGCTATGTATTATAAAGTATAGAGACATTTATTGAGGAAGATACAAGGTACAAGAAACATTGTACAAAGGAAAATGGCACCTCAGTCCACTTCAAAGTAGGTACCTTGGAACCTCACACAGTTCTCCTGATTGCCATCAGCTACCCCATTGTACTTTCCTGAATCTCATCAATGGTCTGAAATCTCTTCCCTTTCAAAGGTGATTTTAGTTTTGAGAAAACCAGAAATCACAGGGTGCCACATCTGGACTGTTAGGAGGCTGAGTCACCTGGGTGATTTGATG
Source organism: Phyllostomus discolor (assembly GCF_004126475.2). Taxonomy (NCBI): domain Eukaryota; kingdom Metazoa; phylum Chordata; class Mammalia; order Chiroptera; family Phyllostomidae; genus Phyllostomus; species Phyllostomus discolor. The sequence continues at coordinate 16,189,258 of NC_040913.2, forward strand.
TTTTGCAAAAAAATCCTATATGAGATTTGATGCATGAACAGGTGTGTGGCCATGATAAAGCTGTCAATCACTAGTTGCCCATAGATAAAGCCTTCTGAATCATCTGAGTAATTTCCATTGAGGAATGTTCAAGCTTAACACAAAATTGATGTAGATTCGTTGCTCTACTCAGTCATTTTGAATGTGACAGCCACACAGTACACATGCTCACCAAACAGCATCTAACTCTCCCACTGACTAGTACAGTGAAGCCATCATTGTTTATGCATGCTCACTCCAGTCCACTCTCCTTGGTTGCCAGGTTACATCAATGTTCCACAAACTGTTCTCTTTACATTAACAATGGCTGGCCTTTTTTTCTGGACTGCCTTTGTATGTCCATATGATCATTGTAGAATTATTTACAATAGAGAAGATACAGAAACGACCTAAGTGTCCATCAGTTATCACTATTATATTGTAATAACTATGTATGGTGTCTGATGGGGACTAGGTTTATTGGGGTTATTACTTAGTAAGTCATACAATGTCTAATCACTGGTTTGTGTACATAAAACTAATAGAGTATTATATGTCAACTATATTTGACATTAAAAATTATTTTAAAAAGAGTAAATGTATGATACATTGTTCAATGGAGAGGAGTTGCTGTGCTCCCAAAATTACTCTTTATTTCTTTTTGATATCCTCCTATGTGTTGTTCCCTGTATCTAAACCATCCTTCCTTAATTCTATAATTAATAACCCAGACCAATCCTTATCATTTTTGCCTCATCTACAGCAATAGGACCTTTTATTTACCCACCACCTTATCCCAAGCTGACTGCACTCCACACTGTCAACAAAACCCTTTTCTTTAAAACAGTAAACTCATGAACAAGCATGTGTAATCTGGTATCAAAATCTCTCTGCTTGGTAAAGAACACATGGAAAATAAAAAAAACTTTACCTCTCCTGTGCTTTATTAGGTACAATTCTCCAGAGAAATAAAATCAGTAGGATGCAAGTATACACACACGCAGATACCTGTCTTTCTAGACATTTTATATCTATGTATCCATCTACACAATCCATGCTTGAACAACAGTTGCTTGAACTGAACAAGTCCACTTATACATGGATTTATTTCAATAAATATTGCTAACTGTATTTTTGCTTCCTAAGATTCTCTTAATAAAACATCTTTTATTTAGCTTACTTTAGTATAAGACTATAGTAATATACTACATACATATAATAGAAAAAAAACATGTACTAATGAGACTACTTGTGTTACCAGTAAGTCTTCTGATCAATAGTAAGCTATTATTATTAAGTTTTGGGGGAGTGAAAAGTTATACAAAATTTTTTAACTGTGGTAAGGGATTGGAACCCCTAACCGTGTGTTGTTCAAGAATCTACTGTATATCATGTGTATGTGTGTGTGTGTGTGCAGTGAAAGGGGGAGACAGCGAGAGGGAGAGACAGAGAGGGAAAGAGAGAGGTAAGAAGACTTTATCATTGTAAGGAATTGTCTCACCTCTGTATGTGATTAAGGCTGACAGCCAAGGTGTATCACCAATCTGAATCTGAATGTCTGTGAACCAGCAGACCTAATGATAAAAACTCCATTCTAAAAGCCTTCAGGCTAAACACAAGAAAAGCCACTGTTTTGTTCAAAAGAGCAGTGTTTTCTTTTCTGTTCAGGTTTTCAGTTGATTACAGGAGTCCCATCCAAGATAGGGAGGGCAATTTCTGATTCAAATGTGAATCTTATTCGGGAACACCCTCATGGACACCTAACATAATGTTCGGCCCAATGCCTGGGTACCTTGCAGTCCAATCAAGTGGACACATGGAATTAACCATCTCACCTTCTCTCAACCTATTGATGAGCCACATGAACATATTCTCACTTCTGACCTTTGCAGCATCTTTCACATCCATGCTATAACTTGTACAAGCCTCTCCCTTTGAATTGAGTGACTTCCTTTTTTCTCTTTGACTACTATTATCCTGAAAACCCATTTCACAGTCATAGCATGAGGATGATTCCATAAACTGACCTAGGTAACATTAATTTGCTGTTCCCCTGTCTTCTAATGAAACCGAGTTTGTTTCTCTGTTTTAGCTCCATGAAATAGCCTATCTGGCAAGGTTACTTCTCTGTTTCCTCACCTAACTGTAAGCTAAGTATTACAGCACAGTGGATCTCAAGCAAGGATACAAATCCTGTTTTCAGTTAGAGGACATTTGTTCATATCTGGAGATGATGTGGCTATCAGAACTGGAGAAGGGGATAGTAATGCAATCTGATGTGTAGAGTCCAGGGTATTGTTTACCAAACTATAGCACACAAGACAGCTCTCTACAACAAAGGATTATCTGGCCAAAGTCTCCTCAGCACTGTTGATATTTTGGGCAGGATGAGTATTTGGTGTAAGGAGCTCTTCTGTACAGTGTAGGATGATTACCCACATCTCTTGCCAGTAACAGCTCCTCCACCAGTCATGAAAACTAAAACTTTCTCCACACATTGCAGATGTCCTCTGAGTTGCAAAATTTGTCTATGAATATTGAGAAATTAAAGGAAAAAAACAAACTTTGAAAAAGCTGAATTTATAGAGACAGAGAATAAAATGGGATTACCAGGAGGTGGTGGTGGAGAAAGTGGAGAGCTGATGGTCAGAGGGCAGAGACTTGCAGGTGTCTGTCCTAGGGCTCTAACGCACAGCATTGCAACTACAGATGACAGTACTGCACTGTATACTCGAAACTTCTGGGAGCATTGATCTTAAATGTTCTCAGCACAAAATGGGAAATGGTAATTATATGACATGATGGAGGTATTAGCTAATGCCATAGTGGTAATCATATTGCAATATATAAGATGCAAATCAACATGCTGTACACCTTACGGGTGCACAATGTTATGTGTCAATTATATCTTAATAATGTTGGAAAAACACCACACTGTGCACATGAGCATCTGAGTAGGCAGAATGGTGAAAAGCTTAAGAAAATGATATCTGGAGTCATAGAACCTTGGGCGTGCGTCCTGTCCACATTTAGTTTAAGGAATACTGAGACACCTTTAACCTCCCCAAATTCTGTGTTTTCATTTGTGATCTGAAGGTCTCACAATAAATACTAAATGACTCACACTGTAGTCAGACCAATTAAATGAGTTGATCTGCAATGTCTGGTAAGTGGTAAGTACTAATAAGTGTAGCTGTGGCGACTGGTGAATATAATACCACCATAAACACAGGTGAATTTACCTTGTAAATGCCCTAAATTACATCATTTCAAAACATTTATAAAACTTAAAATTTGCACCCAATCTCACAGAAGTACTGTCTGCATTCTATTTAAATGTTTCATGTGTAATTTTTACCTCCTTGAAAGCAGGGATAACCTTTTTGCTTTCTTCCACAACATAGACAATATAAATATCGGTTAGATTGAAAGTAACAAGGAAAAAATATTGCCACTTTTAGAATTGAGTGTAGCTGCTAAACCTCCCAATGGTTCTTATTTGCCTGCTTCACCCCATTACTGTTATGAGTGATTTTATTTTTATCAATATTAAATGCATACAGAGGTAGCACATAAAATACCGACTTACACGGCTGTGGCATCCTGCTGCTACAATACCATGATGCAATGCAATGACAGATGAAATTTGGGACAAAGATGTCTGTAGGAGGTCCAGAAGTTATGGGAAATGATTCCAATTGTACGGAACACAATCACAGGATTATGGAAAGCAATTGTCACTTACACTGTGTGGTTATAACGGGAGTTAGAATGTACCAGATGCACAGCTTCTCTGCAGCTGTTGTGATTTGAATCTTTCATACAACATCCCCTTTTCTCTCCCAACTGTGTGGGATTTATAAGTGCTGAGAGTTGATCAGAATCATTTTTGTATAGAGAATACTTGTATAATAGCTTTTGGATTTAAACCACGCATAAGAAAACATAATCCAGAAGCAATTCCACACATATGGTTTAAACTAGCACAGATGCCTATGTTGGATTTAGTGGGAAATAACTTTAAAGTGCTGATTAGCTCAGGTTATGGGTATCACCAACTAAAGCTAGAAACTTATGAATTGCTAAAATGCCACCCTTAGGATGTCATGTGTTTTAGACACAGTCTTCATCTGGAAGGTCGTTTCCACTCTAGCCCTGGTGGCAAAGTCTGGGAGGCAAAGATTGACAGGATGCCTCGGAGAAGTAGCTGTGGGAGCTCATGCCCTAGAGAGGCATCTGGGGTCCTCAATCAGCATCCCTGGCCCCCAGGACTCAGCTGCAGCACTGCCCTTCCCCTTTGTCAAGCCCCCTCCACTGCTGGCCAGGAAAGGGCTTGAATTCACTTCAAAAGGTAATTAGAGTCTGCTAACTGATATCATCCTTTATGTTTTTATGTACTGTTAGACTCTCAGCTTCCTTTATTAATTATCCATTACAGGTAGATTCTGAAAAACTGATTCTAATGGCTAGAGTGGCTCAACCTATGAGCATGCACTGATTGTTTCTTATTTGTGTTCCAGTAGACTTAGGACTAAAGTCATATTGTGACCTCAGATTCATAGAGCAACTTCAGTAATGCAGTTGGATACCTATACTGAAAAGTGGCAAATTCATTGTACCGAGGTGTCCCTTCCTTGTTCACTGACATAGCATGTGAGGGTAAGGGTGTTGGTAGGTGAGTACAGAGAAGGATATCTCAGGGATGGTAATGGTTTAACAAACAATCTTTGTTTTCAGATGCATAAGAGTTGGCTTGTAATTTGAAATATCATAGAGAACATCAATTATATATTTTTCAATCCAATTATTTTTCTAAGTTTCTCAAGTGAATTGACTTTTGAACATCACTGTCCCACTGCACACTGGTCCAACACACAAGCCAGTATTTTTAAAATCCCAAGCACTGTTCCATTATAAAGAAATTATTTGAAACATTTAAACTATGTTTTAATCTACAAAATGTAAAAACACAGCCTCTGTCAATGTCCCATCACATGGGCTTTCTGATTCATATGGTAAGCTTAAGGGGTCACTCTGTAACTTTGAGGTGTGTGTTTTTTACCGTGCGAGATACCAGCAGAGTTTGCTTGATCTAAGTTCCCTTTCCAAGTTCCAGAGGAACTACTGGCTTCAGCATTGGGCATAGAGCCATACTGTTCTGATTCCTTATATCCAGGAGAGTCAGGGTCATGCAGTAGAATTACAAATGGTGTAGGTCTGTCTTTGTGGGTGGCAGCACTTTCGCAGTGAAGAGTGTGCTCTGGAAACTACCTAGACAAGCAGGAAATACCCGTTATAAGGAGCTGTGCACTTTTCATTAAAGAACATTAGTATACAAGATCCTCATGTCAGAACTTTGGAATCTATTTGATTGATAAAGGTAAGTATATTTTATGGTCAACAAGATTATACAGTATGAAATCTGAAGCACTGTTGAGAGCCTTAGACCTTGACTATGTTCATGGCGGTAGTAAATGATATCAGTAATAGGTGGGGCCAAGGAATAAAAACAGAAGTGGTCAATTATTTTGTGCCTATGTTTCCAATAAGAGTCATTTCAGGAAGAGTGAATCTGTTGCTCATATTTATAAATATGAATAGGAGGGAAAATAGATATTTTTAACAATATCCTGTTGATGTATATTCAAATAAAGTATTGTACCCTGCAAGATGATAAAATTTCAAAGTTATTCTTATTATATTCCAGGCAGATCTTTAATTTTTACATATCCAACTAATCAAGGAAGTACAAAACAAGGAAATGTAATTTGCTGCAAATATTTTTTAATGACTTGAATTTTGTATTCATCAGGTTCTTTGACAATTTTAAAATAATTCCATAATCATTCTCCATGCAACTTATTAATGGTCTTGTGACCTAGTTTTCCTTTTTATTTTACTTTCTTTGAATAAAAAATTAGGTGTATAAACCCATCAACAACAATAAAAAACCAACAGGTCCTTAAGTTCACATTTCAGTAAGTGACAGTCAGGTTAAGTTTTCTCACCCAGTTTCTTTCACCTTTATTTGAGAACCTCTCTTTAGGAATAACAAATTATGTGTTAATAGTGGCAAATGAAGATGTATAAGTAGCTAATGATTTGGTTAATTTAACATTTATTTTTAGAACTCTATCCCCATCCCCTTGCAGTAGAAATCTATTTCCCAAGAATCAAGCTAAGGAATCAAGACAAAAAATAATTAAGAAACGTTACCTGTTATTTTAAAACTTAGCCTATGAATGGTACTCAAAGTCTAGTATAGATAAATAGATTGATATATCTGACTATATTGGTATGTCTTATTTTATGGAAATGGTATACTCTTGAAGAAATTGTATGTCACCATTAAAAACTGAAAATCATTGTAAAATATTGTGATTTTGAAAAGCACCAAAGCAATTAAGTGCTAAGAATTACTGAGTGAATATGAACAATCCCTTCGGGAAGATGGATTTTAGTGCACTATTGCTGAGTTGCAGCGGGAGTCCTGAGTGGTTCCACTACCATTCGGTATGAAGTTTCTGGTATTTTACAGGAAGCACAGTGATTTCTTTTACATCATAATGGTAATAATCACAATGAACAATTCAGTTATTCAACAATTATTTTTTGATTACCCATGGTTTGGGAACTCAGTTATGAAGACAGGGTGGCAACTAAGATAGGAAAATACTTGCCTTTAAAAGACATAACAAAAAAGATTTTCCATTTTTCATAGACTTATTGAATAGGAGAGTTGATAATGACTGTGAATTTCCCTTTTCAATTAAATGCAACATTAGTTTCAAGTGTTTTTACTCTATTTAATCAAATGTGAATCTTTAGGCCTTCTATTAGTAACATAGGCAAGGAAGTGACAAATAGTTCGGTTAATGTATTAGGATTCCAGAAATTAAAAATTTGAGATGTGAAACTCTGATATGAGGCTTAGGCTACAAATTATTCAAGCCATATTTACAGCAACATTAAACATTATTACAACACCTTAAAATTGTTTACAACCTCTTAGTACCAACTTGAATTGTGAAGAAGGCATACACACACACACTTGTTCAGTCATTCTTTCAAAGAGCTGCAGTACACTGTGAATACCAAGTAAAATAGTAGGATAATTTAGAACTGTAAACAAAACTTAAATACAAAAACTTAAATACAACTTTTCCTTATTTATGTATTCTTAGAGAGAGGGGAAGGGAGGAAGAAAGAGAAGGAGAAAAGCATTGATGTGTGAG